>NC_041392.1:707028043-707063758 GCF_002162155.2 Triticum dicoccoides | reverse complement strand
AGGATTCCTCGTGTATTTGTTATGGTACCTGAGTCTAACAGTTGTACTTCTGCCTGATTATAGCAATTTTATCTGTGGGTACTTCTGAAACATACACCAGAAAACAGTTTGGTTTCTTGAACAGCCTTTTTTTAAAGTATATCTTATTGGCAATCGTGAGTGGTCATGATTGTACTTTTTTCTCCAATGTTTGTAGCCATTGGCACTTCTATTCATGTGGTTAACGAGAAACTGTTGTCTTGCTTGTCTTGTCCTGCCAGACGATTCTTCAAAGACTGAGTTATGATCAGTGATATCTGTCTTTTCTTAAAAATTGAAGCTCATATTGCGTTAGTTTTATTTTGGTCAGTGCAGCATTTATTTTACTGGTTATTAGTCTCTTTTTAAGCTGCTACTGTCAAATTGCCACATTGATTATTTGAATTACATTTTGATGCATTAGCGAGGAACTGATTCCACACAGGTTGTTTAAAATGAGAGTGTCCTGTCAACTGCATTAGTTTGTTTAAAAAGGTCTTATATTTTGTCTAATCATGACTGAAGGTGCTCTTGGAGCTTTTGCTTGGGTCCTTTGGGATTTGTACTTTAACCATTGTCCCCCTTCTCTTATATCTTATATATTTTCAAATTTATTCAGTGTTCTTGCTTTGGTTTTGTTTTCGTTTTGCCAAAGGTTGGACCGATGTGTTTGGTTTCATGGTGGAATAGTATTGCCACTGTCCAATGTCACATGCCTGATTATTTAGCATTGGAACCGCATTTTTCATGGGATAAACAAGCGAGCAGCACTTCCTGTTGTCTGTTTGGAGTAAAGGACCCCTTTTGGTTGATGCTGTGCTGTGATAACCTGGTTTGCAAGTTTATGTTCTTCTTTTGGTTCAAACATGAAAATTTATGTTATCCTGTTCTAATTTTGCTTGCAGTGACTCCTTTTATCTGAAGTGAAAAAATGTCAATTGCTTTTTTCATGTAGTAATGTTACCATCAGTACAATGTTCTGAATTAACTTCTGGACACAGCATATTTGTTTCCATTGTGTGTTGATGAGTTCTATTCCTTACTGAATGGCTATGATGATTCTTGCGCCCTTTGGGGTGCTGGAGATCTTTCACCATATCCTGAGATGGATATGTTTTTACATCTCCTAGGTTGGTTCCATTCAACTTTGCTCAGCTAGACAATTAGTCGTTAAACTAGGAGGCCTTGCTCTGCAGCAAGTTACCAGTTTAAAAGTAAGATGACGTCAAATCTTTTTATTGAACCAGTTTAAAAGCAGTTTCCTACTGTTGCTATTGTTCAGTTTTTTTGTTCCTATTTTCGCATCCATTATCAATTTTTGTATTGACATTTGATATTGTTGTCCTCGTTAAGTTTAACATCGATGCTTGCCATTCCGAGCCCCAGCGACGAGGAAGGGTGCTGGCTGAAACAGCAGGGGCTGGCGGTTTGGGGTGGGAATCCTTACCCTTTGCATCCATCTATCTGGTTGGCTGGGGCGATGGTCAGTGGCGGAGCTAGTATTTGACACCGGGGTGGTCCGTCTCCATTTTTTTTGACAACTATGCCATGTAAACATTTTAACTAATTACATATTTCACAGAAATAGATAAATATGATCTTAAAAGCACACTAAAATTCTCATTCAAGTCTCAGTTTTGCATAAAAGAAGCCTACATACAGTACATACCTTGAGCAGTTAACCATGAAAGTATCAATTAAATCATCTTCATTCACCATAGAAAACTTGTTCTCGACTAAAACATGGTGGTGAGACAGTTTTACAATATCTTCGGTTCTCTTTATTCTTATGGTGATAGTATTTCGGACCCCCGTGAGCCGTCGAACAGGGTAGCGATCTTCATGGCTAGCACCTAGCCGGTTCTCGGTTCGACATCCTCTTCGGCCATGACTTCCAGCGCAGCGGTAGTAACAGCAGCAAGTGCTGGTGGATCAGCACGCCCGCTGGCTCAAGTCTTGTCAGATCTGTTGGAGACTCTGGCGACTCTGATGGAGGTAGAGGTAACCCCGGACAACTAGGAACAACATAAGATGGATGTGGCTAAACTGTGTGATGAGATAGCACAAGCCAAGGAAGAGCTGGCAGCGGAGAACGGTAGGATGATTGCAGAACATGCCGTTTTGAACGCCCAAGCACAGCGGATTCATACTGGCTCACGGTGGATCAGAATGCTGCAAACGAGGTCTGGAGAAGAAAACACCGGAGTTGTCTGCCCTTGGTTTATGAGTCAAGGAACCTCTTCAACACATCTGGAACAAGGGCCAGTAACCCGCCGGTAATAAACCAGGTGGCTGAAGCGCCAAGGGGTAGAGCGCCGGTTCAGCCGCGCGTGACAGGTTCTCCGCATATGAATAGCACCCCACCTTAGCATGTGGAAACGCCTCCGGGCCATTATTCCAACCCTTTGGACAATATGATTGCTGCAGCTACGCGATTGACGGCTCTGCCAGTCGAGGGCGAGACTCTGACGACGGTTGAAACTCGAAGGGCCAGGGAACTTCTTCAAACAGCACTGGTACAACAGCATGCTTATTTTTATAGTCGCGATTGGATTCATTTGACCCCTCGTTCAAGCCGGAGCTACAGCAGGCACACTGACTCGCCAGCAGTTTCAAGTACTGAGCAGTGTCGTAATCAGCCTCGTGGGCATGACCCGGCGCGCAATGGGGCCAATGCCTAGAATTTTGTGGATCCGGGTAGACCGCCTCAGGAGGCCGAGCTGGCGGCTCATCAGCATGCGCCGGTTTACCCGATGACTTCGGTAGAGGCAGGTGTGACCTCTAGAGCTTGGGGAGCGCCATGATTAACGGCGGCTCTGCGTAATGAGCGTTTGCCCAAGGACTTTAAAGGCCCTCATAAGGTGCCTAATTACACAGCAGATCAACCTCCGGAGTCTTGGGTGGAAAGTTATGAAATGGCTATGGAGATGCTGGATGCTAGTGAAGCCGCATATGGTAAGTATTTCACCATGATGATGGAAGGGACGGCTCGTACTTGGTTGAAAGGGCTACCTGCCAACTCCGTTGATTCATGGGTAGAGCTGAAGGCCTGGTTTATCCAAAATTTCAAAGATACGTGTAAGCAGCCTATGTCGATCGTGGATTTGGTCTCCTGTGTTCAAGCTGAGGGCGAGTCGACGACCAGCTGGGTGCGTCGGGTCTCGACTATCATACATTCTTCAGATAACATCAACGTCGGCTCAGCGGTTTTAATGTTGGAGAAAAATTGTCGTTTCCTTCCACTCAAGGAGAAGCTTGGGCGGCTTAAACGTCATTGCAGTGACATGGGGGAGCTAATGGCGGCTCTTGTCAAGTATGCCGACTCTGATAGTACCAAGGACCCTGACTCTGAGGATGAAAGATCGGGAAAGGGAAATAAGAGTAGCGGTATGAGGGGACAGCAAACACAACCCGGCCAATCAGGGCGGTAACGGTAAGCGTAAAGCTGATGATTTTGTGGCTAACATCGGTGCACGGAATTATAACCAGCGTCGTAAGGGGAGGCCGGCTCAAGGGAAAAAATTTGACCTTGAAGCGATAATGCATCAGCCATGTCCGAAGCATGGAACACAGGAGAAGCTGTCTACGCATCTGTGGAAGGATTGCAACATTATGAGACAGTTCATGAAGTCTTTCCAACACAACCATGGTCCGAACGGCGGTTCAGGTCCGGCCCTCATGGTCCGGGTCATGGAGGTGGCGGCTCAAGTTCCGGGTTTCACGGGCAAGGCAATCAAGGTGGTTACAAACAACAGAATAATCAGGGGAATCATCAGGAGCAACAGTCTGGTTATCAGAGCAACCCGAAGTAATTAAATAGTGGGTAATACCACGTCTTCACCACTAGCTTATGTAAGCGGGACCAGAAGCTTCATAAGAGGGCAGTAAATGCTGTTGAGCCGGCAGTACCACGTTACTTGCGATGGTCGGAGCAGCCTATAGTATGGAGCCGTGAGGATCACCCGCCCC
The DNA here is from genome assembly GCF_002162155.2 of Triticum dicoccoides. Classification (NCBI taxonomy): domain Eukaryota; kingdom Viridiplantae; phylum Streptophyta; class Magnoliopsida; order Poales; family Poaceae; genus Triticum; species Triticum dicoccoides. The sequence goes on along the minus strand of NC_041392.1, from coordinate 707,059,771 downwards.
GGGTTGACAATCCGGGTCACCTGACTCTAGTGGTGGCGCCTCAGGTTGGGGGCTATAAATTTACTAAGGTGCTCATGGATGGGTGTAGCAGCATTAATATACATTACTACGAAACCTTCCGTCGCATGGGATTAATCGACAAAAATCTTAAGCCGTCCAACACCTTTTTCATGTTGTGGTGCCCGGTAAGTCGGTGTAAGTGCATCTAGTGCCACCTCTAGTTGGCTTTGGAGTATTGACAACAAACCTGGTTGAGGGACTAATGTGTTTGTGAGAATTATAGGATAACACAGGTAGTAGTCCCTCATTGATTCGGTTTACCTATCGGAGATGACCCCTAAAAATGTATGGAAACATTGAAGACAATGGTGGTATGTGAAGACAATCACGTTGAAGTTTATGACTCAAGAAGACATTCACGTGAAGTCTATGGAGTGCGAAGACATAGTTGTTTGTAGTTTTCTTTTCTTCTTTGTTGAGTCATAGGAACCACTGTACTATTAAGTGGGGTCCAAGTGAACAAAGTCAGAGTGACTGAAGTGATGCTCAACCAAATCCTATGTCTTTGAGCGAAGACACTGAGAGCAAATCTTGTCCAGAGCTGGATGAGTCAGCTTTACTTGTAGCCCAAGTTAAGCTGCCGTGTGTGTTTGAAATCTGACCGTTGGAACACATGTCAGTTCCTTAGTGACCCAGGGTCATTTCGGACAAATCAGGTCGGGTTGCCTAGTGGCTATAAATAGCCCACCCCTACACCATAAATTGGTGGCTGCTCAGAGTTAGTGCACGGCTTTTGTCATTTGAGAGCAACCCACCTCCGAAGCTTTTGAGAGAGAGAAATCCTTGCGAGGACAAAGCCCAAAACACCCAGAGCCAAAGAGTGTTAGGCATCACTGAAGTTTTACTGTCCGCGTGGCTTGAAGACTTGTTACACTTGAGGACTGTGAATCCTCCAGCCGGTTAGGCATCGCGTTCTGAGCATCCAAGAGTCATTGTGGATTGCCGGTGAACGAAGTCTGTGAAGGTTTGGAAGTCTACCTTAAAGACTTACCCGAGTGATTGGGCGAGGACTAGGTGTCCTTAGCTCAAGGGGAATAAGGTGAAGACACGGTCTTCTGAGTTGAATCTCAGCATCCCTAACCAGACGTACAGCACAACAACTGGAACTAGTCCAACAAATCGTTGTCCTCACCAAGTGACTGGTTCTATCTTCTCACTCTCTTTACTTATAGTTGTCTTCGTGAAGTCATTGCCTGCTTGCATTATCTGTTATCTTCACTGTGTGACGACTATTGTTGTTTGGCTTCATACTGTCTTCCATCCTGATCCTTTCTACCTAGCTGCTATTAGTCTTCGTGCTTTCACTTCATTGAATAATTGAATATGGCTTGCCTAGTGTAGTCTACCTTCCGTTGCATGTTAATAGGTTCACTTATATCGTTTGTCTTTGAAACTTCCATGTTTTGAAGACTTTCATAAAAATTGCCTATTCACCCCCCTCTAGTCGATAACTAGCATTTTCAATTGGTATCAGAGTGAGATACTCCCTTGTTTTGTGTGATTTGGTTTAACCACCTGGAGTTTTAGCTATGTTGACTGCAGGGATAATCAAAGTCTCCGCTGCGTGCCCTGTCTTTGATGGCACTGATTACCCCTACTAGAAGAATAAGATGTGCATGCATCTTGAAGCCATTGATGTTGACCTTTGGTATGTCGTCAAGAACAGCGTTCCCAAGAGCGGTGAAGGCGTCACTCCTGCTGATGTCAAGAAGTTCATTCAACTGGATTCTACTGCGAAGAACATCATCTGCAGTCATCCGACCAAAAGACAGTATGGCCGTGTGAGTGCTCTGGAAATTTCAAAGCTAGTCTGGGACTAGCTCTCCAAGGTCAACGAAGGCGTCTCAACCCAGAGAGATCAAAGGATCAGTGTCCTTTGCAACCTCTTCAACCGCTTCAAGAGAAATGACAATGAGAATGTCCAGCTCACATTTGTTCACCTTACTGATATCACCAATGAGCTTCATGCACTTGGCGCTACTGAGATCACCAAGCATGAAATCCTCAAGACATTTCTGAGATCCCTTGACAGCTCGTTTGATACACTAGCCCTGATGATTCAAGAACGCCCTGACTTCAAGACACTCGATCCATCTGACATACTTGAGAGGCTCAACACAGATGTGTTTCAGCTATTTGAGAAAATAGACATCTGTGGTCCCAACTATGGACGTACTCGCGCTTTGAAGGCAAAAGATGCTTCCTCTTCCGAAGAAGAATCTGACTGCAGTTCTGGGGATCTTGAAGACATTGGAAGGGAGCTTGCTATGCTTGTGAAAAAGTTCCAGAAATTCACCAAGAAGAAAGGCTTTAGAAAGTCTTTAAGATCCAGCTCGAGAAATGATGAAGCTTCCACTCATGACCACAAAAAGAAAACATGCCACAAGTGCAAGAAACCTAGTCACTACATCTCTGAGTGTCCACAATGGGACAATGAGAACAACAAGAAGAACAAGAACAAAGAATATGATTTTTATGACAAGAAGAAGAAAAAATCCTCAAAGTCTTCTTCCAAGTCTTCCTCCAAGTCTTCATCACATAAGAAGAGCTCATCTGGCAAGGCTCGTGCTTTTGTTGGCAAGAAGATGGATTCAGAGGAGGAGTCTGCTTCTGAGGAGGCAGAGGTGGAGTCTGAGGAGGAGTCCGACTCTGTCGTTGCAAGGCTGGCTCTAGCTACAGCCTACGTTGCCAAGTCCATCTTCAACACTGAAGACAATGGCTCCGTCACCAACGCTGATACTAATAACAAGGACGACTCCGCTCCCACCTACTGCTTCATGGCACGTGGTGCCAAGGTAAACTCAAGCGATGCTTACTTTCAAACATCAAGTGAAGATGACTCTGATTGTGAATCCGAACCCAGCTACAAAACTCTTGCTAAAATTGCAACTGAATAACAAAAAGCTATGGAACATATTCAAAAACTGATAGACAAAAGCGATGACCTGTTCGACACGGAAATGACCCAATCTTAGTCCTTAATTGAAGACATAAAAAATCTTCATGTTAAGTATGAGGAACTTGAAAGTCGTCATGAAACGCTCTCAACAACTCATGAAAAGCTTTCCTATGATTATCTTCAAAGGAAGGAAGAACTAGAGAAATTGAGAGCAGTTCATGAAGATCTTCAAAAAGAGAACGAGTCACTTCACGCTCAACAGATCAGTCCCGCTCAGGAAGGATTTGAACCACCATGTCTAAAATGCCTTGAGCGTGACAACACTACTTTTGTTGCTGAATGTTCTATTGCTGCCACTGTCACAATATCTTCAACTGCTGATGTGGTTACTAACCCCTCTGCTAAGAATCACACTACTATTGCTGATGGAAATGCTAGGTTGAAGACATTGCTTGAGACTGGGATGTATAAAAGTCTCAAAGGGCATCAGACATTATGTGATGTCCTCAAAAAGCAGATTCTGAACCGAAATCCTAGAAAAGAGGGTGTTGGGTTTGAGAGGAAAATGAATGTTGATGGTTCTTACTGGAAGCCTGAGCAGTACCCCAAAACCACATGGGTTGCTGCAAAGGGACCTTTAATGGATCTATCCACCTTATTTGGCTTCACTTATGCTAATATCGGTACTAACTGCAAGAATGGCTATGATGATATCGGTACTAACTGCAGGAATGGACCACCTATGAAGAAGACCTGGGTGCCCAAAAAGTGTCTTGAGAATCTTCCTGTGAATATCATCATGACACCACAAGTGAAGAAGACAAACCCCAGACCAAATGCTTCATATGGCTCAAAGGCTTCATACAGACAGAGGACTCACCTGAGTCACCCTAATGCCAATGTTTTTCAGGGAAATTATACTCAAACTTATGAATATGAGCATGTATCATCAAACCGCTATGTTCATAAGACTAAGAACTATTCTGCTTATTCATACGAGTACTATTCACCTCCTGCAAGGCTATTTGCTAGGGCTCCAAAGCCGAAGTTCTCAGATGCTGCACTTAGACTCATTGCTTCTAATCCACCCCTAAAAATGTGGGTGGTTAAGAAAAATTAACTTTATTTTGCAGGGAAAGGTCTCCAGCTGGAAATCAAAGGCGTCTGATGCTTTTGCTGGGGACCTAAAACATCTTGTGGGGCGCAAGATTAAATTCCCAAATGGTCTTACTATGTATTTTGTTCCTGAATCGCTTGCCAATCATCCTATTAGTCCTAACCTTGATCTGAGCTTTGATAATCCTCTTGTGCGTCAAATGTTTATGCTTCACAATTCTCTTGGTGAAGTCTATCCCCCTAACTGTATTGTAGGTTCTGACACCTCATGCTTCCGAATGGATTATGGACAGTGGATGCACTAATCACATGACTGGTGACCGAAGTCTTCTCATGGACTCAACATTACGTCCATCCGACAAGAGTCACATCACATTTGCTAACACTGGTAAAAGCAAGGTATTGGGTCTAGGTAGAGTTGCAATCTCAAAGGATCAGCACATGGATAAAGTGATGCTTGTTGAATCCCTTGGTTTCAACTTAATGTCTGTCTTAATGCTTTGTGATTTGAACATGATTGTGATATTTGGAAAATATCGTTGCCTTTTCTAATGAAATCTAACAAGTCTTTAGTCTTTGAAGGGTATCGAAAAGGTGATTTATACATGGTAGATTTCTCAGCAGGACCACAGTTGGCTGTATGTCTTCTAGCAAAAGCTTCAGAGTGCTGGCTCTGGCATCAGAGGCTAGGGCATGCTGGCATGAGGAACTTGCACACTCTTGCAAAGAAGAAGCACGTCATAGGCATCGAGGGCGTCAAGTTCAAGAAGGATCATATGTGCGGTGCTTGCGAAGCTGGAAAGATGACGAGGGCCAAGCATCCCTCGAAGACAATCATGACGACATCTCAACCCTTCGAGCTGCCTCACATGGATCTCTTTGGACCTACTCACTACTCAACTCTCACTCCTACTGCTTTCCTCTATGGTTTCGTCATAGTTGATGATTACTCAAGATATACATGGGTGCATATAATCTTTTACAAGAATGAAGTGCAGGATGTCTTCAAAGGCTTTGCAAATCGTGCCATGATGAACTATGACATCAAGATCAAGCACATCCGGAGTGACAATGGCACATAGTTCAAGAACACAGGCCTCGACACTTATCTTGCTATGCTAGGAATCACTCATGAGTTCTCCGCTCCGTACACTCCGCAGCAGAATGGCATCATGGAGCGCAAGAACAGAACACTCATTGAGATGGCTCGGACGATGCTTGATGAATACAAGACTCCAAGAAAGTTCTGGCCTGAAGCCAATGATACTGCATGTCATGTCATCAACCATGTTTATCTTCACAAGCTTCTGAAGCAGACATCCTATGAACTCCTTACTGGTAAGAAGCTAAATGTCAGTTACTTCAGAGTATTTGGTGCTAGGTGCTGGATCAAGGATCCACATCACACTTCAAAATTTGCACCGAAAGCACATGAAGGTTTTATGCTTGGTTACAGAAATAATTCGCACTCCTACAGAGTCTTCAACCTCTTTCACTATAAAGTGGTTGAAACTGTGGAAGTGCGGTTCGATGAGACTAACGGTGTTGGGGAACATAGTAATTTCACAAAAAATTCCTATGCACACACAGGATCATGGTGATGCATAGCAACAAGAGGGGAGTGTATTATCCACGTACCCTCGTAGACCAAAAGCGGATGCGTTAGCACAACACGGTTGATGTAGTTGTACGTCTTCATGATCCGACCGATCCAAGTACCGAACGTACGTCACCTCCGTGTTCAGCACACGTTCAGCTCGATGACGTCCCGCGAACTCCGATCCAATAGAGCTTCACGGGAGAGTTCCGGCAGCACGACAGCGTGGTGACAATGATGATGTTGCTACCGACGCAGGGCTTCGCCTAAGCACTACTACGATATGACCGAGGTGGAATATGGTGGAGGGGGCACCGCTCACGGCTGGACTAGATCAACAGATCAACTTGTGTGTCTAGAGGTGCCCCCCTGCCCCCGTATATAAAGGATCAGGGGGAGGAGGTCGGCGGCCAGGAGGAGGACGCGCCAGGGAGGAGTCCTACTCCCACCGGGAGTAGGACTCCCTCTTTTCCTAGTTGGAGTAGGAGGGGGAAAGGAAGGGAATGAGAGAGGGGGAAGGAAAGGGGGCGCCGCCCCCCCTCCTTGTCCAATTTGGACTAGAGGGGGAGGGGGCGTGCGGCCAGCCCTAGACGCTCCTCCTCTTCTCCACTAAGGCCCATCTTGGCCCATTAAACTCCCGGGGGGTCCGGTAACCCCCCGGTACTCCGGTATATGTCCGAAACTCCCCGAAACCATTCCGGTGTCCGAACATAGTCGTCCAATATATCAATCTTTATGTCTCGACCATATCGCGACTCCTCGTCATGTCCATGATCATATCTGGGACTCTGAACTACCTTCGGTACATCAAAACACAAAACTCATAATACCGATCGTCATCTAACTTTAAGCGTGCGGACCCTACGGGTTCGAGAACTATGTAGACATGACCGAGATATGTCTTCGGTCAATAACCAATAGAAGAACCTGGATGCTCATATTTGCTCCTACATATTTTGCGAAGATCTTTATCGGTCAAACCGCATAACAACATACGTTGTTCCCTTTGTCATCGGTATGTTATTTGCCCAAGATTTGATCGTCGGTATCTCAATACCAAGTTCAATCTCGTTACCGGCAAGTTTCTTTACTCGTTTTGTAATACATCATTCCGCAACTAACTCATTAGTTACAATGCTTGCAAGGCTTATAGTGATGTCCATTATCGAGTGGGCCCAGAGATACCTCTCCGACAATCGGAGTGACAAATCCTAATCTCGAAATACGCCAACCCAACAAGTACCTTTGGAGACACCTGTAGAGCACCTTTATAATCATCCAGTTACGTTGTGACATTTGGTAGCACACAAAGTGTTCCTCCGGTAAACGGGAGTTGCATAATCTCATAGTCATAGGAACATGTATAAGTCATGAAGAAAGCAATAGCAGAATACTAAACGATCAAGTGCTAAGCTAATGGAATGGGTCAAGTCAATCACATCATTCTCCTAATGATGTGATCCCGTTAATCAAATGACAACTCATGTCTATGGCTAGGAAACATAACCATCTTTGATCAACGAGCTAGTCAAGTAGAGGCATACTAGTGACACTCTGTTTGTCTATGTATTCACACAAGTATCATGTTTCCGGTTAATACCATTTTAGCATGAATAATAAACATTTATCATGATATAAGGAAATAAATAATAACTTTATTATTGCCTCTAGGGCATATTTCCTTCAAATGGATCAATGTGCTAGATGAAGTTCCACCCAGTGAATCCATCAAGCTCATGGGAACTGGAGAGATCATACCTTCTGAGGCTTAGGCTAAAGAGGAACTCATCATTTCTGCACCTAATCAACCTGAAGACAATTCTCCAAATGATGACATTGATCAGCAAGAGCAAAATCTTCGTCCAGTTCATCCTCGTGTTTCAAATGAAGTACAGAATGAGAAGATAATTGATAGCATCAATGCACCTGGTCCACTCACTTGTTCAAAAGCAACACAGCTAGCAAATTTCTGTGGGCACTTTGCGTTTGTTTCAATATCAAAACCCAAGAAAGTTGCTGAAGCCTTCATGGAACCTGAATGGATTCAAGCTATGCAAGAAGAGCTCCAACAGTTCAAGCTGAACAATGTATAGGAATTGGTCAAGCGTCCTGATCCTCGTAAGCACAATATCATTGGCACCAAATTGATATATCCCAACAAGCAAGATGAGCATGGTCAAGTTGTCAGAAACAAGGCTCGTCTCATTGCTCAAGGATACACTCAAGTAGAAGGGATTGACTTCGATGAAACATTTGATCCGGTGGCTAGGCTTGAAGCCATTCGCATATTGCTAGCTTATGCAAATCATCACAGCATCCTTCTGTAGCAAATGGATGTGAAGAGTGCCTTTCTAAATGGCAATATTGAAGAAGTGTATGTTGCACAACCACCTGGCTTTGAAGATCCAAAACATCCTGATATGGTATACAAACTTAACAAGGCACTGTATGGCCTGAAACATGCCCCTCGTGCTTGGTATGACACACTCAAAGACTTCCTGAAGAGCAAAGGCTTCAAACCTGGTTCCCTGGATCCCACACTCTTCACAAAGACACATGATGGTGAATTGTTTGTGTGCCAAATATATGTGGATGACATTATCTTCGGCTGCACTAATGTCACATCCCTAGCTTCTGGTAATGCACTAGGCTAGACCTCTTGCTGCATCATGTTTAAATTCAAATGAAATTTGAATTGAGGAATTTTCAAAGCCTCAGAAACCTCTAAAAATAACCAACAATTAAATCTTCTCAAATGTGTCCAAGAAAATGTTCCTGCTATCCTCTGGAAATATTGGCAAGAGGTAAAATTCAAACCAATATTTTTGGTGTCTCAGAAACATTTAATTTGGGCATTTGAATTAAATCCATAATTATTTGAATTGGATTTATATCTACCATTAAATAAATATAGGTCCAATAATTCTGAAATATTTTTGTGGAGCATTGTTTTAATCCTTTTAGCTCCTAAAAATATTGTCAGAAGCAAAATAAATTGAATTGGTTTCAAAACCAAATTCAAAACAAACAGAACAAAAATAGAAAACAGTAAATAAAAAGAATAGAAGCCTACCTGGGCCACTTACCTGTAGCCGGCCCAGCTGGCCAGCTCCTCCCGCTGGCCCAGCCCACCTCCTTCCCCCCTTGTCCTCTTCTTCCTCTGCCAGTAGGCAGAGGCGAGGCGTGGCGCGCGCCCGAAGAGCGCCGACCACCTCCTGCTTCACCGTGGCAGCCTCCTCGACTCCCTCTCGACGCCCTGGTGAAGCCACGCACTCCCCCCTCGCCCCTGCGCCTCCCCTCTCTTCCCCTGGACCCCGTTCCCTTCTCTGCTTCCCTCTCGCGCACACCACCGAGCGGAGCTCGCCGTCATCATCGCCGTACCCATGGCCACCGCCACCCCCTCTCCTCCCCGACGCCCCAGGAAGCTCCGCCGGACCTCCCACGACCTCCCCGTCGACTCACGCGACCGGAGAAGCCCCGAAGCACCGTCCCGACGCTTTTCCCCTCCTCGGCCACCGAGGACCGCCGCCGCCGATTCGCCGGACCCCGTGCCTCCCCTGCCTCGCCAGCAGCACCAGAAGAACCGCGGTGAGCCCTCGACCCGATTCCCCCTCTCCCCGTGCCCACCTCCCTCCCTAGCTAGCCCCACCACTTTGCCCGAGAATCTCTCGCCGCCGGCCATGGCGTGGCCGTGGCCACAGCCACCCCAGCTCGTATCCGAGCCCACTGACGTGCTCACCGTGATCTCAGGAGTCCGTAGCACGCCCCAGCTCCTCCTGTCGTGCTTCCTAACCCCGACCCCGAGATTGCCCGAACTCCGGCAGCCGCAAAGGAGCTCGCCGCCGGCAGCTCCGGCCACCCCAGCTGCTGTCACTTGCCTCTTTAGATGCGCCTTCCTCCCAGGAACCCGTAGGAGCAAACCGCACGTCAAATGGTGCTCCGTAGCGAGCGCACGGTGCACCTCCGCTGTCGGCCGTGGTCATCGCCGGCGACACTCCGGCGACTGCCGACGTGGCACGCCTAATTAGCACTAATGACCCTGTTAAACTAACCCCGTGACACTGACAGTGGGCCCCGTAGCGGGTCAAAGCCCGGGTCAACGCGGGATTAGCCCCTGTGTCACTGACGTGTGGACCCCACACGTCAGGTTTGACCTGGACCGCCCGTTGACCTGCTGAGGTCAGCATGAGGTCATGCTGACGCCATAATTCATTTTCTGGAATTATTTTAATTCTAAATATTCAGGAAATTCCAGAAAATGCCTAAAACTTCTAAAATTCATAGAAATTCAACCGTAGCTCCAAATTAAATAATTTATATATGAAAAATTATCAGAAAAATTCAAGGAATCCATCTGTACCATTTTCATCCATGTTAGAACAACTTATAGCTGCTGTATAGCACAAATCAATTAAATGGCATTTGAATAATCACATATGGGGTTTAAATTTGAATATTATATTCAAACCAACTTCATTTAATCTGTTGCTAGTTGCATTAGCCCAAAACACATTCATTTTGCCATGTCATGATCATGCATCATATTGTGCATTGCATTGATTGTGTTCCCTTCTATGTTGCCGGTATTTGTCCCCTCTCGATAGACGTGATACCGATGATGTGATCGTTGACACTGATGAAGACTCAATGCTATCTTCAGAAGTGCCAGGCAAGCAAAACCCCCTTGTTCATTCCGATAAAATCCCACTCTCTCGCTCCTGCTCTCTTTTACTGCATTAGGACAACAACGACATATTTGTTACTTGCTGCGGTAGCTGAACCCCTTTATCCTTTGCATGACCTGTCATTGCCACAGTAAATAGATGAAACCCACTAGCATGAGTAGGAGTTGTTTGAGCCCTGTTGTGCCTACTCATTCATGTTTGTTTGTCATGCCTGCTACTGCTTAGAGTTGAGTCAGGTCTGATTCATCCGGGATGAATCAGAGGCGGGTGAACATGTCCTACTGTGTGTGAGCTAAGTGTGTGAACACGATTTGGTAAAAGGTGTCGGTGAGAGGCCATGTAGGAGTACATGGTGGGTTGTCTCATTGAAGCCGTCCTCAGGAACTGAGTTCTGTGTTTGTGATCCATGATTCAGCTACTACCATACATTGGGCCCTGAAATATGACCCCGCTCGACTTCTTAATCACCCTTGTCCTCTGTCCAGGAGTTGCAAGTAGTTTCTGGTGTTTGTAGTATGCTGGAGGCCGTGGACAGCGCTGACTGTAGGGGTGGGCTGTGATGCGGTAGGCACGTGGCCGGGTACACCGGGCGCCCGTTTGGTGTCACGGAACCCTGTTCACATCGTTTGGGGCTGTGAGCGAAACTCCGGCCGGATCTCCTCATGGATGGAACCCGAATAGGCGATAAACCTGGACTAGAGACTTGAGTGTTTAGGTAGGTCGTGGTCTACACCCACGTCGGCTTTCGCTTGAAGTCTGCCGAGCACATGTCGTGTGCAGACACTAAGTGGTGGAAACATGTATGAAGAAGTACACCCCTGCAGGGTTAACATCATCTATTCGAATAGCCGTGTCCGCGGAAAAGGACTTCTGGGTTGCTTATATCAGTTCATAGACAAGTGAAAGTGGATACTCTAAAATACGCAAGATAAGCGTGAGTGCTATGGATGGCGTTCTCGTAGGGAGACGGGAGCGGTTCCATAGTGGTGTATTGGTTGGTGAATATGTGGACTCGTGTGCGCTACCTCAAAAGAGTTACTTGCAGTCGTAGTTCAGGATAGCCACCGAGTCAAAGCTGGCTTGCTGCAGTTAAACCCCACCATCCCCTTGTTGAAAATGATGCATATGTAGATAGTTCTGATGTAAGTCTTGCTGGGTACATTTGTACTCACGTTTGCCTATTTTATGTTTTTGCAGAGAGACTTCGGTCTCACTAGTAGTTTCGCGTGGACTTCGACGTTTAGCTTGATACCTCAGCTACGATCTTGTGCCCTCGGCAGGATCTGATCGATAGTCAGGCTTCTCAGCCTTTTTCATTTATAGATGTCTGTACTCAGACATGATAGCTTCCGCTTGTGCTTTGACTTGTATGCTCTGATTGTTGGGTCATGAGACCCATGTTTGTAATGTCTCGCTCCTCGGAGCCTATTGAATAAACTACTTGAGTCGTAGAGTCATGTTGTGATGCCATGTTGTATCTGCACATATCGAGCATATTGTGTGTATGCTATTGAAATGCTTGGTATGTGTGGGATCTGACCATCTAGTTGTTTATCTTTAGTAGCCTCTCTTACCGGGAAATGTCTCCTAGTGTTTCCACCGAGCCATGGTAGCTTGCTACTGCTCCGGAACACCTAGGCTGGCCGGCATGTGTCCTTCTTCGTTCCTGTGTCTGTCCCTTCGGGGAAATGTCACGCGATGAATACTGGAGTCCTGTTAGCCCGCTACAGCCCGGTTCACCGGAGTCCTGCTAGCCCAGTGCTACAGCCTGGATTCACTCGCTGATGACCGACACGTTCGATGCTGGGTCATGGATGCCTGTCCCTGTAAGTTTGTGCCACTTTGGGTTTACGACTAGCCATGTCAGCCCGGGCTCCTTATCATATGGATGCTAGCGACACTGTCATATACGTGTGCCAAAAGGCGCAAACAGTCCCGGATAAAGGTAAGGCGACACCCGTGGGAATACCGTGCGTGAGGCCGCAAAGTGATATGAAGTGTTACATGCTAGATCTATGTGGCATTGAGTCGGGGTCCTGACAGCGTTGGTATCAGAGCTTGACTGCCTGTAGGATTACCAAGCCAAACTGGTCGAAGTTGAGTCTAGAAATTCTTTAGTTATATAAGGGAATTGATTGTGGGATGGAACGTAAGGCTCTTTTTACTCCTTATACCTTATGCCTTCTGATCTGAGTCATCTTATCTTTCCTGCGGGGATTAAGAACTAGGCTATCTTTTCTTTCTATCAGGATCACGTGTTACTAATCCGTAGACTTATAAGATTTTTGGACTTAAGCCTCTGTTCAGTTTTTACTGCTTCCGTATGTTAATTGTTGATCTCGAAACCGTGATATTGTGCTTCTGAGTGGTTATGCCACCATTTTTGTGAATGTCTCAAATCTTTTCTGAGCATTTACAACCGTTATGCTGTCCGAGTCATTCCAGGTTTCTAAATAGTCTGATGCATTTGCAAAATCCTTTCCCTCTGGTTTCGATGTTCCTTTATGCTAGCTCAGTCACACTAATTGTTGAGTTGAGGTATTCTATTGCCTTGACATTATGTTGGAGATATTATTATGACCCTAGGTGTCTTAGGGGATCACCTAGTAATTTAGCCATGATTTGTGTTCCCAGTGTGATGATTCTGGCCATCATTCTCGAAAGCATCCCGTGATGCTACTTAGTGGTAGGTATTCTGTTCCTGGGTTCTTGAACCCGAGATTCACTCTACCCACTTCATGTTGATAGTAATTGCTAGTTCCTTTAGGTTATTAGTAACCTTTGCGATAGTCCTCGAGGTCCGTGGTATTTCCTTCTTCCAAATACTGTGAACCGCTTATGGTAGATGTTTATTGGATCAAAGGATCACAATTAGAGTACTCTTGAGGAGTTCTCCATTCATAAATCATGACTCTGCCAGTTCTACCTTTCTGCATGGGTTATCCGGAAGAAATATGTTGAACTTGGTTCGACATACTAATCTATGCATCCACAACTCAGAAAATTATATGTTCCTTGAGTTGTTCTCTTTAGTTGCATTCTGACCCTCGTCTATCAATTGATAGTCAAGAGTATGCGTGCGTTCGTTTATCGATGCCTATTACTCTTGTGGTCCGTCAAGCCATTCTATCGCGGAATGACTAGGAGAAACAAACTCCAGTACCTCTTCCCTATCCAGGATTGGGTCAAAGAAGTTGTGCTCCGCAGATCAAATTGCTAATCCAGCTTTTGTTCTGCTCTACCTTGGAGTATTACATATTTTATATCGAGATTGTTATAGGAATTGCACACCATCCTATGAACTCTTGGTACAGTGATACTTTTGCCATCATTGTTCATTCCTCGGTTCCTGTGTTATTGTAACCGGAATGCCGACAAATGAATCATGGCGTGTGAAATCAATACTGCTAGCAACTCTGTTGCTTGGTAGTTAAAGGATAATAATTTCATTCTTAGCATGTTGGTTTTTGAATCATCCTTCTAAGACTGATCGTGCTACCTAGTCCTTATTTCGGTGCACCCTTCGATTGATGAGTTAGGATCTTGTCAAGCCCTCACTCATTTGATCATATCGTCTTGCCCTCAAAAGCGAGATTGTTCTCGAGCTTAGTAACATACCGGTGGTTCGTGATTTTCCGAATATCTTCTCGGAAGTATTACCAGGTTGTTCCCTGACTGTTATGTTGAGCTCGTGATCAAGTTGGTTTATTCCTGTAAACCACCCCTTCTCCAAGAATCCGTGTTGGATACCCTGAGCTAGTTGGATAAGCTAAACAACAACTTGGAGAGTTGGAAGATAAAAGCTTGTCCGACTTAGTTCATGTTAAGGGATATCTTTTTGTGTGTGCGTGTGTGTTGAAGGAAGATGATATCTTCATCAATTGGTCCTCGTGAAGAATTGTTGGATCTATTATCTTACCCAAACCTTTGATTGAGTATGGGCTATCATCCAATCAGACCAGAACCAACGATATTCGTAATGTTGTCTTACTCGTGGTTGATCCCTCGAGCATACACCATTATATCTTTTGGGTCTGACCAATGCTATCACTTGTTCACTTAACTATGGAATTCCTTTTAAAAGGAAACCCGGATGAATTGTTGTTGAGCCCATTGACAACATCCTTATCTCCTCCATGATTTTGTTGAACATTAAGCTAGTGTTGGAAACTTTTGAAAGCATTTGTTCATGCTAGTTCATGAAGCATATGTTCGGATGTAAGAAGTGACTTCCTCCAGTTCATGTGCATCTGATGCAAGTTGCCGCCGTGGATTCGAGAAAGTCAATGTTGCTTCCTCTAGATTCATCGCAAGTCAGTCATGCACACGTGCGAAGTATTCTGTGGTCTGGAGACTTGCAACCTTCATTCTATACGTGTATCCTAGCACACCAAGCCACTGACTGATTTGTTCAAGGAAAAGGAGTATCTTCATAAGAGCTAACCCGGGCTTAATCAAGAACTTTGATATCCTCGTTGATGGTTCCCCACCTGAACTCGGTAGTGTTTTATTATAAGACTACCACGTGGTCATGCTTGTCTGGGACAACGTGTTCACATGTTTGTAGCAGAACCAGCTCATGTTTTGGAGCTTACTATCGTAGCTCACTCCCCGAGAATCCCGCAACATTATCTCGTCGATTTGTGTTGCAAACTTTCATTTTTCTTTCTAGACTTGATGAGTCTGGGATATCCTGACACCAACCAGATCTGAATCTCAGGCAGATGTGATGGTTGGAACATTTCCCAAGAATTATAATATTGGTCTCTCAATAACCGGCAAGGTGGATGTCGTGGCCAACACACCCATCCGGTAGACCTATTATTATAGTATCTTGTTTGAGGAAGTTGGCCACCTCCCCATAGGGATTTCGTAGGATTTACTCCCTAGTTGCCCCTATGGATTTTGAGATCCCGAAGTCCGACCTTTACTTAATGTTCTAGTTATCAAACCATATTTATGAATGGGATACACTAGCACGTCAAGGAGAACATTAGAAGCGGAGTGCTAAATGTCTCTCGGTCGATCATCCAGATTTTATTTCCTTGGCCCCGCCAAGGGTGAAATCTGAGAAGGTGTTATCTTCCTTTGCATCTGCATCCTCCATCACCATTCATCATGGTAGTAAGTTGTGCTGCCAGGATCCTTGACACGGTTATTGGTAAAACCTTGATGAATATGGAAATGCTCAAGTTCTTGAGAGCACGCACAAGCGCTACGTGTTATCATCGGCACTAACTGGGATTGCCCTTAGTTTCCTCGGTTATGTTATAACCAATCCAACAGTGGATTCATCCTCTACTAATGAGCTTCTCCCCAGTTACTAAAATCATTCCTTGTGTTGTTTTCAACAAGGTAATCCACATCATCCATTCTAATCCGGGTATGTTATTCTACCGACCCCCTCCAAATGATCGCTTGAGAATTGTCTTAGGCTGGTTTAAAGAGTTTCAATGATCTCTGAATCAAAAGTAATTCTTTTTGCCACTTAAGGAAATAATCTACGAATCACCCTCCTCCAGGATGTTTCGTTGTGGTGTCATGGCAACTCAACTCCTCGCTACATTGACAATCGTTTACCACCTTCTTAGGTGTGGAATTGTTGTCCACCTAGTGAACCTTCGTCATCCGTTTCTTTCCACCCCTCTTGATGTGTATCTCGTGTCTCCACCCGAGAGATGGTCCTATGTCTCATTCCGTGAGTTGTTCGATCTTTGAGAAGATCGACCCTTCTAGAGTCTCCCTCTTCCCTCCATGTCATGTTGACAGGATTTCTCAGAGCAAGACGACAAGACAATAATGGTGATCGAATCAACGTTCCTATGAAGTGCAACCTGGATCGTGAAGATTGTACTAGTTGCGTTCCCCCTTCACCTTACCCTACGCTTGAATCTCGAGACGAGATTCTTGTTTAGTGGGGGTGAGTTGTCACATCCCTAGCTTCTGGTAATGCACTAGGCTAGACCTCTTGCTGCATCATGTTTAAATTCAAATGAAATTTGAATTGAGGAATTTTCAAAGCCTCAGAAACCTATAAAAATAACCAACAATTAAATCTTCTCAAATGTGTCCAAGAAAATGTTCCTGCTATCCTCTGGAAATATTGGCAAGAGGTAAAATTCAAACCAATATTTTTGGTGTCTCAGAAACATTTAATTTGGGCATTTGAATTAAATCAATAATTATTTGAATTGGATTTATATCTACTATTAAATAAATATAGGTCCAATAATTCTGAAATATTTTTGTGGAGCATTGTTTTAATCCTTTTAGCTCCTAAAAATATTGTCAGAAGCAAAATAAATTGAATTGGTTTCAAAACCAAATTCAAAACAAACAGAACAAAAATAGAAAACAGTAAATAAAAAGAATAGAAGCCTACCTGGGCCACTTACCTGTAGCCGGCCCAGCTGGCCAGCTCCTCCCGCTGGCCCAGCCCACCTCCTTCCCCCCTTGTCCTCTTCTTCCTCTGCCAGTAGGCAGAGGCGAGGCGTGGCGCGCGCCCGAAGAGCGCCGGCCACCTCCTGCTTCGCCGTGGCAGCCTCCCCGACTCCCTCTCGACGCCCTGGTGAAGCCACGCACTCCCCCCCCTCGCCCCTGCGCCTCCCCTCTCTTCCCCTGGACCCCGTTCCCTCCTCTGCTTCCCTCTCGCGCACACCACCGAGCGGAGCTCACCGTCATCATCGCCGTACCCATGGCCACCGCCACCCCCTCTCCTCCCCGACGCCCCAGGAAGCTCCGCCGGTCCTCCCACGACCTCCCCGTCGACCGGAGAAGCCCCGAAGCGCCGTCCCGACGCTTTTCCCCTCCTCGGCCACCGAGGACCGCCGCCGCCGATTCGCCGGACCCCGTGCCTCCCCTGCCTCGCCAGCAGCACCAGAAGAACCGCGGTGAGCCCTCGACCTGATTCCCCCTCTCCCCGTGCCCCACCTCCCTCCCTAGCTAGCCCCACCACTTTGCCCGAGAATCTCTCGCCGCCGGCCATGGCGTGGCCGTGGCCACAGCCACCCCAGCTCGTATCCGAGCCCACTGACGTGCTCACCGTGATCTCAGGAGTCTGTAGCACGCCCCAGCTCCTCCTGCCGTGCTTCCTAACCCCGACCCCGAGATTGCCCGAACTCCGGCAGCCGCAAAGGAGCTCGCCGCCGGCAGCTCCGGCCACCCCAGCTGCTGTCACTTGCCTCTTTAGATGCGCCTTCCTCCCAGGAACCCGTAGGAGCAAACCGCACGTCAAATGGTGCTCCGTAGCGAGCGCACGGTGCACCTCCGCTGTCGGCCGTGGTCGTCGCCGGCGACACTCCGGCGACTGCCGACATGGCACGCCTAATTAGCACTAATGACCCTGTTAAACTAACCCCGTGACACTGACAGTGGGCCCCGTAGCGGGTCAAAGCCCGGGTCAACGCGGGATTAGCCCCTGTGTCACTGACGTGTGGACCCCACACGTCAGGTTTGACCTGGACCGCCCGTTGACCTGCTGAGGTCAGCATGAGGTCATGCTGACGCCATAATTCATTTTCTGGAATTATTTTAATTCTAAATATTCAGGAAATTCCAGAAAATGCCTAAAACTTCTAAAATTCATAGAAATTCAACCGTAGCTCCAAATTAAATAATTTATATATGAAAAATTATCAGAAAAATTCAAGGAATCCATCTGTACCATTTTCATCCATGTTAGAACAACTTATAGCTGCTGTATAGCACAAATCAATTAAATGGCATTTGAATAATCACATATGGGGTTTAAATTTGAATATTATATTCAAACCAACTTCATTTAATCTGTTGCTAGTTGCATTAGCCCAAAACACATTCATTTTGCCATGTCATGATCATGCATCATATTGTGCATTGCATTGATTGTGTTCCCTTCTATGTTGCCGGTATTTGTCCCCTCTCGATAGACGTGATACCGATGATGTGATCGTTGACACTGATGAAGACTCAATGCTATCTTCAGAAGTGCCAGGCAAGCAAAACCCCCTTGTTCATTCCGATAAAATCCCACTCTCTCGCTCCTGCTCTCTTTTACTGCATTAGGACAACAACGACATATTTGTTACTTGCTGCGGTAGCTGAACCCCTTTATCCTTTGCATGACCTGTCATTGCCACAGTAAATAGATGAAACCCACTAGCATGAGTAGGAGTTGTTTGAGCCCTGTTGTGCCTACTCATTCATGTTTGTTTGTCATGCCTGCTACTGCTTAGAGTTGAGTCAGGTCTGATTCATCCGGGATGAATCAGAGGCGGGTGAACATGTCCTACTGTGTGTGAGCTAAGTGTGTGAACACGATTTGGTAAAAGGTGTCGGTGAGAGGCCATGTAGGAGTACATGGTGGGTTGTCTCATTGAAGCCGTCCTCAGGAACTGAGTTCTGTGTTTGTGATCCATGATTCAGCTACTACCATACATTGGGCCCTGAAATATGACCCCGCTCGACTTCTTAATCACCCTTGTCCTCTGTCCAGGAGTTGCAAGTAGTTTCTGGTGTTTGTAGTATGCTGGAGGCCGTGGACAGCGCTGACTGTAGGGGTGGGCTGTGATGCGGTAGGCACGTGGCCGGGTACACCGGGCGCCCGTTTGGTGTCACGGAACCCTGTTCACATCGTTTGGGGCTGTGAGCGAAACTCCGGCCGGATCTCCTCATGGATGGAACCCGAATAGGCGATAAACCTGGACTAGAGACTTGAGTGTTTAGGTAGGTCGTGGTCTACACCCACGTCGGCTTTCGCTTGAAGTCTGCCGAGCACATGTCGTGTGCAGACACTAAGTGGTGGAAACATGTATGAAGAAGTACACCCCTGCAGGGTTAACATCATCTATTCGAATAGCCGTGTCCGCGGAAAAGGACTTCTGGGTTGCTTATATCAGTTCATAGACAAGTGAAAGTGGATACTCTAAAATACGCAAGATAAGCGTGAGTGCTATGGATGGCGTTCTCGTAGGGAGACGGGAGCGGTTCCATAGTGGTGTATTGGTTGGTGAATATGTGGACTCGTGTGCGCTACCTCAAAAGAGTTACTTGCAGTCGTAGTTCAGGATAGCCACCGAGTCAAAGCTGGCTTGCTGCAGTTAAACCCCACCATCCCCTTGTTGAAAATGATGCATATGTAGATAGTTCTGATGTAAGTCTTGCTGGGTACATTTGTACTCACGTTTGCCTATTTTATGTTTTTGCAGAGAGACTTCGGTCTCACTAGTAGTTTCGCGTGGACTTCGACGTTTAGCTTGATACCTCAGCTACGATCTTGTGCCCTCGGCAGGATCTGATCGATAGTCAGGCTTCTCAGCCTTTTTCATTTATAGATGTCTGTACTCAGACATGATAGCTTCCGCTTGTGCTTTGACTTGTATGCTCTGATTGTTGGGTCATGAGACCCATGTTTGTAATGTCTCGCTCCTCGGAGCCTATTGAATAAACTACTTGAGTCATAGAGTCATGTTGTGATGCCATGTTGTATCTGCACATATCGAGCATATTGTGTGTATGCTATTGAAATGCTTGGTATGTGTGGGATCTGACCATCTAGTTGTTTATCTTTAGTAGCCTCTCTTACCGGGAAATGTCTCCTAGTGTTTCCACCGAGCCATGGTAGCTTGCTACTGCTCCGGAACACCTAGGCTGGCCGGCATGTGTCCTTCTTCGTTCCTGTGTCTGTCCCTTCGGGGAAATGTCACGCGATGAATACCGGAGTCCTGTTAGCCCGCTACAGCCCGGTTCACCGGAGTCCTGCTAGCCCAGTGCTACAGCCTGGATTCACTCGCTGATGACCGACACGTTCGATGCTGGGTCATGGATGCCTGTCCCTGTAAGTTTGTGCCACTTTGGGTTTACGACTAGCCATGTCAGCCCGGGCTCCTTATCATATGGATGCTAGCGACACTGTCATATACGTGTGCCAAAAGGCGCAAACGGTCTCGGATAAAGGTAAGGCGACACCCGTGGGAATACCGTGCGTGAGGCCGCAAAGTGATATGAAGTGTTACATGCTAGATCTATGTGGCATTGAGTCGGGGTCCTGACAACTAACCAGAAATACAGTGATGAGTTTGGACACATGATGCAAGAGCAATATCAGATGTCCATGATGGGTGAGCTGAAGTTCTTCCTTGGTCTTCAAATTCATCAGCAAAGCAACGACATCTTCATATCTCAAGAGAAATATCTCAAAGACTGTCTAAAGAAGTTTGGAATGCAAGACTGCAGAGGTTACACGACGCCAATGCCAACCAAAAGTCATCTGAGTCCTGACGCCAATGGTAAAGAGTTCGATCAAAAGGTATACCGCTCCATGATTGCTTCTTTACTTTATTTATGTGCATCTAGGCCAGATATAATGCTTAGTGTTCGCATGTGTGCCCGATTCCAAGCGGCACCAAAGGAATCGCATCACTTAGCTGTGAAGCGAATTCTTCGATATTTTGCTTACACCCCAACACTAGGATTATGGTATCCAAAGGGCTCAGAGTTTGATCTAGTTGGATTCTCGGATGCTGATTATGCTGGTGACAAGGTGGATCGCAAGTCTACATCAGGCACATGTCACTTTCTGGGACGATCACTTGTCTGTTGGTCTTCAAAGAAGCAGAACTGTGTATCGCTCTCCACTGCTGAATCTGAATATATTGTTGCTGGATCTTGCCGCGCTCAGCTTCTATGGATGAAGCAAACACTCAAGGACTATGGCATCCATCTGAAATAAGTACCTCTCTACTGCGACAATGAAAGCACCATCGAGATTGCCAGCAACCCAGTTCAGCACTCGAAGACAACACACATTGAGATTCGTCATCACTTTCTCAGAGATCATGTCATGAAGGAAGATATTGATATCATTCACGTCAACACTGAAGAACAATCAGCAGGTAGCTTCATGAAGCCCTTGGATGAGAAAAGGTTTTGCAAGTTGCGGTGTGAGCTAAATATCTTGGAGTCCTTGAAAGTCCTGTGATTAGGCACACATCCTAACACTTATGCATGTTGATGGCTTAGATGTGCAACACACGAAGTAATGTATATTTTCAATCAATGAAGACTTACACACTGAGTGTGAATACATTAATGCAGAATTGACTTCGGAGCACCACGATAATTGTGGCCATGTCTGGGTCTAATACTTCCTATACGGTGGGTAACGCCACCACCAAACTTTTGTTTGGAGTGTTTTCTCTTGGTGTTGAATTTGCTAAGTCTTCGCATTTGATTTATCTTCAACATTGATCCGTCTTCATGTTGATCTTAACTTTGTTGATTTAATCTTACTCAAATATATACATATATTTGTGTTCTGTCCTCTACAGCATTCACTTATAGCTATGTCTTCTTGTTTGAATCTTTTGGACTAAGTGAATGTGATCGGACCCTAACATCTTCTATGCTTCTACCTCAAATTCTATCTATCCAAATCATATGCATTCTATTGAAACCGTCAATGTCTTCTTTGCGTCCTTGTCAGCAGAAGATACAGAGACAAACATTGAATCTATTTTAAATGCTCAATCCTTATTGCCTGAAACCCGAAGAAGCCGGAACGACCACCAGACAGTCCAGGCGTGCGTGGGAACATGGAATAACTTTCAATGTGTTGCATGTTTGCCACATGTCCCTCAGATGTGAACTGCCAGGGGCAACTGCGTAATTGCGCTGTGCTGTCCCTTTCCTTATAAATACATATCACATCACGGTCAAAAATACTTCTTCCACCTCTCCACCTCGGACAAACCCTAGCGCCACCGCTAGCTCTCGACGACGCCGGCGACGAAGCGCTTAGCTGCCGCGACCTCACCGACGCCGTCCTCATGCCGGCCGCGGACCTCGTCTTCTCCTCTGCCGCCGTAGGTGTCCTAGGTCGCCAAGTTAGGGCACGGAAGATCGAACTGCTCGGCCTCCTCTCTACTCCGTCTAGCAGTTCTTCGTGTGGTAATTAAAACTCACGTTTACTGCCCTTTTGATCCGATAGATTCATTCTTCTTCACCAAAAGTGGTTTCTGTGGCTACAAATTTGGATCTATCCTGTTCCGCATCTCATAATATGCCTAGTATATTCACTTATGCTTCATGGTACGTCCAATTTGCATCATGCTTTTATATCGATATTTATTGCATTATGGGCTGTTATTTCACATTATGTCACAATACTTATGGCTATTCTCTCTTATTTTACAAGGTTTACATAAGGAGGGAGAATGCCGGCAGCTGGAATTCTGGGCTGGAAAATAACAAGGAACCTTTCGGGACGAGACTCCGCCGCCACGAGGTGGAACCTTGGCGGAACCAATCTAGAGCTCCGCCAGAGCTGTTCTGCCGGGGATACTTCCCTCCTAGAGGGGGAAATCACCACCATCATCATCACCAACGCTCCTCTCATCGGGAGAGGGCAATCTCCACCAACATCTTCACCAGCACCATCTCATCTCCAAACCCTAGTTCATCTCTTGTATCCAATTCTTGTCTCCAAGTCCGGGAATTGTGCTAGTAGGTTGCTAGTAGTGTTGATTACTCCTTGTAGTTGATGCTAGTTGGTTTATTTGGTGGAAGATCATATGTTTAGATCCTTTATGCATATTATTAGCCCTCTGATTATGAACATGAATATGCTTTGTGAGTAGTTACGTTTGTTCCTGAGGACAAGGGAGAAGTCTTGCTATTAGTAGTCATGTGAATTTGGTATTCGTTCGATATTTTGATAAGATGTATGTTGTCTAGCCTCTAGTGGTGTTATGTGAACGTCGACTACATAACACTTCACCATTATTTGGGCCTATAGGAAGGCATTGGGAAGTAATAAGTAGATGATGGGTTGCTAGAGTGACAGAAGCTTAAACCCTAGTTTATGCGTTGCTTCGTAAGGGGATGATTTGGATCCACATGTTTCATGCTATGGTTAGGTTTACGTTAATACTTTTGTCGTAGTTGCGGATGCTTGCAATAGAGGTTAATCATTAGTGGGATGCTTGTTCAAGTAAGAATAGCACCCAAGCACCGGTCCACCCACATATCAAATTATCAAAGTACCGAATGTGAATCATATGAACATGATGAAAACTAGCTTGACGATATTCCCATGTGTCCTTGGGAGCGCTTTTCCTTATATAAGAGTTTGTTCCGGCTTGTCCTTTCCTACAAAAAGGATTGGGCCACCTTTCTGCACCTTATTTACTTTAGTTATTTGTTGCTCGTTACAATTTACCTTATCACAAAACTATCTGTTACCACTTATTTCAGTACTTGCAGAGAATACCTTGCTGAAAACCGCTTATCATTTCCTTCTGCTCCTCGTTGGGTTCGACACTCTTACTTATCGAAAGGACTACGATAGATCCCCTATACTTGTGGGTCATCACTTCACACATAGTTAGATTCCTCACTTGTACCTATTCTCGGATTCGTACAAATCTGGAATCAACTCTCAACATATATGTGAATATCTTCGCGCTATGAGGTCAATGTCTTCAAAACTAATTTATCTTCAAAATCTTCTGAGAGTGCATATGACCTCTTCCCCTTCCCTCGCATCTCTGATGCTGTCACAGGTACATGTCCGTAGGAGAATCCCTTGGTTCTCATAGTCTGCATTCATTTGTAGAATTCTTACAGCATCACATCAATTCTCCCGAAGCTAGTTCTTGTCTGACCAGCAGACAGAAGCCTTTGATAGCTTTGAATCCATTCAGTCTGAACTACATGGCCACAGAAAAGTCAGCAAGGAAGGGAGGCAGACAGCATCGCGGGGGCACTTCAATGGATTTGCTTGAAGATCTTTATGAGTTATACAAAACAGATCCTGAAGAAAGCTATGGCCAACGCAAAACATGAATCCAATAGATTCGAAGATATTGGGCCGAGCAATGGTTCAAGTACAGATTCGTCACCAAGGAATATGCTGAAAAGAATGCCATCAAGCGTCCTTGGGGAGATATTCTCTATAAAAATCTTCAACCCAAGACCAAATCTGAAGCTATTGCTTAGGGTTTCTACCCTTGCATGGTCCGTGGACCACAGCCTGCAGATGTCGACCCATCTTCTCTGCTATGGTGCCGTGAAGACAATCTGTTCAAGCGCAACTACAAGTTTGCCAAGGACTCTGCAGCGAAGAACAAGAAGTCGCTGGGATTAGGCTTCAACCCCGGTCCCTCTGCTCCTCAGGCTGATGGCACACGCGATGTTGAACCCAATATCATCTGGCCCTTCTACAACCTTGATTCTGAGGCCTCATGACTCATATTGCTGTTCAGGGGGAAGCTGTGGAGCACTCTGCAGACGATGCTGATTCTGATGAAGCGCCTGCTCCACCCAAGCCACAGAAGCAGAAGAAACCCAAGGCTTCAAAGCCCTCCACTGCCCCAAGAGCTTCGCGTGCGAAGCCTCTGGCCACTGCTCCTCCTGCACCAAGTGTGCATTCTGAAGATCTCTCTCGCATCTCCAAGACTGAAAAGAAGAAAAAGCCCATGCAGATTACTGGTCAAGCATTGACCCCAGCTGCCGTTCTGAGGAATGAGAACGAAGCCATAGATCTGTCAAGTGATGAAGATCTTGGCGACGATGCTCTCGAGCTGCTGATAAAGAGCAAGCAAGAGGCGAAAATCTTCAACGATCTGCCCCTCTTCGATGTGGACATCCTGAACAATTTCATTGATGAGTGGTTTGATAGCCCAAACCTCAGTTTTGATGATCTTCAGCTCCCAATTGGCCTCAGTGTCTCCTTCCATGGAGCCATTGCTCCTGAGCTGGCTCTAGCTCAGAGGATTGTTGAACTGAAGAACAAAATTGACTATGAAAAAGCCCAGTTCAAGACGCACATGGCCAAGCTCAGTGTGATTGATGCCCAAAGCTTCAAGCAAATGATGCATGAGCTCAAGGAGGCGTTCCACAAGAAACATGAAGAAGCAAAAGGTTCACGAGAGCGGATGAAACACCTTGCTGCCAAATGTCTTCAAGCTTACAATGAAGCCGAGAAGCGCAAGGCACTTGGGCATCCTGGCATCAACCCCAAGATGGCTGCCAAGAAGAAGAAGCCTGCTGTGGCCCCAACTGAAGCATCCAGGCTGGAAGAACCTCACATTGTCTTCCCCGCCAGCATGACAGGCTCGAAGCCTAAGGTCCCCAAAGTTGCTTCAGAACTCAAGAAAACAAGGGCAGCTGAAGCCGAAGCCAGAAAGCGCAAGTCCAAGAACACCACTGACAATGCTCCACCGACCAATAAGAGAAAGACAAAGAAGAAAGATCGGGCTGCTCCCACAGAGCCCCTTTGTAAGTGCATCTAGTGCCACCCCTACTTGGTTTTGGAGTATTGACGACAAACCTGGTTGAGGGACTAATGTGTTTGTGAGAATTGCAGGATAGCACAGGTATTAGTCCCTCCTTGATTCGGTTTACCTACTGGAGATGACCCCTAAAAATGTATGAAGACATTGACGATAATGGTGGTATGTGAAGATATTCATATTGAAGACTATGACAAGAGAAGACATCGCGTGAAGACTGTGGAGCACGAAGACTTAGTCGTTTCATTGTTTCCTTTTCTTCTTTGTTGAGTCATAGGAACCACCGTACTGTTAAGTGGGGTCCAAGTGAACAAAGTCAGAGTGACTGAAGTGATACTCAACCCAAATCCTATGTCTTCGAGCGAAGACAATGAGGGCAAATCTTATCCAGAGCTGGATGAGTCATCTTTGCTTGCAGCTCAAGTAAAGTTGCCGTGTGTGTTTGAAATCTGACCATTGGAACACGTGTCAGTTCGTTAGTGACCCAGGGTCATTTCGGATAAATCAGGTCGGGTTGCCTAGTGGCTATAAATAGCCCACCCCCTACATCATAAATTGGTGGCTGCTCAGAGTAAGTGCACAGCTTCTGTCATTTTGAGAGCAACCCACCTCGAAGCTTTTGAGAGACAGAAATCCTTGCGAGAACAAAGCCCAAACACCCAGAGCCAAAGAGTGTCAGTCATCACTGAAGTCTTTCTGTCTGAGTGACCTGAAGACTTATTACACTTGAGGACTGTGAATCCTCCAGCCGGTTAGGCGTCGCGTTCTGAGCATCCAAGAGTTGTTGTGGATCGCCGGTGAACGAAGTCTGTGAAGGTTTGGAAGTCTACCTTGAAGACTTACCAGAGTAATTGGGCGAGGACTGGGTGTTCAACAAGTGACTGGTTCTATCCTCTCCCTCTCTTTACCTAGAATTTGTCTTCGTGAAGTCATTGCCTGTTTGCGTTACCTATTTTTCTTCACTGTTTGACTCCTATCATTGTTTGGGTTCATACCATCTTCCATCCTGATCCGTACTACCTAGCTGCTATTAGTCTTCATACTCTCACCTTATTTCATACTTGACTATGGATTCCTTAGTGTAGTTTATCTTCCGCTGCATATTAATAGGGTCATTTCTATTGTTTGTCTTCGAAACTTCCATGTTTTGAAGACTTTCATAAAAATCGCCTATTCACCCCTCCCTCTAGTTGATAACTAGCACATTCAATTGGTATTAGAGCAAGGTACTCCCTTGTTCTGTGTGATTCGGTTTAACCACCTGGAGTTTTAGCTATGTCGACTGCAGGGATAATCAAAGTCTCCGCTGCTTCCCCCGTCTTCGATGGAACTGAATATCCCTACTGGAATAATAAGATGCGCATGCATCTTGAAGCCATTGATGTCGACCTCTGGTATGTCGTCAAGAATGGCGTTCCCAAGACTGGTGAAGATGTCACTCCTGCTGATGTCAAGAAGTTCGTTCAACTGGATTCTACTACCAAGAACATCATCCGTGGTCATCTGACCAAAGGACAGTATGGCCGCGTGAGTGCTCTGGAAATGTCGAAGCTAGTCTGGGACTGGCTGTCCAAGGTCAACGAAGGCGTCTCAACCCAGAGAGATCAAATGACCAGTGTTCTTCGCAACCTCTTCGACCGCTTCAAGAGAAACGACAATGAAAATATACAGCTCACGTTTGATCGCCTCACTGACATCACAAATGAGCTTCGTGCTCTCGGCGCCACTGAGATTACCAAGCATGAAATCGTCAAGAAACAACTGAGATCACTTGACAGCTCTGTTGACACCCTTGCCCTCATGATACAAGAACGTCCTGACTTCAAGACACTCGATCCGTCTGATATACTTGAGAGGCTCAACACACATGAGTTCCAGCTATCTGAGAAAAGAGATATATATGGTCCCAACTATGGCCGAACTCGTGCTTTGAAGTCAAAAGCTGTTTCCTCATCTGAAGAAGAATCTCACTGCAGTTCTGATAATCCTGAAGACATTGGAAAGGAACTTGCTATGCTTGTGAAGAAGTTCCAGAAGTTCACTAAAAAGAAGGGCTTCAGAAAGTCTTCACGATCCAGCTCAAGAAATGATGAAGCTTCCACTCATGACTACAAGAAGAGAACATGTCACAAGTGCAAGAAACCTGGACACTATATCTCTGAGTGTCCATAGTGGGACAATGAGAAGAAGAAGAAGAAGAGCAAGGAATATGATTCTGATGACAAGAAGAAGAAGAAATCTTCAAAGTCTTCTTCCAAGTCCTCATCCAAGTCTTCATCTCATAAGAAGAGCTCATCTGGCAAGGCTCGTGCTTTTGTTGGCAAGGAGATGGATTTAGAGGAGGAGTCTGCTTCTAAGGAGGCGGAGGTCGAGTCTTAGGAGGAGTCCGACCCTGGCGTTGCAAGTCTTGCTCTAGCCACAGCCGACGTTGCCAAGTCCATCTTCAACACCGAAGACAATGACTTCCACACCAACGCTGAGGCTAATGACAAGGACGACCCTGCTCCCACCTACTGCTTCATGGCACGTGGTGCCAAGGTAAAATCACGTGAAGCTTACTTTCAAACATCAAGTGAAGATGACTCTGATTGTTAATCCAAACCCAGCTACAAAACACTTGCTAAAATTGCAACTGAACAACAAAAAGCTATGGAACATACTCAAAAATTGTTAGACAAAAGTGATGACCTGTTGGACGCGGAAATGACCCGTTCACAGTCCTTAGTGGAAGACATTAAAAATCTTCATACTAAGTACCAAGAACTTGAAAGTCGTCATGAAACGCTCTCAACCACTCATGAAAAGCTCTCCTATGATTATCTTCAAAGGAAGCAAGAGCTTGAGAAATTGAGAGCGGCTTATGAAGATCTTCAAAAAGAGAATGAGTCACTTCACGATCAGCAGACCAGTCCCGCTCAGGATGGATTTGAACCACCATGTCTAAAATGCCTTGAGTGTGACAACGCTACCTCTGTTGCTGAATGTTCTACTGCTGCTACTGTTGCATTGTCTTCAACTACTGATGTGGTAACTAACCCCTCAGCTGAGGATACCACTACTATTGCTAATGAAAATGCTAGGTTGAAGACATTGCTTGAAACAGGGATGTACAAAAGTCTGAAAGGGCATCAGACACTGTGCGATGTCCTCAAAAAGCAGATTCTGAACCGAAACCCTAGGAAAGAGGGTGTTGGGTTCGAGAGGAAAATGAATGTTGATGGTTCCTACTGGAAGCCTGAGCAGTACCCCAAAACCACATGGGTTGCTGCAAAGGGACCTTCAGTGGACCCATGCACCTTATCTGGCTTTACCTGTGCTAACCCTATTATCATTGATGAATCATTTGATGCAAACTATAAAATGTTTAAGAATCAGAATGGTGAAGTGTTTGCCAGGTATATCGGTACTAACTGCAGGAATGGGCCACCTATGAAGAAGATCTGGGTTCCCAAAAGCTGTCTTGAGAATCTTCCAGTGAATGTCATCATGACACCACCCGGGAAGAAGACAAACCCCAGACCTAAGGCTTCATATGGTCCAAAGGCTTCATATAGATAGAGGACTCACCTGAGTCACCCTAACGCCAATGTTTTGCAGGGAAACCATACTCAGACTTATGAATATGAGCGCGTGTCTTCAAAGCGCTATGTTCATAGAACTAAGAACTTTTCTTATTCATATGAGTATCATTCATCTCCTGCAAGGCTATTTGCTAGGGCTCCAAAGCCGAAGTTCTCAGATGCTGCACTTAGACTCGTTGCTTCTAAGCCACCCCTAAAGATGTGGGTGGTTAAGAAGAATTAACTTTCTTTTGCAGAAAAAGGTCTCCAGCCAAAAATCAAAGGCGTCTGATGCTATTGCTGGGGACCTAAAACATCTTGTAGGGCGCAAGATCAAATGTCCAAATGGTCTCACTATGTATTTTGTTCCTGAATCGTTTGCCATTCATCCTATCAGTCCTAATCTTGATCGGAGCTTCAATAATCCTCTTGCCCGTCAAATGTTTATGCTTCACACAACTCTTGGTGAGGCCTATCCTCCTGACTGTACTGTAGGGTATGACACCTCATGCTTCAGAATGGATTATGGACAACGGATGCACTAATCATATGACTGGTGATTGA
The DNA here is from genome assembly GCF_002162155.2 of Triticum dicoccoides. Classification (NCBI taxonomy): domain Eukaryota; kingdom Viridiplantae; phylum Streptophyta; class Magnoliopsida; order Poales; family Poaceae; genus Triticum; species Triticum dicoccoides. The sequence goes on along the minus strand of NC_041392.1, from coordinate 707,030,021 downwards.
AGTCTTCTTATGGACTCAACTTTACGTCCATCTGACAAGAGTCACATCACATTTGCTGACACTGGTAAAAGCAAGGTATTGGGTCTAGGTAGAGTTGCAATCTCAAAGGATCAGCACATGGATAAAGTGATGCTTGTTGAATCCCTTGGTTTCAACTTAATGTCTGTCTCAATGCTTTGTGACTTGAACATGATTGTGATATTTGGAAAATATCGTTGCCTTGTACTTATGGAATCTGACAAATCTCTAGTCTTTGAAGGGTACCGGAAAGATGATCTATACATGGTAGATTTCTCAGCAGGTCCGCAGCTTGCCGTATGTCTTCTTGCAAAAGCTTCAGAGTGCTGGTTCTGGCATCGGAGGCTAGGGCATGCTGGCATGAGGAACTTACACACTCTCGCCAAGAAGAAGCATGTCATAGGCATCGAGGGCGTCAAGTTCAAGAAGGATCATTTGTGCGGTGCCTGCGAAGCTGGAAAGATGACTAGCGCAAAGTATCCCTCGAAGACAATCATGACGACATCTCAACCCTTCGAGCTGCTACACATGGATTTATTTGGCCCTACTCACTACTCTACCCTCACAACAACTGCTTGTCTTTATGGCTTCGTCATTATTGATGATTACTCAAGATATACGTGGGTGCACATAATTCTCTACAAGACTGAAGTGCAAGATGTCTTCAGACGCTTCGCCAACCATGCCATGAACAATTATGGCGTCAAGATCAAGCATATCAGAAGTGACAACGGCACTGAGTTCAAGAACACTGGACTTGATCTTTATCTGGATACAATGGGAATCATGAAGGAAATATGCCCTAGAGGCAATAATAAAGTTATTATTTATTTCCTTATATCATGATAAATGTTTATTATTCATGCTAGAATTGTATTAACTGGAAACATAATACATGTGTGAATACATAGACAAACAGAGTGTCACTAGTATGCCTCTACTTGACTAGCTCGTCAATCAAAGATGGTTATGTTTCCTAACCATGGACAAAGAGTTGTTATTTGATTAACGGGATCACATCGTTAGGTGAATGATCTGATTGACATTACCCATTCCATTAGCTTAGCACCCGATCGTTTAGTATGTTGCTATTGCTTTCTTCATGACTTATACATGTTCCTATGACTATGAGATTATGCAACTCCCGTTTACCGGAGGAACACTTTGTGTGCTACCAAACGTCACAACGTAACTGGGTGATTATAAAGGTTCTCTACAGGTGTCTCCAAAGGTACATGTTGGGTTGGCGTATTTCGAGATTAGGATTTGTCACTCCTATTGTCGGAGAGGTATCTCTGAGCCCTCTCGGTAATGCACATCACATAAGCCTTGCAAGCATTGCAACTAATGAGTTAGTTGTGAGATGATGTATTACGGAACGAGTAAAGAGACTTGCCGGTAACGAGATTGAACTAGGTATTGAGATACCGACGATCGAATCTCAGGCAAGTAACATACCGATGACAAAGGGAACAATGTATGTTGTTATGCGGTCTGACCGATAAAGATCTTCGTAGAATATGTAGGAGCCAATATGGGCATCCAGGTCCCGCTATTGGTTATTGACCGGAGACGTGTCTCGGTCATGTCTACATTGTTCTCGAACCCGTAGGGTCCGCACGCTTAAGGTTTCGATGACAGTTATATTATGAGTTTATGAGTTTTGATGTACCGAAGGTTGTTCGGAGTCCCGGATGTGATCACGGACATGACGAGGAATCTCGAAATGGTCGAGACATAAAGATTGATATATTGGAAGCCTATGTTTGGATATCGGAAGTGTTCCGGGTGAAATCCGGATTTTACCGGAGTACCGGGAGGTTACCGGAACCCCCCGGGAGCTATATGGGCCTAAGTGGGCCTTAGTGGAAAAGAGAAGGAGCAGCCCAAGATGGGCCGCGCGCCCCTCCCCTCCCTTGGTCCGAATAGGACAAGGAGAGGGGCCCGGCCCCCCTCTCTC
>NC_041392.1:706968914-707027703 GCF_002162155.2 Triticum dicoccoides | reverse complement strand
CCTCCTGGCGCGCCTCTCCTAGGCCGGCCACACCCCCCCTTGAGCCTTTATATACGGAGGCAGGGGCACCCCAGAGAGACACAAGTTGATCTAGGTGATTATATTCTTAGCCGTGTGCGGTGCCCCCTTCCACCATAGTCCTCGATAATATTGTAGCGGTGCTTAGGCGAAGCCCTGCTGCAGTAGTACATCAAGATCGTCACCACGCCGTCATGCTGACGGAACTCTTCCCCGACACTTTGCTGGATCGGAGTCCGGGGATCGTCATCGAGCTGAACGTGTGCTAGAACTCGGAGGTACCGTAGTTTCCGTCCTTGATCGGTCGGGCCGTGAAGACGTACGACTACATCAACCAAACGCTTCCGTTGTCGATCTACAAGGGTACGTAGATCATACTCTCCCCTCTCGTTGCTATGCATCACCATGATCTTGCGTGAGCGTAGGAAAATTTTGAAATTACTACGTGACCCAACAGTGGCATCCGAGCCTAGGTTTTTATGGTTTGATGTTATATGCACGAGTAGAACACAAGTGAGTTGTGGGCGATATAAGTCATACTGCTTACCAGCATGTCATACTTTGGTTCGGCAGTATTGTTGGATGAAGCGGCCCGGACCAACATTACGCGTACACTTACGCGAGACTGGTTCTACCGACGTGCTTTGCACACAGGTGGCTGGCGGGTGTCAGTTTCTCCAACTTTAGTTGAACCGAGTGTGGCTACGCCCGGTCCTTGCGAAGGTTAAAACAGCACCAACTTGACAAACTATCATTGTGGTTTTGATGCGTAGGTAAGATTGGTTCTTGCTTAAGCCCGTAGCAGCCACGTAAAACTTGCAACAACAAAGTAGACGACGTCTAACTTGTTTTTGCAGGGCATGTTGTGATGTGATATGGTCAAAACGTGATGAGATATAAGTTGTTGTATAAGATGATCATGTTTTGTTAAAGTTATCGGCAACTGGCAAAAGCCTTATGGTTGTCTCTTTATTGCATAAGATGCAAGCGCCAAATAATTGCTTTACTTTATCGCTATGCGATAGCAATAGTTGCAAGAGCAATAGTTGGCGAGACGACCGTGTGACGACACATTGATATAGATCAAGATGATGGAGATCATGGTGTCATGCCGGTGACGATAGAGATCATGACAGTACTTTGGAGATGGAGATCAAAGGCGCAAGATGATGATGGCCATATCATGTCACATATTTTGATTGCATATGATGTTTATCTTTTATACATCTTATTTTGCTTAGTTTGACGGTAGCATTTTAAGATGATCTCTCACTAATTATCAAGAAGTGTTCTCCCTGAGTATGCACCGTTGCGAAAGTTCTTCATGCTGAGACACCACGTGATGATCGGGTGTGATAGGCTCTACGTTCAAATACAACGGGTGCAAAACAGTTGCACACGCGGAATACTCAGGTTATACTTGACGAGCCAAGCATATACAAATATGGCCTCGGAACACGGAGACCGAAAGGTCGAGCATGAATCATATAGTAGATATGATCAACATAGTGATGTTCACCAATGAAACTACTTCATCTCATGTGATGATCGGACATGGTTTAGTTGATTTGGATCACGTGATCACTTAGAGGATTAGAGGGATGTCTATCTAAGTGGGAGTTCTTAAGTAATATGATTAAATTGAACTTAAATTTATCATGAACTTAGTCCTGGTAGTATTTTGCAAATCATGTTGTAGATCAATAGCTTGCGTTGTTGCTTCCCTGTGTTTATTTTGATATGTTCCTAGAGAAAATTGTGTTGAAAGATGTTAGTAGCAAAGATGCGGATTGGATCCGTGATCTGAGGTTTATCCTCATTGCTGCACAGAAGAATTACGTCCTTGATGCACCGCTAGGTGACTGACCTATTGCAGGAGCAGATGCAGACATTATGAACGTTTGGCTAGCTCAATATGATGACTACTTGATAGTTTAGTGCACCATGCTTAATGGCTTAGAGTCGGGACTTCAAAGACATTTTGAACGTCATGGAGCATATGAGATGTTCCAGGAGTTGAAGTTAATATTTCAAGCAAATACCCGAGTTGAGAAATATGAAGTCTCCAACAAGTTCTATAGCTAAAAGATGGAGGAGAATCGCTCAACTAGTGAGCATGTGCCCAGATTGTCTGAGTACTACAATCGCTTGAATCAAGTGGGAGTTAATCTTCCAGATAAGATAGTGATTGACAGAATTCTCTAGTCACCATCACCAAGTTAGTAGAACTTCGTGATGAACTATGATATGCAAGGGATAACAGAAACGATTCCCAAGCTCTTCGTAATGCAGAAATTGATGAAGGTAGAAATCAAGAAAAACATCAAGTGTTGATGGTAGACAAGACCACTAGTTTCAAGAAAAGGGCAGAGGGAAGAAGGGGAACTTCAAAAAGAACAGCAAGCAAGTTGCTGCTCAAGTGAAGAAGCCCAAGTCTGATCCTAAGCCTGAGACTAAGTGCTTCTACTGCAAAGGGACTGGTCACTGGAAGCGGAACTACCCCAAGTGATTGGCAGATAAGAAGGATGGCAAAGTGAACATAAGTATATTTGATATACATGTTATTGATGTGTACTTTACTAGTGTTTATAGCAACCCCTCAGTATTTGATACTAGTTCAGTTGCTAAGATTAGTAACTCGAAACGGGAGTTGCAGAATAAACAGAGACTAGTTAAGGGTGAAGTGACGATGTGTGTTGGAAGTGGTTCCAAGATTGATATGATCATCATCGCACACTCCCTATAAATTCGGGATTAGTGTTGAACCTAAATAAGTGTTATTTGGTGTTTACGTTGAGCATGAATATGATTTGATCATGTTTTACGGTTATTCATTTAAGTAAGAGAACAAATTGTTGTTCTGTTTACATGAATAAAACCTTATATGGTTACACACCCAATGAAAATAGTTCGTTGGATCTCGATCGTAGTGATACACATAATCATAATATTGAAACCAAAAGATGCAAAGTTAATAATGATAGTGCAACTTATTTGTAGCACTGCCGTTTAGGTCATATTGGTGTAAAGCGCATGAAGAAACTCCATGCTGATGGGCTTTTGGAATCACTTGATTATGAATCAGTTGATGCTTGCGAACCATGCCTCATGGGCAAGATGACTAAGACTCTGTTCTTCGGAACAATGGAGCGAGCAACAGATTTGTTGGAAATCATACATACTGATGTATGTGGTCCGATGAATATTGAGGCTCGTGATAGGTATCATTATTTTCTGATCTTCACAGATGATTTGAGCAGATATGAGTATATCTACTTGATGAAACAAAGGTCTGAAACATTTGAAAAGTTCAAAGAATTTCAGAGTGAAGTGGAGAATCATCGTAACAAAAATGAAAGTTTCTACGATATGATCGCAGAAGTAAAATATTTGAGTTACGAGTTTGGTCTTCAATTAAAACAATGTGGAATAGTTTCACAAACTCATGCCACCTGGAACACCACAGCATAATGGTGTGTCCGAATGTCATAACCGTACTTTATTAGATATGGTGCGATCTATGATGTCTCTTACCGATCTACCACTATCGTTTTGGGGTTATGCATTAGAGATAGCTGCATTCACGTTAAATAGGGCACCATCTAAATCCATTGAGACGACACCGTGTGAACTATGGTTTGGCAAGAAACCTAAGCTATCGTTTCTTAAAGTTTGGAGTTGCGATGCTTATGTGAAAAAGTTTCATCTCGATAAGCTCAAACTCAAATCGGAGAAATATGTCTTCATAGGATACCCAAAGGAGGCAGTTGTGTACACCTTCTATCACAGATCCGAAGGCAAGACATTCGTTGCTAAGAATGGATCCTTTCTAGAGAAGGAGTTTCTCTCGAAAGAAGTGAGTGGGAGGAAAGTAGAGAACTTGATGAGGTAACTGTACCTGCTCCCTTATTGGAAAGTAGTTCATCACAGAAATCTGTTCCTGTGACTACTACACCAATTAGTGAGGAAGCTAATGATGATGATCATGTAACTTCAGATCAAGTTACTATCGAATCTCGTAGGTAAACCAGAGTGAGATCCGCACCAGAGTGGTACGGTAATCCTATTCTGGAGGTCATGTTACTTGACCATGACGAACTTGCGAACTATGAGGAAGCGATGATGAGCCCAGATTCCGCGAAATGGTTTGAGGCCATGAAATCTGAGATATGATCCATGTATGAGAACAAAGTATGGACTTTGATGGATTTGCCCGATGATCGGCAAGCCATAGAAAATAAATGGATCTTCAAGAGAAAGATGGACGCTGATAGTAGTGTTACTATCTACAAAGCTAGAATTGTCGCAAAAAGGTTTTCGACAAGTTCAAGGTGTTGACTACGATGACTCGTATCTATGCTTAAGTCTGTCCGAATCATGTTAGCAATTGCCGCATTTTATGAAATCCGGCAAATGGATAAACAAAACTGCATTCCTTAATGGATTTATTAAAGAAGAGTTGTATATGATACAACCAGAAGGTTTTGTCAATCTTAAAGTTGCTAACAAAATGTGCAAGCTCCAGCGATCCATCTATGGACTGGTGCAAACATCTCGGAGTTGGAATATACGCTTTGATAAGTTGATCAAAGCATATAGTTTTATACAGACTTGCGGTGAAGCCTGCATTTACAAGAAAGTGAGTGGGAGCACTACAACATTTCTGATAAAGTATATGTGAAAGACATATTGTTGATCGGAGATAATGTAGAATTATTCTGCAAAGCATAAAGGAATGTTTGAAAGGAGTTTTTCAAAGAAAGACCTCGGTGAAGCTGCTTACATATTGAGTATCAAGATCTATAGAGATAGATCAAGACGCTTGATAATTTTTTCAATGAGTACATACCTTGACAAGATTTTGAAGTAGTTCAAAATGGAACAGTCAAAGAAAAAGTTTCTTGCCTGTGTTACAAGGTGTGAAGTTGAGTAAGACTCAAAGCCCTACCATGACAGAAGATAGAAAGAGAATGAAAGTCATTCCCTATGCCTCAGTCATAGGTTCTATAAAGTATGCCATGCTGTGTACCAGATCTATTGTATACCATACACTGTGTTAAGAGAGGGAGTACAATAGTGATCTAGGAGTAGATCAATGGACAGCGGTCAAAATTATCCTTACTGGAATAAGGATATGTTTCTCGATTACGGAGGTGACAAAAGGTTCGTCGTAAAGGGTTACGTCGATACAAGTTTTGACACTGATCCAGATGACTCTAAGTCTCAATCTGGATACATATTGAAAGTGGGAGCAATTAGCTAGAGTAGCTCCATGCAGAGCATTGTTGACGTAGAAATTTGCAAAATACATGCGGATCTGAATGTGGCAGACCCGTTGACTAAACTTCTCTCACAAGCAAAACATGATCACTTTTTGGGTCTTAATCACATAGCGATGTGAACTAGATTATTGAATCTAGTAAACCCTTTGGGTGTTAGTCACATGGAGATGTGAACCAATCACATAAAGATGTGAACTATTGATGTTAAATCACATGGCGATGTGATCTAGATTATTGACTCTAGTGCAAGTGGGAGACTGAAGGAAATATGCCCTAGAGGCAATAATAAAGTTATTATTTATTTCCTTATATCATGATAAATGTTTATTATTCATGCTAGAATTGTATTAACCGGAAACATAATACATGTGTGAATACATAGAGAAACAGAGTGTCACTAGTATGCCTCTACTTGACTAGCTCGTTAATCAAAGATGGTTATGTTTCCTAACCATGGACAAAGAGTTGTTATTTGATTAACGGGATCACATCATTAGGTGAATGATCTGATTGACATGACCCATTCCATTAGCTTAGCACCCGATCGTTTAGTATGTTGCTATTGCTTTCTTCATGACTTATACATGTTCCTATGACTATGAGATTATGCAACTCCCGTTTACTAGAGGAACACTTTGTGTGCTACCAAACGTCACAACGTAACTGGATGATTATAAAGGTGCTCTACAGGTGTCTCCAAAGGTACATGTTGGGTTGGCGTATTTCGAGATTAGGATTTGTCACTCTGATTGTCGGAGAGGTATCTCTGGGCCCTCTCGGTAATGCACATCACATAAGCCTTGCAAGCATTGCAACTAATGAGTTAGTTGTGATATGATGTATTATGGAACGAGTAAAGAGACTTGCCGGTAACGAGATTGAACTAGGTATTGAGATACCGACGATCGAATCTCGGGCAAGTAATATACCGATGACAAAGGGAACAACGTATGTTGTTATGCGGTCTGACCGATAAAGATCTTCGTAGAATATGTAGGAGCCAATATGGGCATCCAGGTCCCGCTATTGGTTATTGACCGGAGACGTGTCTCGGTCATGTCTACATTGTTCTCGAACCCGTAGGGTCCGCACGCTTAAGGTTTCGATGACAGTTATATTATGAGTTTATGAGTTTTGATGTACCGAAGGTTGTTTGGAGTCCCGGATGTGATCACGGACATGACGAGGAATCTCAAAATGGTCGAGACATAAAGATTGATATATTGGAAGCCTATGTTTGGATATCGGAAGTGTTCCGGGTGAAATCGGGATTTTACCGGAGTACCGGGAGGTTACCGGAACCCCCCAGGAGCTATATGGGCCTAAGTGGGCCTTAGTGGAAAAGAGAAGGAGCAGCCCAAGATGGGCCGCGCGCCCCTCCCCTCCCTTGGTCCGAATAGGACAAGGAGAGGGGGCCTGCCCCCCTCTCTCTTTTCCCCCTCCGCGAATCCTATTCCAACTAGGATTGGGGGGGGGGATCCTACTCCCAGGGAGTAGGACTCCTCCTGGCGCACCTCTCCTAGGCCGGCCGCACCCCCCTTGAGCCTTTATATACGGAGGCAGGGGCACCCCAAAGAGACACAAGTTGATCCAGGTGATCATATTCTTAGCCGTGTGCGGTGCCCCCTTCCACCATAGTCCTCGATAATATTGTAGCGGTGCTTAGGCGAAGCCCTGCTGCAGTAGTACATCAAGATCGTCACCACGCCGTCGTGCTGACGGAACTCTTCCCCGACACTTTGCTGGATCGAAGTACGGGGATCGTCATCGAGCTGAATGTGTGCTAGAACTCGGAGGTACCGTAGTTTCGGTGCTTGATCGGTCGGGCCGTGAAGACGTACGACTACATCAACCAAACGCTTCCGTTGTCGATCTACAAGGGTATGTAGATCATACTCTCCCCTCTCGTTGCTATGCATCACCATGATCTTGCGTGAGCGTAAGAAAATTTTGAAATTACTACGTGACCCAACAAATCACTCATGAGTTCTCAGCTCCATACACACCTCAGCATAATGGCATCGTAGAGCGCAAGAACAGAACTCTCATTGAGATGGCTCGAACCATGCTCGATGAGTACAAGACACCAAGAAAGTTCTGGCCTGAAGCTATTGATATAGCATGTCATGTCATCAACCGTGTTTATCTTCATAAGCTTCTGAAGAAAACATCCTATGAATTCCTAACAGGCAAGAAGCCAAATGTCAGTTACTTCAGAGTATTTGGAGCTAGGTGCTGGATCAAGGATCCACATCAAAAATAAAAATTTGCACCTAAAGCTCATGAAGGTTTCATGCTCGGTTACGGAAAGGACTCACACTCTTACAGAGTCTTCAATCTCTATCTCTATAAAGTTGTCGAAACTGTGGACGTACGGTTCAATGAAACCAATGGATCACAAAGAGAGATCCTGCCAAATATGCTAGACGAAGCTCCACCCAGTGAGTCTGTCAAGCTAATGGGAATTGGTGAAATCATACCTTCTGAAGCACATCCTGAAGACGAACTTATCATTTCTGCACCTAATCAAACTGAAGACAATGCTTAGCCTGAAGACAATCCTTCCAATGTTGATAATGATCAGCAAGAGCAAAATCTTCGTCCAGTTCATCCTCGTGTTGCAAACGAAGTACAGATTGAGAAGATAATTGATAGCATAAATGCACCTGGTCCACTCACTCGTTCAAGGGCAACACCGTTAGCAAATTTCTGTGGGCATTTTGCCTTTGTATCAATATCAGAACCCAAGAAAGTTGCTGAAGCCTTTATGGAACCTGAATGGATTCAAGCTATGCAAGAAGAGCTTCAACAGTTCAAGCTGAACAATATTTGGGAACTTGTCAAGCGTCCTGACCCTCGCAAGCATAACATAATAGGCACAAAATGGATATATCGAAACAAGCAAGATGAGCATGGTCAAGTCGTCAGAAACAAAGCACGTCCCGTCGCTCAAGGATATACTCAAGTTGAAGGGATTGACTTCAATGAAACATTTGCTCATGTGGCTAGGCTTGAAGCTATTCGAATACTGCTAGCCTATGCAAATCATCACAACATCTTGCTATATCAAATGGATGTGAAGAGTGCATTTCTCAACGGCAAGATTGAAGAAGAAGTATACGTCGCACAACCTCCTGGCTTTGAAGATCCAAAACATCCTGATATGGTGTACAAGCTAAACAAAGCACTGTATGGCCTCAAACAAGCTCCTCGCGCTTGGTATGATACAATCAAAGACTTCCTGAAGAGCAAAGGCTTCAAACCTGGATCCCTCGATCCCACGCTCTTCACAAAGACATATGATGGTGAACTGTTTGTGTGCCAAATCTATGTGGACGATATTATCTTTGGCTGCACCAATCAGAAATACAGTGATGAGTTTGGACACATGATGCAAGAACAATATCAGATGTCCATGATGGGTGAGCTGAAGTTCTTCCTTGGTCTTCAAATTCGTCAGCAAAGGAGTGGCATCTTCATATCTCAAGAAAAATACCTCAAAGATTGTCTGAAGAAGTTCGGAATGCAAGATTGCAAAGGTTACACGACGCCAATGCCAGCCAAACACCATCTGGGTCCCGACAACAATGGTAAAGAGTTTGATCAAAAGGTATACCGCTCCATGATTGGTTCTTTACTTTACCTATGTGCATCTAGGCCAGGTATTATGCTTAGTGTTTGCATGTGTGCTCGATTCCAAGCGGCACCAAAGGAATCGCATCACTTAGCTGTGAAGCGAATTCTTCGATATTTGGCTTACACCCCAACATTAGGATTATGGTATACAAAGGGCTCAGAATTTGATATGGTTGGATTCTTGGATGCTGATTATGCTGGTGACAAGGTGGATCGCAAATCTACATCAGGCACATGTCATTTTCTGGGATGATCACTTGTCTGTTGGTCTTCAAAGAAGCAGAACTGTGTATCACTCTCCACTACTGAATCTAAATACATTGTTGCTGGATCTTGCTGCGCTCAGCTTCTATGGATGAAGCAAACTCTCAAGGACTATGGCATCCATCTGAAACAAGTACCACTCTTCTGTGACAACGAAAGCGCCATCAAGATTGCCAACAACCCAGTTCAACACTCAAAGACAAGGCACATTGAAATTCGTCATCACTTTCTCAGAGACCATGTCATGAAGGAATATATTTATATCATTCACGTCAACACCGAAGAGCAACTGGCAGATATCTTCACAAAGCCCTTGGATGAGAAAAGGTTTTGCAAGTTACGGTGTGAGCTAAATATCTTGGAATCCTCAAATGTCCTGTGATCAGGCACACATCCTAACACTTATGCATGTTGATGACTTAGAAGTGCAACACACGAAGTAAAGTATATTTCAATCAATGAAGACTTACATTCTGAGTGTGAATACATTAACGTGGAATTTGACTTCAGAGCGCCACGATAATTGTGCGCCGTGTCTGGGTCTAATACTTCCTATACGGTGGGTAATGCCACCACCAAATTCTTCTATTTGAAGTGTTTTTCTCAAGGCGTTACTTTTGCTATTTGTCTTCAATTTCAACTTATCTTCATGATTATCTTCACTATGTTACTTTCTGATATATACATACTAGTGTTCTGTCCTCTACAGCATTCAGTTATAGCTATGTCTTCTCTGTTGAATCTTTTGAACTAAGTGAATGTGACCGGACCCTAATCTCTCTATGCTTTCTACCTCATACTCTATCTATCAGAATCTTATGCATTCTGTTGAAACTGTCGAATGTCTTCTCTGCGTCCTTGTCAGTAGAAGATACAGAGACAAACATTAAGTCTGTTTTAAATGCTCCATCCTTATTGCCTGAAATCCGGAGAAGCCGGAATGACCATCCGACAGTTTAGGCGGGCGTGGGAACATGGGATAACTCCAAGTATGTTGCATGCTTGCCACGTGTTCCTCAGATGTGAACCGCCAGGGGCACCTGCGTAATTGCATTGTGCCGCGCTCTCCCTTATAAATACATGTCCCCTTGCAGTCAAGAAAACCTTCTTCCACCTCTCCACCTCATCAAAACCCTAGCGCCACCGCTAGCTTTCGACGACGCCGGCGACGAAGCGCTTAGCTGCCGCGACCTCACCGACGCCGTCTTCACGCCAGCCGCGGACATCGTCCTCTCCGCCGCCACTGTAGGTGTCCTCCGTCGCCAAGTTAGGGCATGGTGGATTGAACTGCTCGGTCTCCTACTCTTCCCATCCAGCAGTTCTTCGTGTGGTAAATGAAACCCTCTTTTTACCATCTTTTTTATCCTAAAGATTCATCTTGTTTACCAAAAGTGGTTTCTGCCTACACAATGTTAGATCTATCTTGTCTGCATCTCATACAATGCCTAGTATATTCACTTAAGCTTCACATCTAGTTAGATTCCTCACTTGTACCTATTCCTGGATTCGTACAAATCTGGAACCAACTTCAAACACATAAGTGAATGTCTTCGCATCATGAGGTCAATGTCTTCAAACTGATTTATCTTCAAAATCTTCTGAGAATGCATATGACCTCTCCCCTTCCCTCACATCTCTAATGCTATCATAGGTACATGTCCGTGGGAGAATCGATCCCTTGGTTCTCATAGTCTGCATTCATTTGCAGAATTCTTATAGCATCACATTAACTCTCCCGAAGCCAGTTCCTGTCTGACCAACAAGCGGAAGCCTTTGAAGCCTTTGACTCTGTTGAAGCCATTCAGTTTGAAGTTCATGGCTACAGAGAAATCAGCAAGGAAGGGTGGCAGACATCATCGTGGGGAAACATCAAGAGATTTGCCTGATGACCTCTCAGAGCTGTACAAGACAGATCCAGAAGAGGATTACAATCAGCACAAGACACGAATCCAATGGATTCGAAGATATTAGGCCGAACAATGGTTTAAATACAAGTTCGTGACCCAGGAGTATGCTGAGAAGAATGCCATCAAGAGTCCTTGGGGTGATATTCTCTTTCGAAGCCTTCCACCCAAGACCAGAGTTGAAGCTATTGCCCATGGTTTCTATTCCTGTATGGTCCGTGGACCACAGCCTGACAATGCCGACCCATCATCACTGCTCTGGTGTCGTGACGATAATCTCTTCAAGCGCAACTTCCAGCACGCAAAGGCATCGACCAAGGAAAATAAGAAGTCATTGGGGCTAGACTTCAACCCTGGTCCTTCTGCTCGCCGGGCTGACGGCACACGCGATGCTGAACCCAATATCATCGGACCCTTCTACAACCTTGATGGCCTCATCACTCACATTTCCGTTCAAGGTGCCAAAGTGGATCATTCTGATGATGATGCCGACACTGATGAAGCTCCAGCTCCTACTCCAAAGCCGCAGAAGCAAAAGAAGGCTAATGCTTCTAAATCAGCTGCTGCCCCAAAAGCGTCACGTGCGAAGCCACTGGCTACTGCACCTCTTGAAGACAGTGTGCAGTCTGAAGATCTATCACGTATCTCCAAGAAGACGGAGATGAAGAAGAAAAACGTCAAGAATACTGGTCAGGCATTGACCCCTGCTGCCATTCTGCGAGACGAACACATTGATCTGTCAAGTGATGAAGATCTTGCAGATGACGCTCTTGAGCAACTGATAAAGAGCAAGGAGGAAGCAGAAATCTTCAATGATTTGCCTCTCTTTGACGTGGCAATCATCCACAACTTCATTGATGAGTGGTTTGACACCCCCAATCTCGGCTTTGAAGATCTGCAACTTCCAATTGGCCTCAGCGTCTCTTTCAATGGCGCCATTGCTTCTGAGCTAGCTCTAGCTCAGCGCATCGTTGAACCGAAGCACAAGATTGACTATGAGAAAGCTCAGTTCAAGAAGCACATGGCAAAGCTCAGCATGCAAGATGTCAAAAACTTCAAAGTTATGCTGCATGAGCTCAAGGAAGATTTTCTCAAGAAACGTGAAGAAGCTAAAGGTTCTCGTGAGCGCATGAAGAGACTGGCTGACATGTGCGTGCAAGCCTACAATGAAGCTGAAAAGCGCAAGGCTCTTGGGCGTCCTGGCATCGACCCCAGAATGGCTGCCAAGAAGAAGAAGCCATCGGCTGACCAATCTGCACCATCTAGGCGGGAAGAGCCTCGCATTGTCTTCCCAAGCAGCATGTCCGGCTCGAAGCCAAAGGTCAAGTCAACCGCTTCAGAACTGAAGAAGACGAGGGCTGCCGAGGCTGAAGCTAGAAAAAGGAAAAATCCTGAAGCCTCTGATGTCGCACCCTCCAAGAAGAAGCGCAAAACCAAGAAAGATCGGGCTGCTCCCACAGATCCCCTCGTTGTCGAGCCAATCTCGGTTGCTCGTCCTGACTCTTCGCATCAAGAACGACGGATGATAGTTCATGAGCCTACTTCCACAGAGGCTCCTGAAGCTAAAGATATTCCAGCAGTTGACCCCACCGCTGCTGAAGACATTGGTCACCATGACAATGTTGAAGATGATGTAGTTCTTCCTCAGATCGAGCACAACTTGGTATCATCGCCTGTTCTCACGAACAACGAACTCATCACCATTGGTCATCCTCTGACGCCAATTTCTCAGGATGCATCATGGGCTGATCACCCACAACAACAAGACACCCCGAGTACTCCCCAACAACAAGTCACCCCACCAGTGCAAGATGAAGATGACTTTGAGGCCCAGCCAACTCCATCTCCACAGGCGTCGCCAGCGTTACGCAGGCTTCGCAAAGGACCAAGGCCCCAAGTCACTCTTCCGAGCGTTCCAGAAGGAGAAGTGCACCACCAATCTGTTGCACGTCAGGTGTTCCCAGAAGCCACTCCAACTGTGAATGTCTCCGTGTCTGAAGCTAATGTTGCTGAAGACAATCCGGCTGCATCAGCCGAAGAAAAACAAGCAGAAGAGCGTGTCGCTACTCCCCCATCACTGAAGAAGCTGTTCCAGAAGTGAACATGTCTGAACCCATCTCTCCAACTCCTCAAGTAGAGACTGAGAATCTTGAGGCTGCCACCACTAACACCAATGAAGCCAATGATGTGGTCATGGCTGAAGAAAATGTGGAGCCTGCATTGAACACCATGCCAGAAACCAATGAAGCCAATGAAGCACCTGCTACAGATGTGCAGCCTGACGCCTCTGCTAATGCCACTGCTCCTATTCTGCCACCAATGCCACATACTATCAAGCAAGCATACAACTATGGGCAGCTTATCATTGTTAAATGGCCTCTTCTGGTTCCCCCGCCTGCTGCTGGTCCTCAATTTGACTACCACGTTGAGCACAAGCCTCAGGTTCAGAAGCCACTGCCAAGACTGCCTAGGTTTCCAGGTACTGCATCTGCACCAGGATCATTCAATGTCAATGGTTTCAAAGTGGACAATACCTTCTTTGATAGCGCCAAGAACCCCTACTCTAAGGCAAGAATATCATCTGATCGGTTCTAGAGCTATCAGCAGCATAGTTATTACTCATGCATGTTATACAATCTAGGTCACATTTTCCCACATATGCGTCTTGACATTGAAGCCATAATTGGTCTGCCCTGTTTGGAAGAAGCGCTGGATTGCTTCAGAGAGTCTGGCTTGTTGCAGTTCGTCACTGACAAGGAGAACTGGAATGAAGAATTGCTGCTCCAATTCTATGCCACTCTTCATATTCGTGGCTACAATAGGGATCCGAAGACTTGGGTCCTTGAGTGGATGACAGGCAATGTCCATCATGAAGCCAAAGCCTTTGATATCATTGAGCTCACTGGCCTGCCCACTCCAGGTGATCTTTATGAACCTGGTTGTCAGCTTCACAGTGCTGCTTTGGAAAGTATTTTTCACAAGCCTGAACCCAACATGAGCCAGATGCTTAGCATGATGAAGAATTTGTCTCCTGATGCAGAATATCCTAAGGAGTTCTTTGTTGAAGACCTTGAGTAGCTGCCACGTACTATCTATCACATTATAAGGCGAACTATCTGGCCCATCAAAAGACATTCTCCTCATGCAAAGCTTGAAGGTGCAATGAAGACTTTGGTTTTCCATATTCTTCACGGCAAAAGCTTCAATGTACAAGACTTCTTTATCCGCCAACTTGCTGCATCAGGCTATGATCTCTTTGGTTTGAAGTTTTACGCTCCATGGATCATGCGTCTAATCAAGCTACACTCAGCTGTCAACTATCAGCCCTCTGCTCACAATCATCTGATTTTTCTGCCTGAGGTTGATATGTCAGTTGAAGCCATCTATCCAGAGCCTGCCAAGGAGCCCCTTAGTATTCAAAATGCTGATAATCAAAGCTTCTCACAAAACATTGAAGGAGTTCAAGCAGTCACTCGTGTTTATCCCCCGGCTGGTACTACGCGTGCACCTCATCGTGCCCTCACTGAAGCCACCGAAAGCACCATTCCACAACGGCCTAAGAAGCGATCTCGTGTTCTCAATGACCGAGAGCTTCTGGTTGCCCTTCATCAGAAACAGGATAAGCATCATGACTGGCTGAAGCGCCAAATGAAAAGCCTCTTGGTGGACGTAAACAGAATTCGCAACCTTTCCACCAAGAATGCCTTTGTCGCCCATGAAACTTTTCGGCGTACATGGAAAGGGCTGACTCTTATGTGTTCTGAAGATGATCTTCAAGATGATGGCTTCTCTGAACGCTTCAAGTTTGACACAACACCTCCAAGAAGGACTGTGCTGCGGCGCACTCCGTCTCTTGAAGACTCTGAGTTCTCCTCCTCTGCTGCAACAGTGAATGCCCGTGTCATCGATGATGAAGACGATGCTACTTCACCACCTTCAGCGCGAATCAACACTGCACCAAGTTCGTCTGCTCCACCAAACAACACCGACGACCCTGCTGCTTCACCAACTCCTCATGGGAATGAGTAGATGCTCTATGTCTTCAAACCTTTTTGGTCCTTACTGACAAAAGGGGAGAAGCATATGAGTTTGATAGTCTTCAAGCGGGTCCATATGGGCGGTTGCTTTATATTCTTCCTAGTGTTTACAACTCTCGCTCTTTGATACATTTGCTTCTTTGAGTTGTAACACTTAAACTCGATGGTCGTCTGCTACTTATTTGCTATTCTGCGATGCGATGATAAATTCCGCTTGTGCGATGATAACTTTCGCACTTAGGTCATTCTGCAGACGTCCATTTTTTATTATGCATGTCATTATCTTTATTATGTCAAATCATGCATGATGAATTGTCTTCATAAGTTGAAGAGGATTTCCACAAGTACAACCTGCCATGTGCATTTGCATTCCAAAAGCAAATTACTAATATGCACATCTTCAGGGGGAGCCTTTGCCACTTATGAAGACAATACCTAAATCCTTTACATTTCACATACTTTTATCCCCGTTGAAAACTACAACCAGCTTGTCATCAATCACTAAAAAGGGGGAGATTGTAAGTGCATCTAGTGCCACCCCTGGTTGGTTTTGGAGTATTGACGACAAACCTGGTTGAGGGACTAATGTGTTTGTGAGAATTGCAGGATAACACAGGTAGTAGTCCCTCCTTGATTCGCTTTACCTACCGGAGATGACCCCTAAGAATGTATGAACACATTGACGACAACGGTGGTATGTGAAGATATTCATATTGAAGACTATGACAAGAGAAGACATCGCGTGAAGACTGTGGAGCATGAAGACTTAGTCGTTTCATTGTTTCCTTTTCTTCTTTGTTGAGTCATAGGAACCACCTACTGTTAAGTGGGGTCCAAGTGAATAAAGTCAGAGTGACTAAAGTGATGCTCAACCCAAATCCTATGTCTTCGAGCGAAGACAATGAGGGAAAATCTTATCCAGAGCTGGATGAGTCAGCTTTGCTTGCAGCTCAAGTAAAGTTGCCGTGTGTGTTTGAAATCTGACCGTTGGAACACGTGTCAGTTCCTTAGTGACCCAGGGTCATTTCGGACAAATCAAGTCGGGTTGCCTAGTGGCTATAAATAGCCCACCCCCTACACCATAAATTGGTGGCTGCTCAGAGTAAGTGCACGGCTTCTGTCATTTTTAGAGCAACCCACCTCGAAGCTTTTGAGAGAGAGAAATCCTTGCGAGGACAAAGCCCAAACACCCAGAGCCAAAGAGTGTTAGGCATCACTGAAGTCTTTCTGTCTGAGTGACCTGAAGACTTATTACACTTGAGGAATGTGAATCCTCCAGCCGGTTAGGCGTCACGTTCTGAGCATCCAAGAGTTGTTGTGGATCGCCGGTGAACAAAGTCTGTGAAGGTTTGGAAGTCTACCTTGAAGACTTACCAGAGTAATTGGGCGAGGACTGGGTGTCCTTAGCTCAAGGGGAATAAGGTGAAGACGCGGTCTTCTGAGTTGAATCTCAGCCTCCCTAACCAGACGTATAGTTGTCACAGCAACTGGAACTGGTCTAACAAAACCTGTGTCCTCAACAAGTGACTGGTTCTATCCTCTCCCTCTCTTTACTTAGAGTTTGTCTTCGTGAAGTCATTGCCTGTTTGCGTTACCTATTTTTCTTCACTGTTTGACTCCTATCATCTTCCATCCTGATCCTTACTACCTAGCTGCTATTAGTCTTCGTACTCTCACCTTATTGCATACTTGACTATGGCTTGCTTAGTGTAGTTTATCTTCCGCTGCATATTAATAGGGTCATTTCTATTGTTTGTCTTTGAAACTTCCATGTTTTGAAGACTTTCATAAAAATCGCCTATTCACCCCCTCTCTAGTTGATAACTAGCACTTTCACCCTTGTCGTCGAGCTAATCTCAGTTTCTCGTCTTGCATCTGCACACCAAGAGCGTCGTTTAATAGTTCACGAGCCTGCTACCACAAAGGGTCCTGAAGTTGAAGAAGATCCAACTGTTGACCACACCGCAGCTGAAGACATTGGTCCTCAAGACAATGTAAATGATGATGAAGTTCTTCCTCAGATTGAGCACCAAAAGGTATCATCGTCTGTTCTCACGAACAGCGAACTCATCAGCATTGGTCGTCCTTTGACGCCAATTGCTCATGATGATTCATAGGCTAATCATCCTCAAGACTCCCCCGTGAAGAAGAATCACCAAGTACTCGCCCAACTCAAGTCACCAGTGCGGTGCTTGATGATGACGACTTTGAGGCCCAGCCAACTCCCTCTCCACAAGCGTCGCCCGCATTTCGCAGGCTTCGCAAAGGACCAAGGCCACAAGTCACTCTTTCGAGTGTTCCATAAGGAGAAGAGCACCACAACTCAGTGTCACGCCAAGTGTTCCCTGAAGCCACTCCAACTGCGAACTTGTCAGAGTCTGAAGCCAAAGTTGCTGAAGACATTCCAGCTGCATCAGCCGATGAACAAGAAGAACCCCGTCAAGAAGAAGAACGTGTTGCTACACCCCTGTCCAACCATGAAGTTGTTCTCGAGGAGAATGTGTCCGACCCTCCAGCTACTCAAGTGGAGGTTGATAATACTGAGGCGGCCACCAACACCAATACTGAAGCCAATGACGTTGTCATGGCTGAAGCAAATGTGGCGCCAGAGGTGAATGTGTCCCCTGAAGTCATTATTGCACCTGAAGCCTAACATTTATGAGGAAACTATGGGGGTCTCCTCATGAACAACATTGGAAACATCATATGGAGAAAATGGACAACATCCAAAACAATGCATATCCGAAGCTAGGTGGGCATGGCATGGCATATGAGATAAATGATGCAAAGGTAGCATATCAATATCATCACAAGAAAAACAAATGCCAATAACCATGGGCTTGTCATCTATGCCATATGTGCAAATTGGGTTTATTTTAATGGCATATGCATAGTCACTATGAAGAGATTGCAAATAAAACATATGGTTGATCTCATGCATAGCATATGACAAGTCAAGCAGATTATCAAACATGATGTGACCAAGGGAATTGTCACAAGAAATCCTATGTAACATGGCATCACAACTAGGCAACTCAACATGCTCATCATCATAGTCATCATAAATTGGTAAGTCAAGACATGAGGAAGTCGCACTAGCATGAAGCATGGAAATAGGTTGATCAACATCATGCAAGCAATCAATGCCAAGAATGTCCACTAGTGGGACTAGAGCATCACCTTCACCTATGTTACCATTCTCATTCCACTCAAGTGGTGTAGGTGAGGTGGGAAAGACCAAATGTTAGTCATGTTTATCTTGATGGAACCATGTGGGGGGTGCATCATATTCCACCATGGCTATCGTCTTGTCCAAAGGGAGGACGAAGTCGTCGAGGACCGGCGCGTCATCATAAATGGGACCTAGCACCAAATGAGAAGACACAATAGAGGTAGAGGTCAAGTTGTTAGAAATGCAAATGGCCTCACGAGACCTATCAACTATCTCCCTCTCTCAATGTGATGGTTCACTCACTCCCTCAAAGTAGGTGCACTCAAACTCACATATGGTGGAGTCACTCATCTCACCCAAGTGGTGGGGGTTGTGGCTCTCCTCACATGGAAATTGTGGCAACTTATCATATATGGGGCTAGAGGTGAAGTCACTCTCACTCTCAATATAGTGGAACAAGTCACTCAAGTCATCATACGTCATCGTGGTCGAAGTGAAATACTCAACCATCTCATCGCTGTCACCAGGGATGAAGGCCGAAGATGGCACATCATCGCTCTCCTCTATGACCAAAGGGAAAATCCCATGCTCGATCATCTCGTCATTGTCGCCTTGGATGAAGGCCGAAGATGGCACATCATCCCTCTCGCCTCCAAAGATGGAAGCATCATCCTTGCTCGCCACCTTGTCGCTCGCCTCCAAAGCTTGGTCCTTGAAGTGAAGGAAATATGCCCTAGAGGCAATAATAATGTTATTATTTTATTTCCTTATATCATGATAAATGTTTATTATTCATGCTAGAATTGTATTATCCGGAAACATAATACTTGTGTGAATATATAGACAAACCAAACGTCACTAGTATGCCTCTACTTGACTAGCTCGTTAATCAAAGATGGTTATGTTTCCTAACCATAGACATGTGTTGTCATTTGATTAACGGGATCACATTATTAGGAGAATGATGTGATTGACATGACCCATTCCATTAGCTTAGCACCCGATCGTTTAGTATGTTGCTATTGCTTTCTTCATGACTTATACATGTTCCTATGACTATGAGATTATGCAACTCCCGTTTGCCGGAGGAACACTTTGTGTGCTACCAAACATCACAACGTAACTGGGTGATTATAAAGGAGCTCTACAGGTGTCTCCAAAGGTAAATGTTGGGTTGACGTATTTCGAGATTAGGATTTGTCACTCCGATTGTTGGAGAGGTATCTCTGGGCCCTCTCGGTAATACACATCACATAAGACTTGCAAGCATTGCAACTAATGAGTTAGTTGCGAGATGATGTATTACGAAACGAGTAAAGAGACTTGCCGGTAACGAGATTGAACTAGGTATTGAGATACCGACGATCGAATCTCGGGCAAGTAACATACCGATGACAAAGGGAACAACATATGTTGTTATGTGGTCTGACCGATAAAGATCTTTGTAGAATATGTGGGAGCCAATATGAGCATCCAGGTTACGCTATTGGTTATTGACCGGAGACATGTCTCGGTCATGTCTACATTGTTCTCGAACCCGTAGGGTCCGCACGCTTAAGGTTTCGATGACAGTTATATTATGAGTTTATGAGTTTTGATGTACCGAAGGTTGTTCGGAGTCCCGGATGTGATCACGGACATAACGAGGAGTCTCGAAATGGCCGAGACATAAAGATTGCTATATTCGGACACCGAAAGTGTTCCGGGTGATTTTGGAGAAAACCGGAGTACCGGAGGGTTAGCGGAACCCCCCCGGAGAAGTAATGGGCCATATGGGCCTTAGTGGAGAGAGAGAAGGGCAGCCAGGGTGGGCCGCGCGCCTCCTCCCCCTGGTCCGAATTGGACTAGGAGAGGGGGGCGGCGCCCCCTCTTTCCTTCTCCCTCCCCACTTCCTTCCCCCTCCTAGTAGGAGTCCTACTCCTACTAGGAGGAGGACTCCTCCTTGGCGCGCCTATAGGGTCGGCCGGCCTCCTCCCCTTGCTCCTTTATATACGGGGGCAGGGGGCACCCCTAGACACACAAGTTGATCCACGTGATCGTTTTCTTAGCCGTGTGCGGTGCCCCCTTCCACCACAATCCTCGATAATATTGTAGCGGTGCTTAGGCGAAGCCCTGCGATGGTAGAACATCAAGATCATCACCATGCCATCGTGCTGACGGAACTCTTTCCCGACACTTTGCTGGATCGGAGTCCGGGGATCGTCATCGAGCTGAACGTGTGCTAAAACTCGGAGGTGTTGTAGTTTCGGTGCTTGATCGGTCGGGCCGTGAAGACGTACGAGTACATCAACCGCGTTGTCATAACGCTTCCGCTGTCGGTCTACAAGGGTACGTAGATCACACTCTCCCCTCTCGTTGCTATGCATCACCGTGATCTTGCGTGTGCGTAGGAAAATTTTGAAATTTCTACGTTCCCCAACAGTAGCATCCGAGCCTAGGTTTTATGTGTTGATGTTATATGCACGAGTAGAACACAAGTGAGTTGTGGGCGATATAATTCATATTGCTTACCAGAATGTCATACTTTGGTTCGGCGGTATTGTTGGACGAAGCGGCCCGGACCGACATTACGCGTACGCTTACGCGAGACCGGTTCTCCCGACGTGCTTTGCACAAAGGTGGCTAGCGGGTGTCAGTTTCTCCAACTTTAGTTGAATCGAGCGTGGCTACGCCCGGTCCTTGCGAAGGTTAAAACAACACCAACTTGACAAACTATTGTTGTGGTTTTGATGCGTAGGTAAGATTGGTTCTTTCTTAAGCCCGTAGCAGCCACGTAAAACTTGCAACAACAAAGTAGAGGACGTCTAACTTGTTTTTGCAGGGCATGTTGTGATGTGATATGGTCAAGACATGATGCTAAATTTTATTGTATGAGATGATCATGTTTTGTAACCAAGTTATCGGCAACTGGCAGGAGCCATATGGTTGTCGCTTTATTGTATGCAATGCAATTGCGCTGTAATGCTTTACTTTATCACTAAGCGGTAGCGATAGTCGTGGAAGCATAAGATTGGTGAGACGACAACGATGCTATGATGGTGATCAAGGTGTCGCGCCAGTGACGATGGTGATCACGACTGTGCTTCGAAGATGGAGATCACAAGCACAAGATGATGATGGCCATATCATATCACTTATATAGATTGCATGTGATGTTTATCTTTTATGCATCTTATCTTGCTTTGTTTGACGGTAGCATTTTAAGATGATCTCTCACTAATTATCAAGAAGTGTTCTCCCTGAGTATGCACCGTTGCGAAAGTTCTTCGTGCTGAGACACCACGTGATGATCGGGTGTGATAGGCTCTACGTTCAAATACAACGGGTGCAAAACAGTTGCACATGCGGAATACTCA
The DNA here is from genome assembly GCF_002162155.2 of Triticum dicoccoides. NCBI lineage: Eukaryota > Viridiplantae > Streptophyta > Magnoliopsida > Poales > Poaceae > Triticum > Triticum dicoccoides. The sequence continues at coordinate 707,006,034 of NC_041392.1, read as the reverse complement.
GGTTATACTTGACGAGCCAAGCATATACAGATATGACCTCGGAACACGGAGACCGAAAGGTCGAGCGTGAATCATATAGTAGATATGATCAACATAGTGATGTTCACCAATGAAACTACTCCATCTCACGTGATGATCGGACATGGTTTAGTTGATTTGGATCACGTAATCACTTAGAGGATTAGAGGGATGTCTATCTAAGTGGGAGTTCTTTAGTAATATGATTAATTGAACCTAAATTTATCATGAACTTAGTACCTGATAGTATCTTGCTTGTTTATATTTGATTGTAGATAGATGGCCCGTGCTGTTGTTCCGTTAATTTTAATGCGTTCCTTGAGAAAGCAAAGTTGAAAGATGATGGTAGCAATTACATGGACTGGATCCGTAACTTGAGGATTATCCTCATTGCTGCACAGAAGAATTACATCCTGGAAGCACCGCTGGGTGCCAGGCCTGCTACTGGAGCAACACCAGATGTTATGAACGTCTGGTAGAGCAAAGCTGGTGACTACTCGATAGTTCAGTGTGCCATGCTTTACGGCTTAGAATCGGGACTTCAACGACGTTTTGAACGTCATGGAGCATATGAGATGTTCCAGGAGTTGAAGTTAATATTTCAAGCAAATGCCCGAATTGAGAGATATGAAGTCTCCAATAAGTTCTATAGCTGCAAGATGGAGGAGAACAGTTCTGTCAGTGAGCATATACTCAAAATGTCTGGGTATATTAATCACTTGATTCAATTGGGAGTTAATCTTCTAGATGATTGCGTCATTGACAGAATTCTCCAATCACTGCCACCAGGCTACAAGAGCTTCGTGATGAACTATAATATGCAAGGGATGAATAAGACTGTTCCCGAGCTCTTCGCAATGCTGAAAGCTGTGGAGGTAGAAATCAAGAAGGAGCATCAAGTGTTGATGGTCAACAAGACCACTAGTTTCAAGAAAAAAGGCAAAGGAAAGAAGAAGGGGAACTTCAAAAAGAACAGCAAGCAAGTTGCTACTCAAGAGAGGAAACCCAAACCTGGACCAAAGCCTGAAACCGAGTGCTTCTACTGCAAGCAGACTGGTCACTGGAAGCGGAACTGCCCCAAGTATTTGGCGGATAAGAAGGATGGCAAGGTGAACAAAGGTATATGTGATATACATGTTATTGATGTGTACCTTACTAATTCTCGCAGTAGAACCTGGGTATTTGATACTGGTTCTATTGCTAACATTTGCAACTCGAAACAGGGACTACGGATTAAGCGAAGATTGGCTAAGGACAAGGTGATGATGCGCGTGGGAAATGGTTCCAAAGTCGATGTGATCGCGGTCGGCACGCTACCTCTACATCTACCTTCGGGATTAGTATTAGACCTAAATAATTGTTATTTGGTGCCAGCGTTAAGCATGAACATTATATCTGGATCTTGTTTGATGCGAGACGGTTATTCATTTAAATCAGAGAATAATGGTTGTTCTATTTATATGAGTAATATCTTTTATGGTCATGCACCCTTAAAGAGTGGTCTATTCTTATTAAATCTCGTTAGTAGTGACACACATATTCATAATGTTGAAGCCAAAAGATGGAGAGTTGATAATGATAGTACAACTTATTTGTGGCACTGCCGTTTGGGTCATATCGGTGTAAAGCGCATGAAGAAACTCCATACTGATGGACTTTTGGAACCACTTGATTATGAATCACTTGGTACTTGCGAACCGTGCCTTATGGGTAAGATGACAAAAACACCGCTCTCCGGTACTATGGAGAGAGCAACAGATTTGTTGGAAATCATACATACAGATGTATGTGGTCCGATGAATGTTGAGGCTCATGGCAGATATCGTTATTTTCTCACCTTCACAGATGACTTAAGCAGATATGGGTATATCTACTTAATGAAACATAAGTCTGAAATGCTTGAAAAGTTCAAAGAATTTCAGAGTGAATTTGAAAATCATCGTAACAAGAAAATAAAATTCCTACGGTATGATCGTGGAGGAGAATATTTGAGTTACGAGTTTGGTGTACATTTGAAACAATGCGGAATAGTTTCGCAACTCACGCCACCCCGAACACCACAGCGTAATGGTGTGTCCGAACGTCGTAATCGTACTTTACTAGATATGGTGCGATCTATGATGTCTCTTACTGATTTACCGCTATCGTTTTGGGGATATGCTCCAGAGACGGCTGCATTCACGTTAAATAGGGCACCATCAAAATCCGTTGAGATGACGCCTTATGAACTGTGGTTTGGCAAGAAACCAAAGTTGTCATTTCTGAAAGTTTGGGGCTGCGATGCTTATGTGAAAAAGCTTCAACCTGATAAGCTCGAACCCATATCGGAGAAATGTGTCTTCATAGGATATCCAAAGGAAACTATTGGATACACCTTCTATCACAGATCCGAAGGCAAGACCTTTGTTGCTAAATTCGGAAACTTTCTAGAGAAGGAGTTTCTCTCGAAAGAAGTGAGTGGGAGGAAAGTAGAACTTGACGAGGTAACTGTACCTGCTCCCTTATTGGAAAGTAGTACTTCACAGAAACCAGTTTCTATGACACCTACACCAATTAGTGAGGAAGCTAATGATGATGATCATGAAACTTCAGAACAAGATACTACTGAACCTCGTAGATCAACCAGAGTAAGATCCGCACCAGAGTGGTACGGTAATCCTGTTCTGGAAGTCATGCTACTAGATAATGATGAACCTACGAACTATGAAGAAGCGATGGTGAGCCCAGATTCCGCAAAATGGCTTGAAGCCATGAAATCTGAGATGGGATCCATGTATGAGAACAAAGTATGGACTTTGGTTGACTTGCCCAATGATCGGCAAGCAATTGAGAATAAATGGATCTTCAAGAAGAAGACTGACGCTGACGGTAATATTACTGTCTACAAATCTTGACTTGTCGCAAAAGGTTTTCGACAAGTTCAAGGGATTGACTATGATGAGACCTTCTCACCCGTAGCGATGCTTAAGTCTGTCCGAATCATGTTAGCAATTGCCGCATTTTATAATTATGAAATTTGGCAGATGGATGTCAAAACTGCATTCCTGAATGGATTTCTGGAAGAAGAGTTGTATATGATGCAACCGGAAGGTTTTGTCGATCCAAAGGGAACTAACAAAGTGTGCAAGCTCCAGCGATCCATTTATGGACTGGTGCAAGCTTCTTGGAGTTGGAATAAACGCTTTGATAGTGTGATCAAAGCATTTGGTTTTGTACAGACTTTTGGAGAAGCCTGTATTTACAAGAAAGTGAGTGGGAGCTCTGTAGCATTTCTGATATTATATGTAGATGACATATTACTAATCGGAAATGATATAGAATTTCTGAATAGCATAAAGGGATACTTGAATAAGAGTTTTTCAATGAAAGACCTCGGTGAAGCTGCGTACATATTGGGCATTAAGATCTATAGAGATAGATCAAGATGCTTAATTGGATTTTCACAAAGCACATACCTTGACAAAATTTTGAAGAAGTTCAAAATGGATCAAGCAAAGAAAGGATTCTTGCGTGTGTTACAAGGTGTGAAATTGAGTAAGACTCAATGCCCGACCAATGCAGAAGATAGAGAGAAAATGAAAGATGTTCCGTATGCTTCAGCCATAGGCTCTATCATGTATGCAATGCTGTGTACCAGACCTGATGTGTGTCTTGCTATAAGTCTAGCAGGGAGGTACCAAAGTAATCCAGGAGTGGATCACTGGACAGCGGTCAAGAACATCCTGAAATACCTGAAAATAACTAAGGATATGTTTGTCATATATGGATGTGACAAAGAGCTCACCGTAAATGGTTACGTTGATGCAAGCTTTGACACTGATCCGGACGATTCTAAATCGCAAACCGGATACGTGTTTACATTAAACGGTGGAGCTGTTAGTTGGTGCAGTTCTAAACAAAGCGTTGTGGCGGGATCTACATGTGAAGCGGAGTACATAGCTGCTTTGGAAGCAGCAATCGAAGGAGTCTGGATGAAGGAGTTCATATCCGATCTAGGTGTCATACCTAGTGCATCGGGTCCAATGAAAATCTTTTGTGACAATACTGGTGCAATTGCCTTGGCAAAGGAATCCAGATTTCACAAGAGAACCAAGCACATCAAGAGACGCTTCAATTCCATCCGGGATCTAGTCCAGGTGGGAGACATAGAGATTTACAAGATACATACGGATCTGAATGTTGCAGACCCGTTGACTAAGCCTCTTCCACAAGCAAAACATGATCAGCACCAAAGCTCCATGGGTGTTAGAATCATTACTGTGTAATCTAGATTATTGACTATAGTGCAAGTGGGAGACTGAAGGAAATATGCCCTAGAGGCAATAATAATGTTATTATTTTATTTCCTTATATCATGATAAATGTTTATTATTCATGCTAGAATTGTATTATCCAGAAACATAATACTTGTGTGAATACATAGACAAACTAAACGTCACTAGTATGCCTCTACTTGACTAGCTCGTTAATCAAAGATGGTTATGTTTTCTAACCATAGACAGGTGTTCTCATTTGATTAATGGGATCACATTATTAGTAGAATGATGTGATTGACATGACCCATTCCATTAGCTTAGCACCCGATCGTTTAGTATGTTGCTATTGCTTTCTTCATGACTTATACATGTTCCTATGACTATGAGATTATGCAACTCCCGTTTGCCGGAGGAACACTTTGTGTGCTACCAAACGTCACAACGTAACTGGGTGATTATAAAGGAGCTCTAGATGTGTCTCCAAAGGTAAATGTTGGGTTGGCGTATTTCGAGATTAGGATTTGTCACTCCGATTGTCGGAGAGGTATCACTAGGCCCTCTCGGTAATACACATCACATAAGCCTTGCAAGCATTGCAACTAATGAGTTAGTTGCGAGAGGATGTATTACGAAACGAGTAAAGAGACTTGCCGGTAATGAGATTGAACTAGGTATTGAGATACCGACGATCGAATCTCGGGCAAGTAACATACCGATGACAAAGGGAACAACGTATGTTGTTATGCGGTCTGACCGATAAAGATCTTCGTAGAATATGTGGGAGCCAATATGAGCATCCAGGTTCTGCTATTGGTAATTGACCGGAGACATGTCTCGGTCATGTCTACATTGTTCTCGAACCCGTAGGGTCCGCGCGCTTAAGGTTTCGATGACAGTTATATTATGAGTTTATGAGTTTTGATGTACCGAAGTTAGTTCGGAGTCCCGGATGTGATCACGGACATAACGAGGAGTCTTGAAATGGTCGAGACATAAAGATTGCTATATTCGGACACCGGAAGTGTTCCGGGTGATTTCGGAGAAAACCGGAGTACTGGAGGGTTACCGGAACCCCCCGGGAGAAGTAATGGGCCATATGGGCCTTAGTGGAGAGAGAGAAGGGCAGCCAGGGTGGGCCGCACGCCTCCTCCCCCTGGTCTGAATTGGACTAGGAGAGGGGGGGGGGGCGGCGCCCCCTCTTTCCTTCTCCCTCCCCACATCCTTCCCCCTCCTAGTAGGTGTAGTCCTACTCCTACTAGGAGGAGGACTCCTCCTTGGCGCGCCTATAGGGCCGGCCGGCCTCCTCCCCTTGCTCCTTTATATACGGGGGGCAGGGGGCACCCCTAGACACACAAGTTGATCCACGTGATTGTTTTCTTAGCTCTGTGCGGTGCCCCCTTCCACCACAATCCTCGATAATATTGTAGCGGTGCTTAGGCGAAGCCCTGCGACGGTAGAACATCAAGATCGTCACCACGCCGTCGTGCTGACGGAACTCTTCCCCGACACTTTGCTGGATCGGAGTCCAGGGATCGTCATCGAGCTGAACATGTGCTAAAACTCGGAGGTGCCGTGGTTTCGGTGCTTGATCGGTCGGGCCGTGAAGATGTACGACTACATCAACCGCGTTGTCATAACGCTTCCACTGTCGGTCTACAAGGGTACGTAGATCACACTCTCCCCTCTCGTTGCTATGCATCACCATGATCTTGCGTGTGCGTAGGAAAATTTTGAAATTTCTACGTTCCCCAACATGAAGGTCTCCGTAGTCGTACTCGTAGCCGCACCGTCTTGAAAAAGAGTCGAGGAAGACTCGGCATCATCAATGCCACAGAGAGGGATGGCGGTGGAGTCGAACTTGGGAGCATCATCTTGGAGCTCGTCAGACTTGGACATCTTGATGGTGCTATCCTCATGCTCGTTCTCATGGAGCTTGGTCGTCGCGAAGTGAGCTTGGGGTGGAGAAGCCTTGGCCTTCATGAGTTCTTGTTCTGCCTTGAGAGCACCAATGTAGTTGTCGTCGAGGGACTTGTAGTTCTCGAGGAAGATCGTCTTGGAGATGTCGTTGTGCAATCCCATCATGAAGTGGAACTTCATCGACATGGGGTCGTCCACGCTGGCTCGTCGCAAGGCAATCTTCATCTCCTTGAAGTACGCGTCGATGGACTTGGATCCTTGGGTGGTGTTCTCCAATTGGCGTAGAAGTTGTTCCGTGTAGGTTGGAGGCATGAAATCTCGCCTCAAAGCTCTCTTAGTCTTGGGCCAACTCATGTTGTAGCTCTCTGAAGGTGTGTGAAGCCACCATGTCGAGGCATAGTCGTGGAAGTTTCTTGAGGCGCACTTCACTTGATCTTCGGAGGAACTTGATGTAGCTTGAGGTAGTTGTCCATTAGGCACTCCCACTCGAGATACTCCTCGGGTTCTTGAGTCCCATAGAAAGGAATCGCGTGGCCGATGTAGAGGTCGTAGTAGCTCGTGGAAGTCGCGGACTTGAGCTTGGGGAGCTTCTCTTGAGTTTAGTCTTGAGGTTCTTGTTGGCGAAGATGCCGCATGTCCAAAGGCGAAGATGCCTTGAAGTCGCTTGGCGAAGATGCCAAGGTAGATGGTGAAGTCGTTGAGCGGTTGTTGGTGTTGAGCTCTTGACCTTCACATACTTGTCGTTGATGGTGTCGATGCCGATGTGACCTTGCCGGAGATGGTGGCTCGGAAGCATGTGCACTTGAGCGTCTTCTCGAAGATGAGGAAGACCTCTTGTAGGACTTGATGAGGGCTTTGATCTCCTCCATTTGAGCTTGCATCTTGGCGTCGATGATGTTTTTCGTGGCATCGAACTCGTCGTTGTTGTTGTAGACCGAAGGAGGTGTGCTTTGCCTACCCATCACAAGACTCGAGCAAAGGTGAATAGGAAATGAGATAAACAATACCAAGCTACCTTTTCCCAAAGTTGAGATGTATCTTGTTTAACTCAATGTGAAATGAAAGAATAGTGGAATTGGTACCGGACTTGTTCACTCACACCTATCAAGTAAAGCTTATGGAGTAGCACGGTGAGGATAGTGGCACAAAAATTTAATGCAAAATGTTAGCAAGAGTCAATAATGTTGAAAGAGATTCACAAATTCGCAAGTGAAACAAGTAGACCAATAGCAAAGAATGGCACACGGAAACACACACACGGATAGATAAATGGGGTCGTGCAACCAAGGAATGAGCGCAAAAAGTGGAATCCACGGAAAACGCTCGTGTTGCACAACTCAAGAGACACGCTAATATGATTGCTCAATAGGCGGATACGACACTTGTGCACAACCTATAAGATGCAAAATGGATAAATTTTCTATCCCAAGTATGCTATTATGTATGATTCTCGGTGTTTAGCACACGATGATCCAAGATGATCAATATGGTACTATGATATGAAATGTGGTGATGCTATGGCTCTTGTTTACAAGTTTCTTTGCTCTTTCTCTTTTGCTTAAAAGCTTATTTTCTTTTTTTATATGGCTACAATGCACAAACCAAGATAGCAATTGTGTATATGCGGGAACAAACGTGTGACACCAGGGATGATACGATACCAAGATGATACCAATATGATATGGATATGGTATGTATGCATTGGAACATGTAGATCGATGATCACTAATGTGCACAAGTAACGTTGCCGGCAATACTCAAGTGGCTAGTCTTGATAGGCAAGTGACCCAAAAATGGGCTAAGGGGTTAACAATGTAATGGCAAGAATGTACAATGAATGGAATTTCACGATACCAAGATGATATAGAGGTGACTGCTCTTGCTTACGGTTAGGTTGTCAAAATGGTGAAGTGGTAAATGTCGATGAAGACCTCATGGCGATGATGAGTGGCGGTGTTCTCGATGTAGAACTGTTCCTAATTAGCCGAAACACCTTAGGAAACGGAAAAACCGCAAACTCAAAATCTCAAATGTCAAATGTCAAATGGTGGTAGCGGAATGCGATGGTGGTTCCGAAGTTGACAATGCGGAAGTGGTGGTAGTGGTTGACGAAGAAGCAACCGTCCCTAAGTAGCCGAAACATCTTAGGAGACTCAAGTCACCACTCAAGCAACCACAAATGCTATATGGATCAAAATGGGTTAGGTTGCGGAAAGCTATGTTGGTTTTGCGAATGATATGGTGGAGGGCCTAGGCAAAGTTGTCAAAATATAAATTTTTTGATGGATTCAAATGATATTGGAACATATCTGTATGGATTGGGGATGTCAATAGCTACTTAACAAGCTAAAGAACGTCAAAATCAGACTCCGGATGTGGAAGATATGGCCAAAACAAGAAATCAGCTGAAGCAGTTTTTGAACTAGCGGACAGTCCGGGTCCGGGGTAGCGGACAGTCCGGTCTTCATCCGAAAACCTTCTGATTCGAGCGGACAGTCCGGTGTTGGGAGCGGACAGTCCGGCCTGTGAGCGATTTTGCTCCTGATGCGAGCGGACGGTCTGGTGCTTGTCGAAAAGGTACGAAATTGAGTTTTTTGGGCGGAAATGGATGATTTTGGGGTCAAAATTGAGGAGATTTCGTGGATGGAAGGTGGGGAAACTTGTGGGGAAGCTAGATCCACTCAAAACACAACAAATCCATGGATCAAAATCAACAAAACATCATCAAACCAACAAATCACAAAAAAATTGGGGCTATTTTTTGGGTGGGGATTTTTGGATTTTAGGACGAAATCAAGGCTAGAAAATGGTGGGGGAGACACCAAATTCGTGATCAACGTGGCTCATGATACCAAGATGTTGTAGGGTAGAACCCTAAGTGGAGATCTTTCACGAATTGGAGGGGGAATCCCCAAGAACAAGATGAACACAAGAGAGAAAACACTCAAGAACAATTCCAATCACACATCCACTAGACACACAATCACACAAGATCCACAAAGGTACAAGAACAACAAAGGGAAAGATACAAGGTAAAGTTCATCCCAAATCCAAAGGAGATGAGGTCTTGATGATCCTATGATGGGGATCCTTCTCCAAGAGGAGGGCTTGATCTCCAAAGGAGCTTCTCCAAGAGGAGGTCTTGTACTCCAATGGAGTTTTCTCTCTCAAGAGGAATCCCACAAGGGGAGGTACATGAGCTAAGCTCTATGATTTGTGTCTATTCTTTGCTAACCCTAAAATGGAGGAGAAGGAGGGATATATATAGGTCCAAGGCAAGGAAGGGGTAAGTGAGGGCGAAAGGGTAAAGTTACATGGGCCTTGCCCAAATTTGGCCCGCAGATGCACTACCGGACAGTCCGGTACGGGGGACCGGACAGTCCGGTGCAAACAGAAACTTTTGGGCGTCCAAAAATTGTACTACCGGACTATCCGCTTGGGGGACCGGACTGTCCGGTAGTGCAATTTCTGCACACACCAAAACTGCTCTCTGGATGGACCGGAGAGTCTGGTTGGGCGACTGGACAGTCTGGTAGTGCAAATTTTGCACCGTCTTCTTCCGTCATCGCTTCCAAGCTTCTCTCGTGGATGGTGTAGGCGTACGCTTGCACTTGCACTCCTCCTCGTCATCCGTGGTGCTCCGATGATACCTATAAATGCACACGAGAGGAGTGTCAAGTAGTATACCATCCTCGATGGGGTCAAGTGAACACGCGTAAAGGAGATGATTCACCTTTGTGTATGTGAAGTGGATGTCGCAGGTGTCACTCGCCAAATGGACTCTTGACATGGTGATGTCTATAGGATGCTCCGCATCAACAGAGTTGCAGACGCCTGAGGAAAAGCCGGGTAACACATATTGGACTATTCACTTTGATGGATCCAGGCAGTTGGAAGGCTTGGAGGCTGGAGTTGTCTTGACTTCCCCACGAGGTGATAAATTTTCCTATGTTCTCCAGTTAATGTTCCCTTGTACTAACAATGCAGCTGAGTATGAGGCCTTCCTCCACGGTCTTCTGATGGCTAAGGAGATGAACTTAAGCCGTGTGAGATGCTTCAGCGACTCAGACCTGGTAGCACAGCAAGTTTCTGGCACTTGGGATTCTAAGGATCCACTTATGGTGGCTTATCGTCGAGAGGTTGATGCTATTGCGGGTCACTTCAAGGGTTACCAAGTTGAGCATATTGATCGCAGGAAGAATGAAGCGGCTGACACTTTAAGCCGGTTAGGATCTCAGCGTAAGCCGGTGCCACCTAATATGTTCCTGGATATTCTGCTTAACCCTTCTGTCAAATTACCTACGGAGGAGGATCTTGCTGTTCCTGACCCGGAAGCACAATTGGTGGCGGCTCTTCATGCCATTCCTGATTGGACAGTTCCGTACTTGGCTTACATGACCCGGGGTGAGTTACCTGAGGATGAGCTTTTGGCCAAGCAGATAGCCCGGCGGTATAAGTCAATGATGATTGTTAATGGGGAGTTGCACCATCGCAGTGTCATAGGGGCATTCCAACATTGTGTCTCTCCTGAAGAAGGCTGTGAGATTCTGCGTGAAATTCACGAAGGAGATTGTTCTCATCATGCCGACTCTAAATCTCTTGTAGCCAAAGCTTTTAGTCATGGGTTTTATTGGTTGATGGCTCATGCTGATGCTGAGGATTTGGTCAGCAAATATGATGGTTGCCAGAAGTTTTCACGACGAGCTCATGTGCCGGCTCAAGAGTTGAGGATGATTCCAATTACTTGGCCGTTTGCAACCTGGGGGCTCGATATGGTTGGGCCTTTCAAGAGGTCCAAAGATAATAAGACCCAGCTTTTTGTGGCGGTTGACAAGTTTACTAAATGGGTTGAAGCAGAGCCGGTTAGCAAGTGTGATGCAGCAACGTTGGTTCAATTCATCAAGAAGGTGATCTTCCATTTTGGCTTTCCCCACAGTATTATAACATATAATGGCACTAATATGTCTAAAGGTGCTATGAAAGAATTTTGTCAACGAGAGCATATTCGACTTGATGTTTCCTCTGTGGCTCACCCCAGTCCAATGGTCAAGCAGAACGAGCTAATCAAGAGATTTTGCGTGGCATCAAGCCCTGTCTGATGGTTCCTTTGCAACGAACACTGGGTTGTTGGGTGGAGGAGTTACCCTCCGTGTTATGGAGTATCAATACAACCCCAAGAGATCCACGGGCTACACACCTTTCTTCATGGTTTATGGAGCAGAGGCGGTCCTCCCTAGTGACATCCGTCATGATTCGCCCCGTGTGGCGGCTTATGTTGAACCTGATAATGAAAGGGCACGTCAGGATGCGCTGGACCTGTTGGATGAGGAGCATGACCTCGCGGCGGCTTGTTCAGTGATTTATCAACAAGACCTACGTCGTTATCACAGCTGCCGGGTCAAAACCAGAACCTTTCAAGAAGGCGGGTTGGTGCTCCGGCTTATCCAGGATCAAACTGATATGCATAAACTATCCCGCCTTGGGAAGGACCTTTTGTGGTCAACAAGAATCTACATAATGGGTCATACTATATTATCGACGTTCGAGACCATAAGAACTCATGCACATCGGAGGAGGAGACCCGTCGGCCGTGGAATATTGCTCATCTTCGGCCCTACTATACTTGAGCCACCGGCTCTCATGATGTACATAGTTTGATGATGTATATATTATAAACAGTATAATAAAGCCAGCATCCCTAATAATTCAGGGCCTCTGTCGTTTCACTTCTTCAAAGCTGAGTCTTTATAATTGTCTTACATGTTCACTTAAGAGGTTTGAAGCCCAAATTACATGCGCCAAAGAGAGTTGGATGCACAACACAACTCAAACATAGGTACCCAACGACCACAACTCATAAATATGTCACTTGGGGGCTTCCTGTTCAAACATAGGTGTATTCACCAAAGAGAACATAGCATTACTACCCTCTTGACCAGGTTATCTTGTTCAGACATAGGTGTATTCACCAAAGTGGACATAACCTTTCCGGGTCATCCTACCTGTATACCAGCTGCTTCTTCATCAGGTAATCCTGATTGACCCGCCAAACTCTTAACAATCAATCTTTTACGGTGTATTCACCAAAGATCCTGCGCTTGTTAAGGTTAAAACGTCGGTTGTCATGTGAGAGGACGGCTTACAGATAGTCATGATAGATCCAGGCTGATAAGCCGCCTTCCTTGGAACTTGGATAAATTGGCCTGTGATGCACGATGCTACTCCAACCCCGCGTACTCCTGATAAATCTATCTTTAAATAAGACTTGAACTTATCTGGGTTCAAATGTCGATTGGGTCATGTGAGAGCCGGCTCACAGAAAGCGCGTACCTTCCAGTGGCCATCAGGCTAGTTTCATTGAAGAGGAAACTTTGGCTTGGCGGCCTACAAAAGCCTCGAATTTTTTGATTTCTTTTTTTTCTTCATATAATCTCTTTTTTCTTGCCATATGGTTTTTACAAATCAGGCCAAGCTGCCCTATTTATGTCTCATATTTGAAGCATCTTCGGGTTTTTGCAACCCGCCAGGATGGCAGTCTCTAAGTCGCCAGAGAATCATAATCTCATGTTTAGAGTTATAGCTCTAAAAACTCTCACATCATGGAGCTCACAAGCCGGCAGTCTAAGTACACACCACAGGTATGATTTTTTATTTTAACAATTATGTCAAACATTGTGGTTAAAACCGGCCCTGGTTATGGACTATCCGTCCCCAGTGGTTTCAATTGGGTATCATGACCCGCCTGGCGGTAACCCGCAGGGCACTTGCGATATGTTTGTGTGTGGGGCAATGATCAATCTGATCTGCATAAATCAATGCTATCATAAGAATAAAGTGATAGTTTCTTAAACTGGTGGATCAACAATATTGCGCAAAACAGAAACGTGCACGATGGCATAGTATATTCAAGTTTCACTACCCTATTACATGACCCCGTGAGCCAAACAAGATCAAGTGTTTTCAAAGGGTCAAATATTTAAACCGCCCGGCGGTTCACTCTTCTTGACCTTGCTGACTTGAGGCTTCTAGCTCATCCTTTTCCGGTTCTTCGTCCTCTTCCGCCGTCTGGAAATTTGGTGATGACCAATCGACACATAAAGCTTGAAATTCAGCTTCATCATCCATAAGTTAAGACGACTCAACTTCAGGGGCAAAAGTATGCTTATGGATTGGAGGGATTAGATCCATCACTTTATAAGCCGGCGTAGGCATCTTTCTGATTCTCCCTGTTATAAGCCGGATGGTACTTTGAAATGTCCGAGTCATTGGCTATCAGAGTCACCATTGGACGTATTTCTCTCACGCAAGCCGCGAAGTCCTTTTGATCAAACGGGGTACCATCTTCTTTTATGCTTGGGTATCCAGTGGCTACATCAGCTGAGTCTAGTTCTGGCACCCATGCTTTGACCCGGCTCAAAGCTGTCACGGCGCCGACTCTTGCAGATGATCGCTTCATCTCGTCAATCCTAGCAGGCAGAACAGAGAGTTTCTTCAAGACATCAATCAAGAGAGTAGGTGCTTGGTTAGTCGGAGAAATTGTGGCCAGTGCATGCTGAGCTCCAGTGTAGAGCTGTTCAACAAGTGTGTCGGTGTACAAAAAGAGGGGTATACTTTTTGTACCCCTATAACTGTGCACGGGCAGTCTGAGCCACGGGCACCACCACACTGAGCAAGGCAAGGGAGGTGAGCCAAGGTCAGGACGAAGCTCAGGAGAAGCAGGACGACGCCAAGACCAAGACCACAAAGAGAAAAGGGGACGAAGCGGACCCCCCCGGCAAGATCCTTGCCCGGAGGCGGTTTTAGCAGACCCGGCAAGACCCTTGCCGTGGCAGCTCGCCCCACGCCTATGGAGTGAGTCACCCTTGAGTCCACTGCCCCCTTGGGGCAAAGGATTCGGGAGACATCCCCACGGTGGCATGCAGATCTTTGTGAAGGCATTCAAGATCAGATACACCCTTTAGAAGATGATGATCCTTGGCGGGATCCCAGCCAAGGAAGACCACAAGGCCCCCGGCAAGAGCCTTGCCGGGGATGACAGCAGGCGCCACGGCAAGACCCTTGCCGGGGCCCCGGCAAGGCCCTTGCCGAGAACACCCGTAGGGCCACCATCAGGCCCACGCCAGTCAAACCTCCACCGCCGTTCGCATGCAGCTGCCGACCCAACCAGGTGGGCAGGCACCTGTGTGGCGGCATACAGATCTTCGTGGAAACCCACCACTGCGCCACCTCAGCTGCCTGCCTGCCTACATGGCACCGCGGGCGCCGCTGGCCAGGGCGCGTGTCGACACAAGAGGGAGCGGCGACGGACGAGACAGGGCTCTCACCCGTCCCCGATAAAGCAATGACACCTGGGCAAGACGCATTAAATGCGCCTTGTCATGTAATGCGAGGGATAACCTCACATCACTGTTCCCTTTCCACCTCCTGGTGCTACTGTGGCAACCCCTTTCCTATAAAAGGAGGCCCGAAGCGACCAGGAAGGGGATTCGGCTTTTTGGAGCTCCTCACGCCCCATAGCTAGCTCAAGAACACAGATATACAATCCACCAAAGCAGGAGTAGGGTTTTACCTCGCGGCCAGAACCTGGATAAACGAACTGTGTGCTACCTGTTGGATCCGCTCTTCTCATGACCCCGCGCCCCGCAACCATAGTAGGGATTCTTGTGATCCCATAGGTGTCGTTCATCACCGACATCTTTGGCGCGCCAGGTAGGGAGGGGGTGCAGTTGTGAGAATCAGCTCTAGCAATCAGCTCAGCACTCCTTCATCTTCGTGGCTCTTGAAGAAGAAAGGAGGCCAGAAGATCGACACTCGAGCGATCGTAAACATAAGCTAAGTTGCACGAAACCTTTATTTATGTTACCCTTCTTATTTGAGATTATTCCCCCCCGGAGATATTCGCTTTGTATGAGAAGCCTGCATGCCAGGGGGCTCTACCACGATCGACAACGCCCTTGCCCTGTTTCGTGTCTGCTCAACAGCTCAAGCGGCTGCGTCGAGAATGGCAGAGTAGCCTTCCGTGATTTGCAACGCCCCCGATTCTGACTCGAGTCAAACTCGACAGTTCGAGCGGCCGCGTTCAGAACGGGAAGGTGGCTCATCCGGCAGCACGCGTACCCGGCTCGCCATGGGGATCCGTCCCCAAAACGCCGCTAGGGGCTTCCGCGCCAGCGAGCCTACCCAATCGGCATAGGGCGCGCATACAAAGAGGAATTGAACGGGGAAATAACATGCATGAAAATTAAGAGTACTTCAAAGTTATATTACATCACATCATTGATGCGGTTCTAACTAAAGATAAAATTTGTCTTGCCGGGAACCCGCAGCGGCGAAGAAGACGGGATGCCTAATCCCGGTGCTGGCCTTCCACCCTCTTGATTTTGTCGATGCAGTCGGTGATGGGCTTGATGCGCTCCTTGAGCACCGTGAGGTCAGCATCATCCGGCAAGCTCTTAATCGCAGCTGCGAAGTCAAGATCGGGATTCTAGTACGTCGTCCTAGTGAGGACCTTGGTCATGACCCTCCTGCAAAGTCGCCGGGCCTCCTCAGCCAGTGTGGCCGTCCTGTTGGAGTGGAGATAAGCCAAGGCTCCGAGGACGCCCTCGAAGAACAGGGTCAACTTGGTGTTGACGGTCCCTCTACGCTCAGGGGCGTACCTCACGTGTGGCATCCCCATGGTGGCCAACTGTGAGGTGACCCTGCCGGCGACCTCCTCCAAACGGCTGATCCATCTGTTCTCGCCCGCCACATAATCCTGGTGGGAGGCGGCCTCGTTCGCCTGCAGCTGCTTCTCCTCCTCCAGGCTCTTGGTCAAGGTCTCCTCCCGAGCTCTGCCCTTCGACAGCGTCTTCTCGAGATCCTCCAGCTTCAGCTTGAGGTCTCTGACGGAGTTTTGCGCTTCGGAGAGCTCCCCAGCCTTGCTGATGACCGCTCCTTGCGCCTCCACCAAGGCGCTGTTGAGCGTGCTCTTCTCATTAGACAGCTTGAGGGCATGCTCCTTCAGCTTGTCCTGCGCCACCTCCAACTCCCTTACCTTGCCGGCATGGGCCAGAGCCTGGGCATCGAGTGCCTCTTTGTGCCTCTGCTCCAGCTCGCGAGTCCGCCACGCGACAAGGGCCTCGAGCTCCTCATCCTTGCCGCAGAGCACTGCGGCAAGCTTCGCCTCACGCGCGGAGAGGTCCTCTTCCTGGGAATCCAAGGTGGCTTGATGCTGGTTCCGGGCAGCCTCGGCCGCGACAGCCAAGTTCGCCCCCTTTTCCTGGGCCTTCTCGATGTCGACCATCCTCATGGTGAGCTCCACATCGCGCTCGGCCAATTTCTCCTGAAAGGCCCTCTGCTCCTCGCGAGCCTGGTGGAACTAGGTCCGCGTCTCGGCAACGTGCGCCTTGAAGTCCACCTCCGCGTTGTCCACCGTTGCCATCCTGCACTTGACCTTGTCCAGGCGAGCACGGTAGAGCACTTGGAGCTTCCGGAAATTGGCCCCCATGGCGCGGAAGAGCTGCTCTTTTGGAGAACCGTCGCCACCAACGCCCGGCTCATCAACCACCTCGAGCCCGGTGGCGGCAAGCACCTCGCCGTCGAAAACTTCCCCTTCGGTGGGCGCCCGGCTTGACGCCCCTGGGAGGTGGACGAAGAGATCATCGCCCACCTTCAGATACCTGCCGGGGCCCGAGGTTGAGGAGGAGGGAGGCTGGTCACCCACCACCTTTTCCTCAGCGGAGGCCTTGCCGGCCTCACTGGCAGGTCCACTGCTGGCGCCCCCGGCAGAAGCCTCACCGGTCGCCTTGGCGGCCCCCGCCGCGGTGTCCTCGGCAGCATCCTTGGCGGCCTCCTCAGCAATGTTCCCAGCGGCGGTATCCATGTCCTCCATACCTGTTGAAGGAGGGCCTGGACAGCAACGGGAGTAATGAAGCCAAGAAAAGAGTAAGGGAAAAACAGAGACGAAGGACAGGCGACTCACCAATGCCAGGCTGTGAAGCAGAAGTCCCCTCTCCACCAGCATTCAGTGCCATGGCAGAGCCACCAGCGCCCAAGTTCCCCTCTTCCTCCATGGGTGTGGGCTCCGTGCCTAATGCCCTTGCCGGGGACGCCCCCCGCGGAGGCGTAGTCGATGGGGATGGTGTGTTAGGAGTACCCCTCTGTGGCTCCTCCTGCTGCCGCTCCCCTCCTGCAAACCCGGCAAGGTCAGCATCATAGCGTCGAGCGCCTACCACATGTCGAGTAAGAAGAGGATGACAAACTTACGCTGGGGGCTGCGCCGGGGGCTGCTGTCCGGGCTACTCAGCACCACCAATGGTGTCTTTGAAGCCCCAGTCGGGGGCTGGCTGCTCGCCGAGGTCCTTGCCCTCTTCGCCCTCTGGGCCAATGTCTCTGTCTCCCTACGAAAGCAAAAAAGGGTCAAGACAAGCAACCCAATTCAAGGAAATGGAAATGACAGTAAGGAACGGAGAACTTACTCGTCATTCGTCTCCTCCTCTTCCACCAGCTTCCTTTTCCTCTCCGGGCTGAGAGGCCCGAGATCAAAAGGGAGCTCCTCATCATCATCCGAGTCGACGCCTGCCGGAGGAGGTGAAGGAGGCGGCGGGGTTTGTGCGCGCCCGGATGAGGAAGGGGCTGTTGTCTTCTTCTTCTCAGCGGCCTTCGTCAGCCTCTTGGCTGCCGTGGCCCTCGTGTGGCGCCTAGACCCCTCCATGGTCAATTGAGGCCGCGCAGCCCTGCCGGGCCGGACCGGCTCGCCAGAGCCAGACCGCCGCAGGACTCGCCCTCTTCCCTTGGCTGGCGTAGAGCCTGCCGCCCCGTCCTCCTCCTCCTCCGACGACTCGTCGGTCGCGTCCTCGACAAGCGGAGCTCCGGTGTCGGCGCTGCTGGCCTCCCCGGAGGCCGCCGCCCACCGGGTGAGCTCCTCTTCCTCCACCGCCGTTGCGTCCTTGTCCTCCACGCCTCCGGCGCTGCCGGCCTCCACGGCAAGCTGTGCCTCCCTCGCCGTAGTGGCGATGTAGTCCAGCTCTATCTGGGTGGTGTCCATGATAAGCCACCGCTCGGTGTCGGCATTGACGTACACCTCGATCAGGGTGTCGAAGAATTGCTGCACATCCTCGACCTTCGGCTCCTTCCAGCTCGGGACAGGGCCGTGCGCATTACAGTCCCGCATCATGGCAATGATCTCGGACCGACGCGAATTGTTGCACAATGGGACCACCCCCGCTGGCAGCTTGAAAAATGGCCCCTTGAGAGCCTTGCCAACCTTTGCGGCAGCCCTCGCGGCCTTGCCGATCCGCTCAACCTCGCCATCGCGACACACATCAAGCTGGAAAAGCCGCTGGCAGAAGTGGGCATGTGCCAACACTATGAAGTTGTGATCGAGGCCGGGGCGCAGTCGCATAATGTCAGCCGGGTTCGTAAAAAGCCAAGCTGGCCTCCCCTTGTAGTGCAACGGGGCGATCCGGCGGCGAATGAAGTCCGCCCCGATCATCTCAAGGGTGAGTCCGGCCTGGGTGAGCCGGAGAATCCTGGTGGTGGTGACGGTGAGCCTCTCATCGGCGGCGTCGACATCGCTCCAATCGCTGCCGCGGACCGGCGGCACTCGGCGGACCTTGCAGAATTCCGGCGGGTTTTCATCTTCAATCCAGCACCACCGGCCACGCCATTCCTACCACCTCTCCTTCGTGGCACCGTCCGGGTACGCCTCCTTGGATCTTGAGATCCAGGTGACACAACCGGAGACGGCTCCTCCCGGCTGGATTCGAGGGAAGAAGTAATGGCGGAAGAGCGCCGTGTTGGGTTGCACCCCGGCAAAGCCTTCGCAAAGATGCGCGAAGAAAGCCATGTGCGCCACCACATTCGGAGTAAAATCCAAGAGGCGGAAGCCGAAGGTGCGCATAACATCGCAGAAGAAATCGGAGAAAGGAGGGTGTCGGTGTCAAAACCGGCGGATCTCGGGTAGGGGGTCCCGAACTGCACGTCTAGGCCGGATGGTAACAGGAGGCAAGGAACATGATGTTTTACCCAGGTTTGGGCCCTCTTGATGGAGGTAAAACCCTACGTCCTGCTTGATTAATATTGATGATATAGGTAGTACAAGAGTAGATCTACCACGAGATCAAGGAGGCTAAACCCTAAAAGCTAGCCTATGGTATGATTGTTGTATGACAAAGTTGTCCTACGGACTAAAACCCTCCGGTTTATATAGACACCGGAGAGGGTTAGGGTTACACAAAGTCGGTTACAATGGTAGGAGATCTTGAATATCCGCATCGCCAAGCTTGCCTTCCACGCCAAGGAAAGTCCCATCCGGACACGGGACGAAGTCTTCAATCTTGTATCTTCACAGTCCTGGAGTCTGGCTGAAGGTATAGTCCGGCTACTCGAACACCCTCTAATCCAGGACTCCCTCAGTAGCCCCTGAACCAGGCTTCAATGACGATGAGTCCGACGCGTAGACTGTCTTCGGCATTGCAAGGCGGGTTCCTCCTCCAAATTCTTCATAAAAGTTTGTAAACACCAAGAGTAGTGTCCGGCTCTGCAAAATAAGTTTCCACGTATTGCCACAGAGAGAATAATATTAACACAAATCTAATCCACTGACGTATTCCGCAGCGTGACATCACACTACGGCCAAGCCTTTATTCGAATCGTTTTCACTTTTCCACCTCAGCGTGTTTTGCGAGGCGGTTTCCTTGGCACGTCTTGTCAAAGCAGAGATCGTGTCCCCTTTATTTACGGGATTCTCATCAATACGGACGTGGGTAACCCAATCGTGCCCGTTAGCATGTCTTCTCGATTAAAGGCGAGTCCTAAACGGTTACGGGGAGGGCTCCTGGTATTCAACCTCTTATAAAGAGACCAAGGCCTTACTCCTTTTCTCCAATCTCAAAACAAGTTCGCCCGTCGCCTCGAGTTCCAACACCCTAGGCTCCAGATTCCAGGTGCTTCAGACCTTCGACAATGTCCGGTTCCAACCTTCAAGGCCGATGGATGCCCTCCTCCGTCACGGAGGAGGACGTGCTAAAGTTGAGAGAGGCTAAGTTCTTGACCGCCAAAATTTTGCATAGGTTGCCCGCTCAAGGTAGGCTATTCCAAGTCCCCAGCCCGGTGAGAGCGTAGTTTTCATGTCTCACTTCCTTCTGGGGTTAGGCTTCCCGATGGATCCCTTCATGATGTGGCTGATGTTCTATTATGGGCTGGAATTTCATGACTTAGCTCCGGAGTCCATCCTCCACATTTCCTCATTCATCGTTGTGTGCGAAGCGTTCCTCTGTGTTACTCCTCACTTCGGATTATGGCTCAAGACTTTTGGAGTGGAGCCGAAGATGATCGAGGGACGGCACGCAGAGTGCGGAGGCGCTGTCATAAGTAAGAATGCCGATGCTCCATGGCCCGAGGGCTCCTTTCAAGTGGAGCTTGGCTTGTGGCAACGAGAGTGGTTCTATATCACCGCTCCCAGGAGCGCCAAGTGGGTGGCGCCTCCTGCCTTTTGCTCGGGTCCCCCACCACGACTAGTGTCATGGGTCAACAAAGGATTAGATTGGGGGTTATCCAAAGACGTGCCCTTGTTGCAGGGCCGCATTAGGGATCTCTTAGAAAGAGACCTCAACCTGGTCAAGGTGGCGCAGGTCATGCTGATTCGCCGAACGCTGCCCGGCAAACGTCGCTCCCTTCGTCTATGGGAGTTTAATCCGGAAGGACCACGAGCTCTCCAGCATTTTATGGGCGCAACGCCCGTGGAGATGTATAAAATGTTCTTCGGATCACAAGCAATGTGTCCGGATTTGACCGAGGACGCAGGTTTAAGCTGCAATCGCCCGGACACTCAAGTAAGTAACCTTGTGCCCGGACTCGCAATCCGTAAAATTTTCATGAATTCGCCCCTAAAAGAGTTGTCCTTTTAAACAGGAGTGGATAGCGAAGGAAAAGCTGATCAGGTGTCCGGCTCCCCTTCCTGACACCAGGCCGGATCCCGTGCTAGTCAGGATGTTGAAGATCGTGCCTTTGGAGGGAAGTGAGGGGGAGGACAAGGAAACTATGGCCTCCTCGAAGGAGGCTGCTCTAAAGGGAAGAACCGACAATTCCTCTCCTAAGGGGAAGAAGAGGGCCGCCTCTAACGACCCGAAGACCATGGCCTCAAAGCGGGGGGAAAAGTCCTCGTCAGAGGGTCCGACGCCGGGGAGATCCTCACCGAACTACGCCCTCAAAGGGATCAGCCCTCCAGCGAGCCGTAAGTAGAGAAAGATTTTCCTTTAGAGGGATGAGAGAAATCCTTGCTTTTTATCTGAGAAGATTAACCGAAATTTTACTATGTAGCTCGGACCTCAGCCCTTCTCAGCAGAGCTCGTCTTCGGGGGATCTTCTTCCGGAGATGATGGAGAGTGGAACGCCTCCCCCTGCCATACCGCCTGGCGAGGCGGGCGACCCTGAGGTGTCGTCGCGGAGGGTTTCTCCGCATCCGGCAGGGGTGGAAGGTAGCCCTATGTCCCCCCAAGGTTCTCCGTGTCCGGCCTTCGATGGAGGTCATAGGACGAGTCCGGCACCGTCCGATGCGCGGTCGGAGGAGCTGATGATTCTGCTGGGGCGAGCTTCTATCTCAGAGGAGCACCGTGCATTGATGGGTACGATGATTGGAAGGACTTCGTCCGCGGAAAGCGGTTTGCATGAGGCCGTCAGAAGTTTGCTGACGGGTTTTGAGGTACGTTTGATAATGTACTTCTTTGTCAGTTGCGCATAAACAAGATGCGCCCTGTGTACATAGTCGCCCCTGAGACTCTGTGCGTTGTCAAAATTGACGGCGCGCAGAGGATCATAATCCCAGGTCTAAAATGTCTCCTTTGTATACAGGTGGCGAAGTGTCCGGAATCGAGCCGAACTGATGATTTTGCCGAACTAAAGCGGCAACTTGACGTGGCAGATGCCGACATCGTGCTCGTCAACGAGCGGCTTGATGAGGCTCAAGGTATGCAATTCCTCGGGCGGCATCTGGTAAGAGGAGCTTTATGCCAGTATCTTACAATGTGTGTGCTTGACACAGATGGTGCGGCCGCCGTGGAGAGTCTTCGGGCGGAACTTGCCCGAGCTAAGGAACAAGCCAGGAAAAGTGATGCGGCTGCTGAGAAGGCCCTTGAAGAGCTGAGAGCCGAACAGGCTGCTCACTGCCGAAGCAAGAAGGAGATGGCCGTGATGGCCGTGAAGTTAAAAAGTGCTGCTGACCATTGCAAGTTTCTTGAGAAAGAAGACCGGGCGAGACAGACGGACTTAGAGAAGGCCGTTGCTAATGCCAAGGACGCTCGCTCTGCGATGAGGGCTGCGAAGGAGGAGCTGCTCAGGCCGGACAGATTGCGGCTGGAAAGCCCTTTATGCCGGGGAGTAAGTTTTGCGATCCGAAGTTTGCTCTGTTGGACCGAATGTGGAGTGCGGAGGACACCTATCTGGATTTGGCGGCGAGTGCTGCTGATGCGACCGAATACTTTCGAGATCATGAAGATCGCAAAGTGGAAAGGCTTTTCTGGTCGCAGTTCCAGAATCCAGAGCGTCCACTGGCAGTGGACGATCGTCTGGCTCAATGGGCCGAACTGAATAGATTGTCCGGACTCGCCATGAAGTACGTCACGGGTCATCTGTGGCCGGGGAGATCAGAGCCGAAGAGTTATTTCAGCTTGGTGCAGCAATTCCTTGACGCGGTGCCACGTATCAATGCGATGAAGAGGTCAACATGCATAGAGGGCGCACGGATGGCTCTTGCCCGTGTCAAGACATACTGGGCAGAGATGGAGACCACCGTTGTTGCATCCCGAGATTCGTACAAAAGCCGAGTACCCTCCGAGCACTATTTTCAGGAAGTCCTTGAAGGCGCTCGTGTAATAGAGACGCAGTGCTCGAAGGATGCTATGTTCTGATAGCATATGTAATTATAAAGCAATTTTTTGATGAATTGTAGTAGCCTTTTATACTTGTGCCTTCAAGTATTTGGAACACCTCATGTGCGGCCGTTTTAAGATATATATACAAAATCTGAAAGATTGTAGTCGTTGGCTTCAGCCCCCACGCACATAGTGCGGGGGTGCTCGTAGAAGGCGCATTTTCACACTTAATCCAACGTCTTGGTCCTACAAAGGAGGTGATAGCGCAGCGGGCTAGGCAACAGGACTATAATGCTTTAACACTTTCACTTAGCCATAGGAGCTTGACAATGGGACTATTTAGGTAGCCCCTGGTGGCGACTACGCTCGCCCGAATTCGGGGTGCGTATGTGCCTGGCCGGGAAACGGCCCTTCGTTAATGCGGAGGAATCCTATAGATTCCGAAGAGTCATCGAGTGGTTGACCAGTCTCACGCCATACCATGACAGTCGGTTTTCGGCTTTCTCTACTGAGGTGCTCGCCTGGCCGAACCAGGGCACAATCGCAGTAGTTCTCCTGGTGCCGCCTTAGCCGATAGAGCGGAATGTAAGGCGGCCGAACACAGGAGCCGGGCAACCCAACATTTGACCAAAATCATGACTCGGAGCTGATGCATATAAGGCCAAACTCGCGACGCCGAACACTCCCTAAGGTATTCGGTCTTTATGAGAGCGGGCGAGGTAACGCTCTGAGGTATAAGCCCCTAGTGTCCAGGTACGCGCAAGAATTCTGACGTGGCCACATGCCAAGACACTAGCCTCCTCCTCGGTCATAGAACCGGGGGATTTGTATCAACAAGAGAGAGTAAAAAAGGTTTACGCAGGGTCTTAATCTGAAAAGAATCCTTGGAGCGGGTCCCTACTGCACGTCTGCGCCTGTGTCTCCGTTGTGCCGTATCCTGGACGGGCGCAACACGACGTTCATCTGTAAAAAGAGAGCAACTAAGTTGAAAAAGGGGCGTGCCGAACGAAAGTTATATGAAATGAACAAAGTGTACAGTAAAATATGAAAAATTGAGCTTTATTGTCTCTTATTTTATACGTGTGAAGCCCCTAGTGCAGGGGTATATGGCCACTAAGCCTTTATCAACGATACTTTTGTGCCAGACTCGTCTATCTATGTTTGTGGTCTGTTGTGATGAGCCGTTTGTGGAGGTTCTTCTGTTTCGTGGGCTTGTCCGGCGTAGGGTCGTCCGGAATGCCATTTTCGCCGGGGGAGGGATGTTCGGTTTCTCTATCCGGGTTGTCCTATTGGGACGGTTGCTCTATCGAATGCTCGTCGTCTACCGGCTCATCCCGCTCTATGGCTGGGTCTTTATCGAGGCGGGGCTTGGGTCTGCGTTTACGCCTACGCTTTGATTGTTTTTCGAGAGATCGATCCCTCTTTCCATCCCCGTTTTCCTCGTTGTTGCTTCCTTTAGGGGTATCCACCATGTACACATCGTGAGATGAGGTGGCTGTCCAATGCCCTATAGGCGTTTGGTTCTTGGTTGTCTCCTGCATCGTCGTCCATACCGTCGATGGCTTCGGAGTCGAAGTCGAGCATGTCGGTTAAGTCGTCGACAGTGGCTACGAAGTGGGTGGTGGGTGGGTTTTGAATTTCTTCATCATCCGAATCCCACCCTTGCTGACCATAGCCCGGCCAGGGCTCTCCTGATAAAGAGAGAGACTTTAGCGAATTCAGGATGTCGCCAAGGGCGAGTGCTGAAAGATGTCTGCGGCGGTGAACTCCATTATCGGCACCCAATCAGATTCGATCGGCAGGGGCGCGGGGGGCTCGGAGTTCGGAAAGGAATCCGGCTCCTCGGAGTCACGGGCCATGCGGAGTGCGGGGATGGAGTTCGGCTCGATCGCCTCTGAGATCGCAGCCCCTGAGGCAAGTCCAACCGCTGATCCTCGATCGGCGCAGTAGGCTCCGAATCAATGGTCGGAACCGATGCATGTACGGCCTCCAAGGCGCTGTTCGGCGGCAGAGCTATATCATGCCCATCAAGACAGTGCGGCGTGCTTGGCTGTGTCTCGAATCCGTCGAAGATCAAGTCCCCGCGGATGTCAGCCATGTAGTTTAGGCTTCCAAACCTGACCTGATGGCCAGGGGTGTAGCTTTCGATCTGCTCAAGGTGGCCAAGCGACTTGGCCCGCAGTGCGAAGCCGCCGAAGATGAAGATCTGTCTGAGGAGGAAAGTCTCACCCTGGACTGCATCGTTGTTGATGATCGAAGGAGCCATCGGGCCTAAAAGCAACGACATAGAGGAACTCTCAATGAAAGCACCAATGTTAGTGTCAAAACCGGTGGATCTCGGGTAGGGGCTCCCGAACTGTGCGTCTAGGACGGATGGTAACAGGAGGCAAGGAACACGATGTTTTACCCAGGTTCGGGCCCTCTTGATGGAGGTAAAACCCTACGTCCTGCTTGATTAATATTGATGATATGGGTAGTACAAGAGTAGATCTACCACGAGATCAAGGAGGCTAAACCCTAAAAGCTAGCCTATGGTATGATTGTTGTATGACAAAGTTGTCCTACGGGCTAAAACCCTCCGGTTTATATAGACAGCGGAGAGGGTTAGGGTTACACAAAGTCGGTTACAATGGTAGGAGATCTTGAATATCCGCATCGCCAAGCTTGCCTTCCACGCCAAGGTAAGTCCCATCCGGACACGGGACGAAGTCTTCAATCTTGTATCTTCATAGTCCTGGAGTCTGGCTACCCAAACACCCTCTAATCCAGGACTCCCTCAGAGGGCATAACCCGCAACAGAAGTAATCAATGAAGAAGGGGTACCAATTTGGGGCAGGGTCAGCGCAAGCGGCAGGAATGACGCGCGTCGCCGGGTGTCCCGAATCCTCTCCCCCCGTCTTCACTCCCCATAGGGGCTTGAAGGAGGCCCGGAGCTCTTGAACATCAACCGTCGAGGGGAAGAAGAAGGCGGACTTCGTCCGGTTCCCCCATAGCACGCTCGCCGGCGGCTCCACCGCCCCGGCGCCCTTAGCCACCCCCTTGCCCTTGGGGAATTTGGTAGCCATGGCGACCAAGAAGTTCAGAGGGCGGAGGAAGGGGATGGTGAAGCGACGACGGCGGGCGACGGCGGAAGCTTCGGAAGGAAGGAAGAGAGGAAACAGCGGCTTTGAGATTGGAAAAGGCACAAGGGAAGAGGAGACAGTGAGCAGCGCACCCACGGTTATTCCTTCTTATGGGGGGGGGGGGGAAACGCGGGCCGCCTCCTTTCACATTAACTGAGATGTGACGCATGCCCGCGGAAAGCAACCCCACGCATGCCGCCCACGTCACACACGCCTCCCCACGCCGCGCCACGCGCGGGAAGCATGGGAAGCGCAGCGCGCGAAGAATATTACCGCGGTAAAAACCGCCCCACCTGCCCACGCACCGTTTTTGGGCCTAGCCCAACGACGCAATTGCGCTTATGTGTGGCCCAGGCCCGGGGGCTCCTGTCAGTGTACAAAAAGAGGGGTACACTTTTTGTACCCCTATAACTGTGCACGGGCAGTCTGAGCCACGGGCACCACCACACTGGGCAAGGCAAGGGAGGTGAGCCAAGGTAAGGCCGAAGCTCAGGAGAAGCAGGACGACGCCAAGACCAAGACCACAAAGAGCAAAGGGGACGAAGCGGACCCCCCCGGCAAGATCCTTGCCCGGAGGCGGTTTTAGCAGACCCGGCAAGACCCTTGCCGTGGCAGCTCGCCCCCTTGGGGCAAAGGATTCGGGAGACATCCCCGCGGTGGCATGCAGATCTTTGTGAAGGCATTCAAGATCAGATACACCCTTTAGAAGATGATGATCCTTGGCGGGATCCCAGCCAAGGAAGACCACAAGGCCCCTGGCAAGAGCCTTGCCGGGGATGACAGCAGGCGCCACGGCAAGACCCTTGCCGGGGCCCCGACAAGGCCCTTGCCGAGAACACCCGTAGGGCCACCATCAGGCCCACGCTAGTCAAACCTCCACCGCCATTCGCATGCAGCTGCCGACCCAACCAGCTGGGCAGGCACCTATGTGGCGGCATACAGATCTTCGTGGAAACCCACCACTGCGCGACCTCAGCTGCCTGCCTGCCTACATGGCACCGCGGGCGCCGCTGGCCAGGGCATGTGTCAACACAAGAGGGAGCGACAATGGACGAGATAGGGCTCTCACCCGTCCACGATAAAGCAATGACACCTGGGCAAGACGCATTAAATGCGCCTTGTCATGTAATGCGAGGGATAACCTCACATCACTGTTCCCTTTCCACCTCCTGGTGCTACCGTGGCAACCCCTTTCCTATAGAAGGAGGCCCGAAGCGACCAGGAAGGGGATTCGGCTTTTTGGAGCTCCTCACGCCCCATAGCTAGCTCAAGAACACAGATATACAATCCACCAAAGCAGGAGTAGGGTTTTACGCATCCTCGCGGCCCGAACCTGGATAAACGAACCGTGTGCTACCTGTTGGATCCGCTCTTCTCACGACCCCGCGCCCCTTAACCGTAGTAGGGATTTTTGTGATCCCATAGGTGTCGTTCATCACCGACAAAGTGTGTAAACAGCCTTGAGCTTCACAAGCATATCTTGGTTAAGATTGTTGCTCCTGGAACCTGAATAAGTTATAAATTGGTTAGAGGCAGTTTATACTATCAAGGAAAAGATTCATTTTTTATGACTAGCAAGGCGACTCACCAAAGATAGCAGAAACCATCTGGGATACATGGTGCTTTAAACCGGTGAGCTCAGTAGTCGCCTCTTGAAGTGCCGCCTCAGCTTTTTCAGCTTGCTGAGTCAAAGCAGTCTTTTCTTCAGCCCAAGCGTCTCTTTCCACCTCAAAACTGGTCTTCAACTTTTCTGCTTCAGCCACGCTAAATTGGAATTTTGACTCAGCTTTCCGAGTATCTGACTCCTGGTTCTGCAGTTGGGTCTTTGCATCAGCCAATTGCAATTGAAGTTCAGTAGTGGTGTCCTGTACAAGCACAGAGTTGTAAACACATTTATATCCAGGTTACAGGAATATAAGTCCCAAGAACTTTGCAAGCAAGAGTACTTGGCACTTGGGGGCTAATGCCTACCGAAACATTCTTCATACAACGGTTCATATAAATAAGTCCCAAGCACTTTGCACGCAAAAGTACTTGGCACTTGGGGGCTAATGCATATCGCTTGCGTCTCCTTACTCCTTTATGATAACCCGGTTGTATTGTAAACAATCACGGCCGGTTCATGGAGGTTTACAGCTAAGCCCTCCTTTATAAACAACAGAGAATAGGACCGGCTCATTCATGCTGATTAAACCGGCCCTTGGGGACTACGGATGCAATGTTCATTGTTTAATCCGGTTTAACTTCAATAGTGAAAGCCGGCCTTCGAAGGGTTCTACTAAAGGTGCTCATGGTTATTCTAAGTCTACATCCTATTTAATTCTATCATACCCAATAGACTTGGGGGCTGGCAGGATGTACATAACTTATTTAAGCAGGAATTCATACCTCATATTTTTGGTGCATCTGTTTCACCATATCGATTTCAAGATCGCGGCTGGAGTGTACTTGGTTGAGGTAGCCAAAGAGTACTTCACTACTGCTCAATTGAGAATAGTGGGCAACATCAAATCTCACTTTCTGCTTTTCAATGAACTCTTGTTTAGCCAAATGTCTGGCCAAGACAGTTGAATTGCCAGGTTTGGTAAAGCCGGTGCCAGTGATCATAACGTCATCGGCATGAGTCTCCGACGGCTTAAGTGGGCTTGATGATTCAGTACTCAAAGGATTGAGTTTTGATGGTCACCGGAGAGGTCAGGGATTTCTGGTGGGACACCATTAACAAGTTCTCCTTGTTGTTTTTCAGAAACATCTGATGCCGGGACGTGCTACTCCGATTCATGGACCTTAGGATCTTCAACTGGCTAGGTCACCTTGGCCTTTTTGCTAGGCTTGGCTTGTCCACTACATGGGTTACGATGAGTTAGTACAAGTGTAAAAGCATAACGAGATAGAAAATAAAAAGAAATTGTTATTACCCAGGGGCAGTCTTGAAAGCCGGCAACTGGGTTTGCGATGAGTCGCCGGAGGAAGAGCGAGAAACCTCCTAGTAGTTTGAATCGTAAGAATTAAGTGGCTGGTAAATAAGACCCGCCAGCGGGTAAAAGGATTTTAAGTTCGGAAGGACCTCATTTTGACATTTCTGTCGAACTGGAGTGTTTGGCAAGCCGGAGGACAATTCTTCACCTCCGCTGTTTCGAGTCTGTCGCTGGTTCTTGTGTTGCTATTGCTTCAAATGAAAGTGAGGATCCAAATGAGCTAAGGGGTGTGAAAACCTTACTTTCCGGGTTACTCCTCGAATGTTCTGTCTTCCAAAGGTGCTGAGCCGGAGGAAATGATAGTTACCTCTTCTTCAACTGCCTGGCTGGCCCCTGTGTCATCCTAATAACAATCAGTGTCAATAAGATAAATGAAAAAGGAGCCAAGGGAGTGAAGGGCTACCTCCGACTCGGAACTATCATTTAGTTCAAACATATCAGAAGCACTTGGTTTCTTCTTTGTCTTCTTAGTGGTTTTCTTGGCGGCTTTCTTGGTAGCCCTGGCCTTTTTGGCAGCTTCATGATCATATTGCTTTTTCCGAAAATCAGAATCAGCCTGTGGAAGTCATCGAAGTTGAGTTAATAAAAAATATATGAATGATGAGGTAGAAGTAAGTAATTTGGAGACTCACATCCGGCGGCGGGTTAAGTTTGCAGGAAGGGCTCAAACCTACTTTACTGCAGTCTTCCGAATCTTCATTCAGAAGGGTCTTTGTCATTTCATTGATTGCTTTGTTAGTCAAATGCACAGAGCTGTGGCGCAGTGGATATTTTGTACCGCCTGTGTAGGTACACATTAAGCCGGGTCAGCGGCTCAAAGGTATGATTCGCCAAGAAACCCAACACCAAACCAAATCAATGCCAGTTAACCCGTTTCCCAGGAGAGCCTGGACCTTCGCGATAGTGGGGGCAAGCTTTTTACGTTCAACAGTGGTAAGCTTTTCAGGAAGATTGTGCTTTGGGTCAAGACGTTCAACACGATAACCTGCCAATGGATTCTCATCAGCCGGAGAGGTATCCTTGCAGTAAAACCACGTCTGATTCCAATCCTTGGGGTGACTCGGCAAGCAAGCATAAGGGAAGATGGCATCTCTTCTTCGTTGAATTAAGATTCTGCCAAGTTCCAAGCTGGGTCCGTTCGTAAACTCGTTTTGGCGGTTTAAATAAAAATATCCCTAAAGAGTTCGACATTGGGCTCCTCTTGAAGGTATACTTCATAGAAGACTTGAAAGTTGCAGATGTTTGACATGGAATTGGGTCCGATGTCTTGAGGATGGAGTTGCAAGAAGTGCAGAACGTCTTGGAAAAATTAGAACTGGGCGGTGAGAAGCCACGATTCATGTGATCAGTAAAAACAATGACTTCGTCATCCTTTGGCTGAGGTCTTTCTTCGCCTGGATTAGGGGCGCGGTAATGCATGACATTCTTTGCTGGTAAAAAGCCGACTTTGACAAAATCTCTGAGCGTGTTTTTAGTGACAATGGAGGGAACCCAGTTACATGAAGTGACTGTCTTTGGTGGTATTGTGAAGAAGCCTAAAGGAAAGAAAAATTTTGCCGCTTCAAATTGATTAATTAAGCCAAAAGTAAAAGCTACAGTATATATTCAGAATGGAGGCTTAAATGGGGCCTAATGATATATGGGTAATTATAAGCCGGTGATTTAAGCCGCCATGACAAGCACTGGTATTTAAGATCTGACAGGAGTGAATTTTACTAAGTGTTGGGACAAACAGGTTTCACAGATTAGAGCTATAAGATTGGATCTGCGACAGTTCAGAAAAATGAAATAAAATCTAAACCTAAGGTGGCGGCAGCAGAGAAGTGGGGCTGCCAGACGTTGCAATGAGGATATATTCTGATATCAAAAAATAAGTGCTAAAACTGCTACCGCACAAATTTGTGTCATTTTCAGATCAAAACTATGCTATCTAGGAAAGGGAAGGAGGAACGGTGATGAACGCTGACGAACAGGGAAACCCTATGGCAGATCTGTTAAAAGGAAAAACGAATGCTTAACGACGCTGATGAACAGTGGAGGAGCGCCGCTATGTTCTGGTCTGTTCAGGGTGATGCAACAGCCGAAGTTGAAGCAATGGACGAAGGTCGACGGCGGCGGAGCTCGGGCGCGCTGGAGCGTTGCGAGGAAGAAGATGAAGATGAGAAGGCAAAGGGGGAGAATGGAAAGAGGACCCGTGGCCCTATTTATAGGACTGGAAGGATAAGTGGCAGGCGCGGGAATTGAGGAGATAAGGAAATGGATATGTGATGGCACGAGCGCCTCGATTTTCAGAGGTTCATTAAAAGAGAAGATTTATTAAGATTTGGGTCATATGTAATATTAATAACATGTGACATCATGGCGGGTTACCGCAATTTCAGGAGGTGACGTCATGGTGGGTTGCAATATGTCACAAGAAGATGAAGAAGGATTTTCTCTTAAGTGTTGAAGATTGACATGAACAAGTTCAAATCAAGCTGGAGCCTAATGTTGGGGATATGACTATTGGATATGACCCGCTGTCGTGCTTCTAAGTCTGACAGTAGAGTGGGGGGTAGGTATGGAGAGGCAAGGTTCTAGCTACGGAGAGGTTGTAAACACAAGAGATGTACGAGTTCAGGCCCTTCTCGGAGGAAGTAAAAGCCCTACGTCTCGGAGCCCAGAGGCGGTCGAGTGGATTATGTGTATATGAGTTACAGGGTGCCGAACCCTTCTGCCTGTGGAGGGGGGTGGCTTATATAGAGTGCGCCAGGACCCCAGCCAACCCACGTAATGAAGGGTTTAAGGTGTATTAAGTCCGGGGCGTTACAGGTAACGCCCCACATAAAGCGTCTTTAACTATCATAAAGTCTACTTAACTACAGGCCGTTGCAGTACAGAGTGCCTTTTGACCTCCCGGTAGTCGAGTGAGTCTTCGTGGTCGAGTCCTTCAAGTCAGTCGAGTGAGTCTCTCGTTAGTCGACTGGAAGGTGACTTCTTCTAAGGGTGTCCTTAGGCAGGGTACTTAGATCAGGTCTGTGACCCTACCCTAGGTACATGACCCCATCATTAGCCCCCGAATGGATTGAGGCTTTGAGTGATGGAGGAGTTGATGCTGTTTCCGATTGACCTTTGCACACTGGTCGTGCGTTGTCCTGAATCCAGAGAATCTCTTCGTTGATAGTGAGCAACTTGTCTTCAGTCGACTCGATCCATTCTTTTCTTTCGTCGAGTGATCTTTCGGGCTTCGTCGATTTCCGATCGACGGATCGCAGGAAATCCCGCGCCTGACAGACTGATCTGCCGTTCGCGGATTCCGCGGGATGCGAAATTTGGGGAAACAGGCGAAGCGGAGCGGACCGCGGCGTTCGGATGGGACGGGACATAGACGCCTCGATCCCCGCGCCGCTTTCTTCGCCACGTATCCCGCCCGCGTAACAGTTCCAGGATATGATTAGATCTGCCGGGTCCACCTGTCATCCACTCGGAAGGGATCTTATAAATGCGCCCGGCGAGGGTTTTTTGAACAGTGCCTCAGCATTCTCTCTCTCTGCCTCCTTCGTCTCCGCCCAACGCGCTCGCTCTCGCCTCCGCACCACTTTTCCTCACGCGCCCCGCCGGAAGCCATGGTCAAGGAGAAGACGGCGGCGCTGGAGCGTGCAAAGAAGGCGTCGACGACGGAGAAGGCGAAGGGGAGATCCACCAGCCGCGGTGGGTCTTCGTCCAGATCCCGCCTGCCGAAAGGCTGGATCCAGGGTGATTGGATCCAGTCGACCATCATGGAGAAGGATCTCCTCGACATGGCCAACGAGGGCCTGATCCCCCATGGATCTGCGAGGCTTCCGGGGAAAGAGTGGCAGCCCCAGCCGGAAGAGGGTGAGTGCGTGCTTCTGGCTACCCATGTCGACCGCGGATTCTCTTTGCCGCCGAGCGTTTTCTTCCGTGGTTTCTTGAACTTTTTTGGAGCGCAACTCCACCACTTCACCCCGAATTCTATCGCCTATCTTGCCGCGTTTGTGTCCATGTGCGAGAGTTTTCTGGGCTGTCGACCGCACTGGGGCTTGTTCAAGCACATATTCACATGTCGCTCTCAAACCGTGAAGAAGGCGAGTCCAGGAGACGAAAGAACCCGAGTGGTCCAAATGTGTGGAGGTCTGGGGATCCAGGTGAGAAACAAGAGCACCTTCCCAGCCATGACATTTCCCGAGTCAGTCAGAGGCTGGCAGTCGACCTGGTTCTACTGCCAGGATGAGTCGACACCGGGGCAGTCGAGTGGGCTCCCTCCATTTACCATGGACCGAGTGAACAAGCCCTCCTCCCTGAAGCTGATTCCGGAGGAGAAAGCTGACGTGAAGATGTTGATGGAGCGCGTAGTTCAGTTGGTTCGGGAGGGAGTGACGGGCATGGATCTCCTGGAAGTTTTCCTTAGGCGCCGAATCCAGCCTCTTCAGTTCCGGAGCCACTGCATGTGGTTGTACTGTGGGACTGAGGATGTGACTCGGGTCAATCTAGAAGCAGTCGACGATGCCACTCTGGAAAGGTGGATGGCCGCTGTTACTGGGAACAAGGACAACCCTCGCGGGGCCAGAAGGATCCCTCCACTCGACTGCCACAGTGATCCAAACAAGGCATGTCTACCCCACTTCCCGTTGTATTCTCATCATATTTTATTTCTGCTTTCTCTGCTGATCGCTCGACTGATCTTTGTCTTGTTGTCCTTCAGGCCCTCACTGAACTGTACTCGATGCCCAACGGAGCGCAGGCTCCGACTGAGGAGGGAGAAGCGAGCGGGGGCGAGAGCCAGGAGGAGGAGTGGGACTTGGACGCAGCCGAGGCCGATGATGATGACGATGACGATGATGATGACGACGATGAGGACGGGGAAGAGGAGGAAGAGGAGGAGGTCGCACCACCGCGCTCGGAAAGGCGGTCGAAACTTGTCCATGACCCTGCGACTGAACGCGGCGAGGGGGTCGCGACTGTTACTCAGTCGACCAAGCGCCCCCGGACCACCTCTCCAGCGCCGACTGAAAAGGCGCCGAAGCAGCCCAGGGCGGCCCCGTCGAAGCCGACCAAGCACCTGCCGAAGATGAAGGTGTCCATCCCCACCATATCAGGGTAATCATATTGCTTACGTTTTCTTGTTTTGTGTGAACTTTATCTCTGGTTGGCGCTGGAGTTAGTCAACTGACTCTTTGGAGTTGCAGTGCTGCTACTTCTGACACCTCAGCCCGGGCTGACGACCATGCGACGGAGGACGCGGCAACCTCAAAACCTGGTATTATACTCTTAACACCGTTTCTAGTCGACTGACTCATGATCTCTAATTCTGATTCTTTTCTGTAGCTCCATCCAATGTTGTTATCACTCTCCCTGATGATGATGAAGACGAGGAACCACTAAAGCACAGAATGAGAAGGAAAGCATCTGCCAGCAGGGTGCCCCAGGATGTGACGGTGCCTGAGACTCTGGTCGCGGAGGAGGAGAACACCACTCGACACACTGTGTCCTTCGCAGATCCGCTGACGAGTGCTCCGCAGCCCTCCCTCTTCATGACGCACCACGTCCCAGAGGACCAAGCTGGCGCCGCGAAGGAGGCGATATGCCAGGCAGGGATCATGATGGAGCAGTTGAAGACCATCCGGGATGCGAGCCAGGCAGCTTACGACGCCAGTTCCGCCCTTCAAAGGAATGTTCAGGTCAGTCGACCACCACTTGTTCTGTTAGGATATGCTATCAAAAAACTTTTCTTTCCAGAATTTATAGTAGTCACCCAGTGGGTGTGTCGATTTAAACTCCGTGTTAGTGGGGGCACGCTGAGTGCACCCGCTGGGTGTAGTCCCCAAGGCTAAGGTCGACTGCTGGCAGTCGGCCTTAGGCTTTATAATTTCAGTCTTTCCGTCATTCGACTAAGGCGACTGGATTTCACAAACCGGTCGACTGGTCGACTCTGTCTTCGACTGGTCGATTAGTGGGGGCATGCTGAGTGCACCCACTGGGTGTAGTCCCCGAGACTATGGTCGACTGCTGGCAGTCGGTTACAGTCTTAAAGAATACATCTTGTTTTTTATTTGAGGTCGACTGGTCGACTCTGTCTTCAAATAGGATTAGTGGGGGCACGCTGAGTGCACCCACTGGGTGTAGTCCCCAAGGCTAAGGTCGACTGCTGGCAGTCGGCCTTAGGCTTTATAATTTTAGTCTCTCCGTCATTCGACTACGGCGAATGGATTTCGCAAACCGGTCGACTGGTCGACTCTGTCTTCGGCTGGTCGATTAGTGGGGGCACGCTGAGTGCACCCACTGGGTGTAGTCCCCGAGACTACGGTCGAATGCTCGTATTCGGCTGTAGTCTTAGAAACGCATGATTTTTCCTTTTTCACTCGGAAGTGAATTATATTTGACATTTTAGTCGATTGGTTCTTCGCAGAACTCCTGTGATCTTGTGGCTCGCTACTCTGAGCTGGAAAACAAGCATGTTCAGCTCGAGCTGAATTTGAAGCTGGTTCAGGAGAATCTGACGAAGGCAAAGGAGGAGACCGAAGGTATGTTTGGTGAGACCTTGACGACTGCTTTTTCCCTTTATTTGTTTCAAAATCTGATCTTGCTGTAACTTGCAGGTAAGGTGAGGGAGGCCGAACGGAAGAAGGACCTTGAACTAGCTGAGAAGATCAAGCTTGTTGACGAGAAATTAGCTTCAGTCGCCAAGCCTGAGCAAGAAAATGCCAATCTGAAAGCTGCTCTTGGGAAGAAAAAAGATCTGGAGGCCTTCCTGAATGGTCTTGCCAAGAAGCTGTTTCTTATGCTTGAAGGTAAATCTCTATGCTCGGCGATCATTTCCAACCGTGGTTTTTCCATTCGACCATCGCCTTGACTCGGTGATCGTCCTTGCAGAATTTTGTCAAAACTTTGAAGAAGAAACTAGCCGGCTGGAACCAAACCTTGACCCCGTCAATTCTCCGATGGATGATGAAGTTGCCATAAATGTTTTCCGACTGGAGTCCCGTGTTGCAGCTGTCGTGGACTATCTTGCAAGGCTGAAGGTCGCCACATCTCGCATCGACTCGACGCTCTGGCCCGGGGAGACACTTCAGAACGACCTCGAGTCGCTGATGGCTCGCTTGAACACGATCCCTGGTCAAGTGCAGGAGTGGAAAAAGTCCTCGGCTCGGTGCGGTGCAGATGTTGCTCTGTGTCTGGCCCGAGTCCACTGCAAAGATGCGTGAGAAGACAAGCTGGCGGCCCTCCGGGTGGCCAACACCAAGAAACACGACTTCAGGTCCTTTATGGGAACTTTCCTTGCGGCTGCCACTCGGATCACGGATGGAATTGATCTTGATGAGTTTGTTGCACCTTCCAGCCCTCCACAGGAGGGGTAAAAAACTTCTTCTAAACTCGACGCTTTAAATTTGCCTCGGTATGCCGAGTGGAGTTGTAACCGATAAACCTTAACGGGCTTAGCGCCTGAGCACTTTCGGTTCCTTTAGGTATCGATCCGAACTTGAATTTGGTGTTTGAATATGATTGCTCTTGGCTCGAAATGTCTTTTGCAGGTTCAAAGCAGGGCGCTTACTGCAATCGACTTATTCCTTAATCCACTTAGGTGAGCGCTGGGCTACAGCTAAGCCCCCGAGTGAGAGGTTTGCTCTTCACTCGGTAGGGTTTTATATCTTAGGCGAGCACTGGGCTGCAGCTAAGCCCCCGAGTGAGAGGTTTGCTCTTCACTCGGTAGGATTTTTATATCTTAAGCGAGCACTGGGCTGCAGCTAAGCCCCCGAGTGAGAGGTTTGCCCTTCACTCGGTAGGATTTCGATAACTTAGGCGAGTACTTGGACTGCAGCTAAGCCTCCGAGTGGAAGTCTGGCTTATCACTCGGTAGGATTTTCATAACTTAGGCGAGTACTTGGACTGCAGCTAAGCCCCCGAGTGAGAGGTTTGCTCTTCACTCGGTAGGATTTCGGTAACTTAGGCGAGTACTTGGACTGCAGCTAAGCCTCCGAGTG
>NC_041392.1:706947114-706968438 GCF_002162155.2 Triticum dicoccoides | reverse complement strand
CTTATCACTCGGCAGGATTTTGATAACTTAGGCGAGTACTTGGACTACAGCTAAGCCCCCGAGTGAGAGGTTTGCTCTTCACTCGGTAGGATTTCGGTAACTTAGGCGAGTACTTGGACTGCAGCTAAGCCTCCGAGTGAGAGGTTTGCTCTTCACTCGGTAGGATTTTTGATAACTTAGGCGAGTACTTGGACTGCAGCTAAGCCCCCGAGTGAGAGGTTTGCTCTTCACTCGGTAGGATTTCGGTAACTTAGGCGAGTACTTGGACTGCAGCTAAGCCTCCGAGTGAGAGGTTTGCTCTTCACTCGGTAGGATTTTTGATAACTTAGGCGAGCACTGGGCTGCAGCTAAGCCCCCGAGTGAGAGGTTTGCTCTTCACTCGGTAGGGTTTTTATATCTTAGGCGAGCACTGGGCTGCAGCTAAGCCCCCGAGTGAGAGGTTTGCTCTTCACTCGGTAGGATTTTCGATAACTTAGGCGAAACGGATTCGCAGCTAAGCCTCCGAGTGGGAGTCTGGCTCTCCACTCGGTAGGATTTTTTACAAACTTAGGCGAAACGGATTCGCGTCTAAGTCACCCACTGGGGGGAAATTTCATTGGACAAAATAAAAAGTGACAAAAATTATGGAGGAACTATGACACTATTATTTTGAGGTCCATGAACTACAGAAGTACTTTATTGCAACTCATCCGAGTGATAAAACTTAAGTGTAAAATGGGCGGAGTAGTTCCGCGTTCCAAGCTCGGGGCTCGTCGATATTATGCTCGACGTTGTAGAGACGGTACGCCCCGTTGTGGAGAACTTTGGTGACGATGAAGGGTCCTTCCCAAGAAGGAGCAAGCTTGTGTTGTTTCTTCTGATCCACGCGGAGAACTAAATCTCCTTCTTGGAAGGCTCGACCTCTCACATTTCTGGCATGGAAACGACGCAAATCTTGTTGGTAGATGGTCGACCGGATCAGAGCCATCTCCCTTTCTTCCTCTAAAAGATCGACTGCGTCCTGCCGCGCTTGTTCAGCTTCTGCTTCGTTGTAGATTTCAACTCTAGGAGCATTGTGGAGAAGATCACTCGGCAAGACTGCTTCAGCTCCGTAGACCAAGAAGAATGGATTTCTTCCGGTCGACCGATTAGGTGTGGTCCTCAGTCCCCAAAGCACCGAGGGAAGTTCGTCGACCCAAGCTCCAGCTGCATGCTTGAGATCACGCATCAGTCGGGGTTTCAGTCCCTTGAGAATCAGGCCATTGGCTCGCTCTGCTTGTCCATTCGACTGCGGATGAGCGACTGAAGCGTAGTCGACTCGTGTGCCTTGAGAGTTACAGAAATCTCTGAATTCCTCCGAGTCAAAGTTCGACCCATTATCCGTAATGATGCTGTGCGGGACTCCATATCTGAATATTAGTTCTCTGATGAAGCTAACAGCAGCACCGGCGTCAAGGTTCTTGATTGGTTTAGCCTCGATCCACTTGGTGAACTTGTCGACTGCCACCAGTACATGCGTGAAGCCACTTCGCCCTGTTCTCAAAGGACCGACCATGTCCAACCCCCATACTGCGAAAGGCCAGACGAGTGGAATGGTCTTCAGGGCCGATGCAGGCTTGTGCAACATATTCGAGTAGAACTGACATCCCTCGCACTTATCCACTATCTCCTTTGCCATCTCATTCGCCTTTGGCCAGTAAAATCCGGCTCGGTATGCTTTGGCCACGATGGTCCGAGAGGACGCATGATGGCCACAGGTCCCCGAGTGGATATCATTGAGGATGAGTCGACCTTCTTCTGGTGCTATGCACTTCTGACCAACTCTAGTCGCGCTTTCTCTGTATAATTGTCCTTTGATTACGGTAAAGGCCTTAGATCGACGGACGATCTGTCGAGCCTCTTCCTCATCCTCCGGAAGCTCTTTTCTCAGGATATACGCGATATATGGAACTGTCCAGTCGGGAATGATCACCAAGACCTCCATGATCAAGTCGACCACCGCTGGGACTTCAACCTCAGTCGGATCTGTGGCACTCTTGGGCTGTGGAGCTTCTTCGGTGAAAGGATCTTCTTTGACTGACGGAGTGTGTATATGCTCCAAGAACACACCACTCGGAATGGCTTCTCTCTTGGAACCTATCTTTGCTAGATCATCAGCTGCTTGATTTTTCAGTCGGGGTATATGATGGAGCTCCAACCCCTCGAACTTCTTTTCCAGCTTCCTCACTGCACTGCAGTATCCAGTCATGGCTGGGCTTCTCACGTCCCACTCCTTCATCACTTGGTTGACCACTAAATCCGAGTCGCCATAAACCATCAGGCGGCGGACGCCGAGTGAAATGGCCATGCGCAACCCATATAAGAGGGCCTCATATTCTGCCTCATTGTTGGAGGAATCAAAGTGAATCTGGAGCACATATCTGAGCTTATCTCCTCTGGGGGAAACCAGGACAACCCCAGCACCGGAATCATTCAACATCTTAGAGCCATCAAAGAACATGGTCCAATGCTCCGAGTGAACTTCAGTCGGCTGCTGCTGTTCAATCCACTCGGCGAGGAAATCTGCTATTGCCTGGGACTTAATGGCTTTCTTTGCCTCAAACTTGATATCAAGGGGAAGAAGTTCAATCGCCCATTTAGCCACTCGACCGGTTGCATCTCTGTTGTGCAAAATCTCTGATAGTGGAGCGTCGCTGACGACTGTGATGGAATGATCAGAGAAATAATGAGCAACCTTCTTTGTGGTCATGTATATTCCATACACAAGCTTCTGATAATGAGGATATCTCTGCTTGGATGGAGTCAAGACTTCAGACAAATAATACACTGGGCGCTGAACTTTGAGAGCTTTTCCTTCTTCTTCCCGCTCGATCGTAAGCACAGTACTGACGACTTGTCCTGTGGCTGCGATATAGAGCAACAGAGGCTCTTTGCTGATTGGAGCAGCAAGCACCGGCTGGGTGGAGAGCAGAGCTTTTAGCTCGGCAAACGCTGCATCAGCTTCTGGAGTCCACTCGAACTTGTCTGCCTTCTTCATCAGTCGGTAAAGAGGCAATGCCTTTTCACCGAGTCGTGAGATGAATCAACTTAATGCGGCCAAGCATCCAGTAAGCTTCTGGACATCGTGCACTCGCACAGGGCGTTTCATTCAGAGAATAGTGCCAATCTTCTCTGGATTAGCGTCGATTCCTCGTTCGGAAACGAGAAAACCGAGTAACTTGCCACCAGGAACTCCGAATGTGCACTTTGATGGATTGAGCTTGATATCATACCTTCTGAGGTTGGCAAATGTTTCGGCGAGGTCAGCGAGCAGGTCGGAACCTTTTCGTGACTTGACGACGATATCATCCATATACGCTTCCACATTCCGACTGATTTGAGTGAGTAGACACTTCTGAATCATTCGCATAAATGTGGCTCCGGCATTCTTGAGGCCGAATGGCATGGTGATATAGCAGAAGCACCCGAATGGAGTGATGAAAGCTGTTTTTACCTCGTCGGGTCCGTACAGACGGATCTGGTGGTACCCGGAGTAGGCGTCCAGAAAAGACAGTCTCTCGCATCCCGCGGTCGAGTCAACAATTTGATCTATGCGAGGGAGAGGAAAATGATCTTTCGGGCAGGCCCGGTTGATGTGCTTGAAATCAATACACATTCGGAGTGATTTGTCCTTCTTAGGAACCATGACGACATTAGCGAGCCACTCGGAGTGGTATATCTCTCGGATAAATCCTGCCGCCAACAGTCGAGCCACTTCCTCACCAATGGCTTTTCTCTTCTGGACGGCGGACCGCCGAAGATGCTCTTTGACTGGTTTTGCAGATGAGTCGACTCTTAGGTGATGCTCAGCCAGTGCCCTGGGAACACCTGGCATGTCAGCGGGCTTCCATGCAAAAATGTCCCAGTTCTCACGGAGGAACTGGATGAGCGCTTCTTCCTATTTCGGGTCGAGTGTTGTGGAGATGTGGGTCGGAGCTGCATCGGGGTCGGTCGGGTGAATGTGAACAGGCTTCGTCTCACCGGACGACTGGAATGCAGACTCTGTGGCGGGTTTCTTGGATCGCAGCAAGTCAC
Source organism: Triticum dicoccoides (assembly GCF_002162155.2). Taxonomy (NCBI): domain Eukaryota; kingdom Viridiplantae; phylum Streptophyta; class Magnoliopsida; order Poales; family Poaceae; genus Triticum; species Triticum dicoccoides. Next base: position 706,964,385 of record NC_041392.1, on the reverse strand, counting down.
TCGGATCTGCGTTTTGCTTGTATTCTTCAAACTCGACCGCTGTCACCTGGGAATCGGCAATCTTTGAGCCCTTCTGAAAGCACTCTTCTGCCTTTTTCCGATCACCGGTGACAGTGATCACTCCTTTGGGGCCGGGCATCTTCAATTGGAGGTACACGTAACATGGTCGAGCCATGAACCGTGCATAAGCTGGTCTCCCCAAAATGGCATGATATGCACTCTGAAAATCCACGACCTCGAACGTCAACTTCTCTTTGCGAAAATGTTTCGAATCACCAAACACCACGTCCAGAGCTATTTGGCCGAGTGACTCGGCTTTCTTTCCTGGTATAACTCCATGAAAGCTCATGTTACTGGTGCTCAGTCGGGACATCGGAATGCCCATTCCTTTCAGTGTGTCTGCATACAGCAAATTCAGCCCACTACCACCGTCCATAAGCACTTTTGTCAGTCGAGTGCCTTCAACAACTGGATCGACCACCAAAGCTTGCCTCCCAGGGGTGGCAATATGAGTCGGGTGATCAGATTGGTCGAAGGTGATGGGTGTTTGGGACCATTTCAGATAATTTGCTTTCGCTGGGGCAACCATGTTCACCTCACGGTTAATAACTTTCAATCGACTCCTGCTTTCCACATCTGCAAAGATCATCAGAGTGGAGTTGATATGTGGATATCCTTCCTCACTGTCCGCTTTGTCTGCGGGCTTGTCCGACTCCTTCTCCTTGTCCTTAGACTGTTTTCCCTGAAACTGCTGGATCAGGAGTCGACATTGGCGAGTGGTATGCTTCGGGTAGATGATATTCCCCTCTTCATCTTTCTTCGTGTGGATGTGACACGGCATATCCATCACGTCGTTCCCTTCCTTATCCTTTACCTTCTTAGGGTTCCAGGATCCTTTTGGTTTCCCTTTAAACTTTCCCTAAGTCACGGCCAGAGCCTCTCCAGGAGCTGCCGGTTCAGCCTTCCGCTTCTGTTTCCGACTGGTGTTTCCCTTTTCCGACTGACTCGGCTTGTGCTTGCCGCTTCGGAGTCGGTCTTCTTCTTTGCCGTTGGCGTACTTGGTAGCAATCTCCATCATCCGACTCAAGGTCATGTCACCGGTTCGACCAAATTTCAAACTCAATTCTCTATTCTTGACACCATCCTTAAAGGCGCAGACTGCCTGATGATCAGACACATTCTCCACAGTATGGTGCAAAGTGATCCATCTCTGAATATACTCCCTGAGAGTCTCATTGTTCTTCTGCACGCAGACTTGCAGCTCCGTCAATCCAGCCGGTCGCTTGCAAGTTCCTTCAAACGTTCTGATGAACACTCGGGACAGATCTTCTCAAGTGTAAATGCTGCTAGGAGGTAATTGAGTCAACCATGCCCTGGCAGAACCTTCCAGCATGAGGGGCAAATGCTTCATGGCCACCTCGTCGTTCCCACCACCAATCTGAACCGCCACTCGGTAGTCTTCAAGCCAAGTTTCAGGCTTAGACTCACCAGTGAACTTGCTGACTCCTGTTGCCAACCTGAAATTGGGAGGGATAACTGCGGCTCTGATAGCTCTGCTGAAACATTAAGGACCAGAAACATGCACTCGACTGCTTGTGGGCGCATCTCTGTCGAGTCCACCTCGATGGGCTCTGTTCCAGTCGACCAAACCTTGCACGATAATGGATCGCGCGTCGATGCCTGGTTCTCGGAGGTCGACTGGAACTCTTCGCCCCATACTGGGCTGACGCCTGTCATCTTGCTGCCGAGGAGTGTAAGACCCACCCCTCGGAGGGGAATTGGGCACTCGACGCCTATCATCTCGGTCGAGTCGGTCACCATATTGGTCTCGCCGATTCTCGCGCCCTTCACGCCGCGGAGGCGATCTGGGGCTGTGAGCCGACTGAACCGTATTCGCAGCGACGGATCGACTGTGAATTCTGTTGCACGACTGCGACACGGCCGAATTCTGATCTCCTGCTGCCCGGAGCAGATCCCTGATCTGCATCAAGCCTCTGCCAGCTTCCGACTGAGAGGGCTGGATGGACTCTGCTATACGGGTCGCAACTGCTAAATTCTGAATTGGGGTTCGATATACCTGAGTCGGCGGGAAGAGTTGACGTCGACTGGTGTCGGGAACTCGTTGCCGCGCGCGCTCGTCGAGTGCTCGCTGAAGATTCTCCAGTCGAGTGCGTTCGGCCAAATTGGCCAAACGTGCCTCCTCCAAGGCGCGAGCCTCGGGGGTTTCTCCTGCGATGGGAGTACGCAGGGCATCCACATTCCTGCGGCGAAGTTCCTCTCTTTGCAGAGAGTCGAGTGGCTCGGGCTGGTACTCTTCGTGGTCTCGTGCGGGGTCGCCTCCGTCGCCTGCTCCACCATCACGGGCGAAGCCAGGGGGACTGCGGGGCCCGTCGACCATCAGGATTTCCGCCGCTAGATCACTGCTATCGCACTCGGATGCGGTCTCTACGGAGCCAGTCGACAGATCGAACAGGCCGTAGAGAGATTCGTCGGGCTCGATTGCCGCAACTTGGGTGGTGGCCATCTGGCGAGCCACCGCGTGTCTCACCCACCGCTGAAGCCTCGACCGGCCCAAGCGCTTGCACTGGCGGGAGACCGGGAGGGTGGTCGATGGGGGAGTCGACCGATACGGAGTCGACGGTTGCCGCAGCAGAACGCCGCGGACACATGCACGAAAATGTGTCGCACCGCGGACGGGGAGCGCATCGACGTCAAGTGGAGCCTCCTGGAGCCAGGCGGAGTCGTCGGCGACGAAGGTGAGAACACCGAGACGGATCTCTCGACCCTCAACCAAAACTCCAGCAGTCATCATGATAAAAGTACTCAGAAGAACCGCAACTTCTCCACAAAATCGCTAAAACACCTGCCCCACGGTGGGCGCCAACTGTCGTGGTTCTAACTCTGACAGTAGAGTGGGGGGTAGGTATGGAGAGGCAAGGTTCTAGCTATGGAGAGGTTGTAAACACAAGAGATGTACGAGTTCAGGCCCTTCTCGGAGGAAGTAAAAGCCCTACGTCTCGGAGCCCAGAGGCGGTCGAGTGGATTATGTGTATATGAGTTACAGGGTGCCGAACCCTTCTGCCTGTGGAGGGGGGTGGCTTATATAGAGTGCGCCAGGACCCCAGCCAACCCACGTAATGAAGGGTTTAAGGTGTATTAAGTCCGGGGCGTTACAGGTAACGCCCCACATAAAGCGTCTTTAACTATCATAAAGTCTACTTAACTACAGGCCGTTGCAGTACAGAGTGCCTTTTGACCTCCCGGTAGTCGAGTGAGTCTTCGTGGTCGAGTCCTTCAAGTCAGTCGAGTGAGTCTCTCGTTGGTCGACTGGAAGGTGACTTCTACTAAGGGTGTCCTTAGGCAGGGTACTTAGATCAGGTCTGTGACCCTACCCTAGGTACATGACCCCATCACCCGCCCAGGAGGGGTCGGGTTATCCCAAGGGCGGTTCATAAACCAAGCCCGTGAATATCTTGAAGATGGCGGTTCATGTAATAGGCTCGTTCAAGGGCCAAAAACCCAAAGGCGGCTTTACGCCCGTGAGTATAAACCGCCATGTATATGTGACTTGTGTTGTAAGGCATGTAAGATAAGTTACCGAGCCGGACACGTTTGTATGAGCCGGCCGGGACTCTGTAAACCGCGGGGCGTCAACCCGTGAATATAAGGGGACGACCTGGCAGCGGCTTAGGGCAAGAAACAACAGATCGAAAGCCAGGCTAAGAATATTCGCTCCCTGGTAATCGAAACCCTAGCAATACCACCTCAAACTGGATTAGGCTTTTACTTCACCGCAAGGGGCCGAACCAGTATAAACTCCTCGTGTCCTTTGTCCCATTTAACCCCTTTAATCTAACCTCGTCGCCATGGTTCCACAACTAAGTCCTTCCACTAGGACATCAGCCGTGACAATTCCACGACAATGGATGCTGTATTGAGCCTCTCGGACGGTTTAGATAGAGTACAAGGCTTGGAGGGCAAGAAGCCTCTCCTAGAGATAAGGCAGGAGATGATTACAAATCATAGTCTACCATATACAAAGATATGCCTATATACTCTAACATCCCCCCGCAGTCGTAGCGGTAGCGTTGCGAACAACAGGAGCGTCGCGGAAAGTCAGGCTGGAGAGAATAGCAGCCGACGGACTGACATCCCCCTGCAGTCGTAGCGGGAGCGTCGTGGACAGTATCGCGTCCTGGACGCGTTGACTATAGAGGAAGCCGACGAGTTGCTCAAGCGGATGATAGCCTTTTGTGCCGATGTCGATGTAGCCGAGAGCATAGGGTGGTGTAGCCGTGGTCGAGGTAGCCATGCGAAGGACGCCGTGGTCGATGTCGAGTCGGGGTAGCCGGTGTCGAGGGAGTCACCGTGGAGCCGGAGGCGCCGAGTTAGTCATGGGCGCAGTGGTGTCGAAGAAATGGTGCACCATGAAGGTGAATGGTGTTGACGACGCGTTGCGCCGGGTTTGCCAAGCCCGGGAACACATCATGGACGAAGGCACGCATCGGTGTTGCCGGCACCGGGCATGCGTAGATGGACGAAGTCGAAGTTGACGAAGCGTCGCTCCAGGCTTGCCAGGCCCGGGGACACGTCATGGACGAAGGCACGCATCGGTGTTGCCAGCACCGGGCATGCGTAGACAAGAGACCTGCACGAGCTGTACGCCATGTCAAGGAGTCGAGGGCCGGCAGAGAAGAAGACTCAACGACGGTTGTGGCGCTAATCGGCATGGGGGCCAATGTCACCAATGATGATCGGAGTAGACGAAGTAGTCGGGGTAGATGATGGTGACGCTTGTGACGACCTAGTGCTGGACGAAGACGAAGGAGGTGGACGGGCGGCGGCGGTGGCCGAAGCAGAGAGGCGGCGGCGTCTAGGTTAGGAGCGCGGCGGCTATGCTCGAAGTGGGCGAGGAACCCGACAGCGTGACGAAGACCGACGCGGACGGTGGCGTTCCCACGCCGAGGGAGACGGCGTGGCGCATACCACGGGAGGTCGACGCGCGGTGATGGCGAAGTGGACCGCGGGCCGCGGCGCTATGGCCCGAAGGGGCGATGCAGCGCCGGCGGGAAGACCTCAGGCGGCGGCGGTGACCGCGGGCCGCGGCGCGATGGTCCGAAGAGGCGGTGCAGCAACGAAACCTGGGTCGGTGCAACCGCGGGGACGGCTCAAGACGGCGGCGTGGACCGCGTGCACGCTCGCTACGGCCCGACGGGGCGACGCAGTGGCGGCACGAGGGTCGGTGTAGCCACCGGACGGTCTGAAACAGACGGTCTTGGGGCGATGGTGGACCGTGGGCCGTGACACTATGGCTCGAATGGATGACGCAGCGATGACGTGGGTCGTTGCAACCGAGTGATGAACCACGGGACGGTGGTGCTGCGGCCCGACGGGACGATGCAGCGGCAGCCCGATGCTCGATCGGTGACGATTTTTATGACGATTCAGTGGACTTACACGCATATGGTTGATCAGACAGAACGTGGAAAACCAGACTAAGAAGACGCGGATGAGCTCGACGAGGTACCGGTGACGGTGCATCGCGCGGCTGGACAAGCGCGGCCGGACAAGAGTGTTTCTCTTGCATGGACACGAGCAGGAATGCAAGCACACCCATACGGAACGTGCAAGTAGTCAACTCCTGCACGCCGTGACGGAAAATCCTATTCACCGCTCGCTGCGGCAAACTGTCGAGCGATCGCACAGGGGCAGCGCAGCGAGCAACAGAAATGGGCTGACCCACACATAATGCGTTCAAACCGGTTTTGGGAACCTTTCAGAAGGTTCCTTGAACCGGGTTTTTTTCCTGTATCGTTTTTATCTGGTTCTTTTTCGGCTTTTTATTGTTTTTTTGTTTCTCTTTTTTTTGTTTCTGTTTCTTTTTCATTTTTTCGTTTTTTGTTTTTTGTTTCACTTTCTTTTTCAAGTTTACTTTTTTTCAGAATATGTTCTTGGTTTTACAAAATGTTTATGATTTTCTTTTTTATTTCCTTTCCTTTTCTTCTCTTCCTTTAAAAAAATCAAAAATTTAAATTTTGTTCGTGTTTCCAAAAAATGTTCAGTTTTTGAAAAAATGTTTTCAAAATTCAAAATTTGTTCCCGTTACACAAAAAAGTACAAAACTTCTAAAATTCAGAAAATGTACTGAATTTCAATTTTTTGTTCACATATTCAAAGAATGTTCGCGCTTTCAAATTTGTTCGAGATTTTTAAATATTTCTCTCCGTTTCAAAATATGTTTTCAAGATTCAAAAATGTTCGTGCTTTAAAAAATTGTTCGGACTTCCAATTTTGTTCACATTTTCCAAAAAAAATTCATGCTTCCAAATTTGTTTGGGATTTTTCAAAATTGTTCTCTATTTTAAAAAAATTCTCGAGTTTAAAAAAATGTTTGTGCGTTAAAAAATTGTTCGCGCTTCCAAATTTGTTCAGGAGTTTTCAAAATTTGTTCTCAAGATTCAAAAATTGTTCGTGCTTTAAAAATTGTTCGCGCTTCCAAATTTGTTCTCCATTTCTAAATTTGTTCTGAAGATTCAAAAAATGTTTGTGCTTCAAATTTGTCTTCAAGATTCAGAACATTGTGTACAAAAAATATACACTTTTTTTGTACAGAATATGTTCCTGTGTACAAAGTATGTTTAGAAATGAAAAAAATGGTTGCACTTTTTCAAAATATACAATTTCAAAAAAAATCTACAATTTCTTTTTAGATGTTCACTACAGTGTATAATTCTGGTTGTACGGTTGTACTAAGTTATTATAAGTGCGCGTTTGTATGCTAGTACAAGGAATGCTAGTCAGGTGGAGTGGCTGGGAGCATGCGCTTCGAATCTGTAGGTTGCAGGTTCGAGTTTCCATCGCGTTTCGCTTCCCCCTTTTTGCTTTCTTTTCTTACCACCGGTACAGCACTATGGGCCGGCCCAGTCAGGCCGCGCCCCTGTGCGCGGCGACGACATTTTGACGCAAAGCGCGTCCAATGGGAGCTCCCCGCCGTGACGTGTTGTGCAACAACAGGCGCGTAGACAGCCCACACGGCCATGCAGAACGCGAGCGGCCGCCACGGCTTGTGCGCGGCACAACCGGCCTCGGATGTTGACGCGTCGTTCTTGATGGATGATGATGTTGATGGAGTGACGACACCCGATTGAGAAAAATATGCAGACGGACTTGCGGATCTCAAGCGTCCCTGAGATGCCGCATCTCGTGCCAGTTGAAGGCGGCCGGTGTTAGAGCCACAAGGTTGGAGTAGAGGCGAACCGATCTTAAATCGGAAAACCAAAAAAATAGACATCGATCAAAGCGACCGGCGAGAGAGAAAACCCGGATCAAAAGATCGGGAAAAAGACTCTCTAGGGCAGCCGGTCAACACGACCGGCGGATGAACCCTAGGTACGGACGGCGCGGCCCCCGGTGGCGGTCATGGAGGCCGAATGCCCCAGGAGCGGCACGCGGGACGGTAGCGAGGGGGGCGGCTAGGGTTGGATCGGTTAGGCTGATACCACGTTAGAAGGGAGAGAGATGTTTGATGCAGAATATGATGAAAGTTGTATTGAGCCTTTCGGGCGGTTTATATAGAGTACAAGGCTTCAAGGACAAGAAGTCTCTCATAAAGATAAGTCAGGAGATGATTACAAATTATAGCCTACCATATATAAAGATATGCCTATATAATATGATACCTCGAGTCTAAAACAAGTTGCGTTGCAACGCTTTCCTACCCTCGCTGGCCCCACTGGCGAAAAACAAATATTACCTATCGGAAATCCAATTTGGCTTCTGGGAGCACGTGCTCCTGCGTGAAAAATGATTTTTTAAATATGAACAAAATCCTAACAATTTTATTTTGTTTTCATAGTCACATCCAAATGCTACCTGCAAAGTTGTAGGCAAAAGGGTTAAACATTTTGGCATGTGCAGAAATAAAAACAAATTGAATACCAAATGATACCCCATATTTGCTCTCTCACCAACCAACGAAACACTACTGCTTTGTTTCACATGAAAATTGTTAAGCATGCTTACGACACTAACATGAATATCTGCAAAAAATATCATTTTTAAAAAAACATGTTACCACTTTTTTTAGATACTACTAGGTAATTGCCTGTGCGATGCAACGGGGCATAAATATTCTAATGGTTCAGTACAATCATGGCAAATATATACCTTTACAATCCTCATGCACATCTTGCCAAATCATGTCTTGTTCATAAACATTTAGCTAGAAAGCAAATATAAGATGTAATGCATCCTTGGGTCCCATTTTTATATGGACAGAATATGAACGGGCAATGAAACCCCAAGATTGAGTTCTACTCCCTCTACAACAAGATATGTTTTGACACTACAATAATGTCTAAAAATATCTTATATTATGTTACAGAGGGAATAGTTGTGTGTGTTTTTCGATCACCAACACATACGTAATCATATTGTCGTCTACCTCGCTTGGGAGATGAAGTGTACTGTATGTCTAATTTGCAAGTGAAACAACTGTTACCTGCACAGGAGACATCATATTAAATTTCTTATTTACAAAAATAATGAAAGATGCATGCAATGATCAGTCTAAATACATAGTAGTACAACATGATGTTATGTGGTCCAGCTTCCACCCTTGTCACCTTGCTCTTCGATGACGATCGAGTCTCTGGAGACGAAATCCCATCAGCAGTGCCCATGGCATATGATCACAATTTACAGGTTATACATTAACATATACCAACATACTGGAATGTATGGAAATCTGGACATTAGTGCATGCCTTGAATCATTGACTGTCTTGAGCTTGTACTCCTTAACTGTTTCACCACATGAATCTGTACTTCCCTTTTATAATTTCTCATGTACAACATCAGCATGATCTGAGAAGATAAGCACTGTCCACTACCGCAGGATTGTTATTATCTGAATTCTAATTGGAGTCACATGCTCTTGCTGTCCTGTCTTGCTCTTGCAGCAGTAGCTGCTGCTGCCGCCTTTTTATTGGTGATCTCTCTGCTTTGTTACCACGCATAAGCACAATTACAAAGCTGATGTGATGGTTGCTAATGCACGTACGCGAATGCAAGGAGCTCACCTCAGTGGGTGCTACGGACATGGCGGGCGGCCGTGGCGCAGCATCTTGAGAATCATGGTCTTGAGGTGCGGTACACCGGTGAGCCCGTTCGGTCGCCCGCGTCTACAGATGAAACGTGCCCACAACGATAGGCCATAGGGATAAGAAAGAGAGATATATGAATCACGTTTGCAGAAAATCCAAATGGATAGTGCATGTGCAGGGCCGTTGATGGGGGAGTGCGAGCAGCCTAGAGATTTCTTTCCTTCGTTTCCGCAGATCTCGACAATTTCTTCCTGCATGCCACGCGCAGTCTCCGCGATTATCTTCCGTACATGCATCTGATTGCTTCCTTCTGATTTGTTTACCGATTGGTGGAAAAAAGAAAGGAAATTGATGACCTCCATTGAGTTTATTGCATTACCAAAGAGGATATTCATTTTTTTATGCAATCAAGGAGGATATTCATTACCGTACCATACATGTACCGATCATGTTTGTATTACAAAACAAAAGATTGGTTACCATACATGAATTATTTGGTTGCCAAAAATATAGCGGGTACATCCAGCCAGATGTGAATAAAACCGGCAAATAGGGAATCAGCAGAAAGAAAACCGGTGGAGGGAGGAAAGAAAATCGGTGGTGGGATGGGGCCGTGGGGGTCGTACGAAAGGATGGACGAAGGGTGGGCGACGTAAGAGGGGAGAGGGAACCTTACGTTTCTTTTAGATAAGTAGAGATTCATCCGGGAGAGAGCGGCGTTTCGGTGCCCGGGTGCATCTGCACCCGGTTGAAAAAAAATCGTAAAAAATTCAGAAAAATTCAAGAAATTCCAAAAAAAATCTGGATGGTAGACAATTTGATGCGTGAGGTACGCTCCAATTTTCAAAACATTTGGACTTCTGTGCAGCTCTCAGCAAAAAAGACAAATCAGACCAGAACAGTATATGAACAGTGCACATTTTTACAGACCTCTGATTTGTTTTTTTTTGCTGAGAGCTGCACAGAAGTCCAAATGTTTTGAAAATTGGAGCGTACCTCAGCATCAAATTGTCTACCACCCAATTGTTTTTTCGAATTTTTTGAATTTTTCTAGTATTTATTTTGATTTTTTTCGTGAGCGCAGGTGCAGATGAGCTCGGGCTCAGATTCGAATTTTCCCATCCGGGAGCATTTGCTCCCGGGCGCCAAAACGCCTCCCTTGTTTTGTAGTGTCTTCTTGGGAGGAGATAAGGATCAAACATATCTATGACCTATGGGGTAGTGGCTTATAGGGGTGGGTATATGGGTCAACCTTAAGTTTTTTTCTTTGAACACGGTACAGACGCAAACACTTATACATATGCATATATACTCACCCCTATTAACGAACGTAAGCACACCCAACTCATACGAGAACTTATGAGAAACTCATCCTACGCAATATCTTAATATTGATAAAGTCATCACAAGCATCTCCGCAGTCGATGAGAACGTCTCCTCCCACTGAACGAGAATCAACAGAAAGCCTGAAATAAATCTAGAAAAATGTGTCCTAAGTTAAAACCCAGTTCTTGGGCTAGAACCTAGTTTAGTGTTTTCCCTTCATACATCGGGTGCTCGGAGGGTTAGACTCAGGTCCAATTTTTTTGTCTACACCTAGTTTCGATCAATGTTGCACAGATCCTTACGTTCCAATTTGGCTATAAGTGGCAGATGGAGCCCATGCAAACCACCGACGATGGTCAAAAATTGTGAAGTATTCAAAATTTCCTTTGTTTCCTTTCCCCGCGAGTTCAAAAGCCACAATTGTTCTACATCCTCAGGATCAGTGAGACTTAAAATATGACATAGAATATATCAACAAAACTAAGAGTCTTGGATCAGGTCAAAACCCGGCCATGCTTGGAGAATCGAAAACTTGTGAATTGTGATGGGGCCGGCAAGTAAACTCTCAGCCATGGTCACCAACGACCAAGGGACGAACAAACGACTGACTCATCCATACACTTGTAACTCTTTTTACTAGTGCTAGTGCCAGGGGTCAAATGACCGACATGCTATGCAATGAAATTGTTCCTCGTCACATGTGCATGTGGACCAAATTAAGCACCAGTCCATGATGATCGAACATGGGTCATCTATCACTCGCACGGTCGATTATGTCACGTGAGACAATGTGAGTCTCGTGCAATGGTTCATGGCAATCGCTTCATCCATTGTCATCGTTACAGATTGGTTTATGGTATGAACCGGTAGAAACTGGTTCTGCATATGAATCGATGGAAACTGATTTTTTATATGAAGTTTAATTTGTTGGTTAACTTAACACTTTGCACCGACATATATTTTCCTCTATAAAGAAATATATGGATTGTCCGATCGTATTTCTCGACATGTTACGTCATGATGAGATCATGGTCACCCGGATGTTGGTCCGACCTCACGCTATAGCATGTCAAAAAATCTTTGCTTTGAAACGTCAACATTTGTAATTTTGATTTCTTCAACAATTTTGAAAGTTCATACTGTACAACATTGTCACCCAGAGACACATGAGCCAGATTAGTTCCACGTGATCAAAATGAATGCAAATCAAAACTAAAAGCATAAATTTATCAAAGCTACTACCATTAATACAAACCTAAGAACCGAAAATTGGAGTTCATGTTGGTCAGAACAAGTAACAAGTGAGGCTTGACCTAATGATGACGATCATGATCCATCCAACGATGCAAGTAACATGCATGCACCTACCACCTAGAAAGTTGTGAAATGAATAACGCAGACCAGTCCATCTCCAACAATATGATCTTCCGACGGTTAAACCCATCCAAACAGTTAGTCAACTCCTCCGTCACTCCAGTCTCAAGGTCAGCCATATAAATTTGCTTCTGGCTATCCTTGAGTAGCATCGTGCCACTTTTATCTCCTAACAAGGTTAAGCATATTGGCCTTGGTCTTCTTTTCATACGCCCAGATGGTTTCAATGTGGTAGTGCCGGCACGGAGCCACTCGGTAGTACCACCATGATCACTCTTTTTCTCATCTTGTCGTGTGTAGATCTCTAGCCTGAGACCCGGCCTCGATAGCAATAACACCGAGAGCATCCCATTAGCGGTGACCGTGAGTTGTGGCTCGTCGTACGTCCGGGAATAACTCAACGAGGGCTTGATCATTATACGAGAGATGTGATTCGTCTCAGCGTCCACGTCAACTGACCAGGACCCAACCTTCCAATGCACCTTGCCGCGAGACACGACGGCATCAGGATATCCACAGTCACCCATCTGCCCATAGGGTCCAAAAGTTATTTTTCTAGGCTTGCTCCATGTGGCCTCTCTGGATGAGAACGAGTACAAGTAGGGATCGAGCCCATCATACATGGTGCCGAGGATTAGCACTTTGAAGAAGGTCGAGTAGCCGGGTGATGACAACAAAGGTTGCTGCTCTAGGGAGCAGTCTGCACCAGTTAGGATGGCGTAGCCGCTTTTGCCGAAATTCAGACCACCACTTACTAGGGGAAGCACATCGCATTTGCCCGCAAGCAGATTGCACATGGCAAGGCGATATTGATAGCCGAAATCGCCATGGACACCAATCTGCACGAGAAGGAGGCCACGGCGTACGACGAGTGGCACCGCGTGGTCGAAAAGGCATGGATCGGTGTCCGGGAAGAAGGAGGAGAGGCAGCGGCGGCTGGGGCCGAACACCGACCACGGCGTCGGGACAAAAAACGTCACGAAGGTTGCCACCCCCGGCACGAAGGTGGGATCCGTTCGGTCGAGCCGTTTCATGGTGAAGAACCCGGCCAGGAAGGTCGACCACGTGCGGCGGCATGCCGCCTGATCATCCGGCCAGCAACGACGGAGGAAGGAGGCGTCTGATACAAGGCGGCTCCACTGCCTGCACGTGACGGCGCAGCGGAAGAGAGCGGCGGTGTCCTCCAAGCGGATGAGGATCTCGCGGATCGCGTCCTCCGGGAGCGACACCGCGGTGGCCGCCGCCGTCTCTTCCATCTTCGATCTGTATTGGGATCGATTGGGTGCAACGTATGTGTGATTGGATGAGGATCTGCTAGGTTTTACGTGATGTCATCAAACTATATATCTTTTCCTAATAATTTTTAATAATAAAGCACGGATTGACTCCTTAGGTTCACCGTCACAATACGCTTTCTTCTCGTGTCATAATACGCTTTTACAAATCACAATATAAATGAGGTAGTACTAATCTTCCAAGCACGCAATTAATCCAGATTTTTGTTGTCCGTCGTCCGAGACGGACCACATTATTTTCCACTAGCCCAGCTTGGCCCATCTAAGCTGGCAAATGATGCAAAAATAGCGGAGGTACTTGGAGTCGAACACAGGTTCTCCCGCTCAGCGTAAAAAGCTTCGACCAGTTGACGTAGCCCATGTTTGTGTGTTCTATGTAAGAGGGTTCGTCGAATTATGAATAATCCCACCTCGGCCGTCTACAGGGTTCATACAATTATGAATAGTCCCACCTCGGCCCTCTATATCCAACCATACCAGTTTATATACGTGCAAAATTTGCACATATTCAAAAATTGGCTGCTGGATGATTACTATTAAGTGGTGAGATAACAGATGTGGGATGTAGGCAGAGATTGCCATGGAGTCCACAAGAGACACGAATCGATGCTATACATAAAAACCAGGCCAATTAAGATTAAGACGCCGACATGCTGCACGTCGGCGGGAAACAAAAGGCCCTCATGATGATGGGGCTGGGGTCCTCTGATGACCTGATATCCCAAATATTAATAGAGTCTTCAGATATCCTCAATGAATTGCTATGCTGGAATAACAAAGAACTAGAAATTTATTTATTTACTTTGCACACGTTGCAAGGTTCTTGGCACATGTTTCTATAAATAGGGTGGAGGCAATTTATACATAGTTCATCTTTCATGTTGAGTAAGGATTTTTGACTGTCGACATGGAGCCAAAATTATGCAGAAGTTGAAAATTTGCATATGATATAGTTCTCTCGATTGGTTTGCTTGCGGCTGCAATTATTATTCTACATGTTAGATTGCTTGCTGCTATTACTTCATATTTATAGATATTGCCATTTTTCTCTTTTTAGTTTTAAATTTTAAGAATGAACAAATAATGTAAAGAATGAACTAACAATCAAAACTTAGTTGTTCAGACAGATCAATTTACTTGAAATCATAACCCATATCCTGACCAAATGAACTATCCTTTTTTTCATTATCAGGGACTATCGTTCAACGACATGGTTCCTTGGTCAGGCAGATTAGTAGAAATAATAAACATTGTTTTTCACGTTGCAACGTACGGGCATTTGTCTAATCTATATCTATATCTATATATATACCTACTATTAAAGGGAGGTGATATTTTTGGTTTCGTCCCGCTTAGTTGGTCCTACATTACGTATTTTCTTTGGTTTTCGTCCATGACGTGTCATTCGTATATGGTCTCCTGCCTGGTTCCTACGAGGTGGGATTATTCGACACTGTAGCGGCCGTTGCACCCTACCTACTCCAAGATTTGAGAAAAAGTCCAGCCCAACCAAAAGCCCATTGTAGAAAAAGGTTTGCGTTGCTGATCAGTACATAGCTAGCCTCAAGATCGCTGGTCCAGGAGTAGAGGATCGTCGAAGGAGGATGTGCGGTAACGCATCGCTTTATAGGGGGGTTGTTTGTGGTATCGATTGACAACTAGCCCGGAACCGTTTACGGAGGTAGCCGATTACAACGTGCACGTGCCAAACGCATGTACGTTCTGTGGGGATACTTTTTTATCCCGTTGCAACGCACGAGCATATTTGCTATGAAATATAAAGAAATCTCAAATGATTTTTTTGAAAATGTTTATAGTTTTTAATTTGGTGTGTAATATTTAAAGTCATGACAAAAAAATATTACCTACTAATTTGAGGTGTGTGGTATTTTTTTTCTTCCATTGCAACGCACGGGCTCTTTTGCTAGTATAACTAAAAAGTATCTCCAGCTGGCCCATGGCTGATTTTTCTCGGGGTAAACCAATTGCAACTAGCCCATGGCTAGCAAAGCCTGCTAACTAAAGAATATCTGCCCCTCAAAAAAAAAAACTAAAATCACAGAGGCTCCCAAGTGGGCTCTGAATCAAGTGGACAAAGCCTGCCGTGCTTTCTTTTGGGCGGGATCGGAGCAGATTCATGGAGGTAAATGTTTGGTGGCTTGGCAGAAAGTTTGTCGTCCCAAACATCTCGGAGGGCTCGGAGTGCTAGACCTCAACAGGCAGGGGCTTGCCCTTAGGCTTCGCTGGGAATGGCTGAAGCGCACTGATCAGGGCAGGCCATGGCAGGGCCTCTCGCTGGTGATGGATAAACAAACACAGGCTGCCTTCTCTAGCCTCGTGCAATGGAACGTGGGAGATGGGCAGCGTATCTTCTTTCTGGAAAGATAGATGGCTCAATGGCTCCATCATCGCCGAGATCGCGCCGCTGGTTCGAGCATGTGTGCGCACGCAAGTGGCAAATAGGAGGACGGTCTCGTACGCGCTACACTTGCATCGTTGGGCGAACGATGTGACAGGGAACTTGTCGGCTGAGGTTTTGGTGCAACTCGTTCGGCTGCGGGAGATCATGATTATTATACAGCTTGATCCAGAGCAAGTTGATACCCCAGTTTGGAAGTGGAACAATCAGGGCGTGTACTCCTCAGCATCTGCTTATGCGATGCTATGGAAAGGAAGTGTTGACTTCGCCCCAGCTCGGGCCATCTGGAAGTGTTGGGCTCCTCTCTCGTGCAAGCTGTTCATGTGGCTAGTCACACATTATCGTCTCGGGACGGCCGATAGGAGATTCAGACATGGGCTTCAGGAACATCGCTCACCATGCTACATTTGCGCCCAGGAAGAGGATACGGTGGATCACATTCTGGTTCAATGCGTTTTCGCTCGCCAAGTTTGGCATAATTGTTTTCGGCAAGCCCGGCTGGATATCTCTTTGGTCCCAACAGTGAATGACTCTTTGGAGGCCTGGTGGATGGCTTGTCGAATACAAATACCAGCTGATCACAGGAAGGGTTTCGCCTCGCTGGTGATGTTGTTCTCTTGGCAGCTTTGAAAGCATAGAAATGGACTCGTTTTTGGTCCAAGTACATCGATCGACACGGTGCAGCATTTCACCCTCAAGACTTTCGAGATACTACGCACTTGGGCGTTGGCAGGAGCGCGTGGAGTTAACATCTTTTGTGAGTAGTAGTGTTATCATGTAGGAGTGGAGCTGGGGTCTCTGGCAACATCGGTGTGTCGTGTGCTAGATCTAACCCCCCAATTGTAATAACTTCTTGTACATATTTCTGCCTTCTATAAGCCAAGGTACGCGATTGCGTACTTTAAAAAAACTAAAGAACATCTCGAGCTAAATATAATTAAGTTTCTATTAATCTTCGAGTGCAGCCATTCGGTGCCCAGGCTCATCTGCACCCGACCAGAAAAAATTCAAAAAAAATAATAGAAAAATTCAAAGAATTCCAAAAACAATTCCCACGGTAGACAATCTATTGCGCGAGGTTCGCTCCAAATATTAGCTCATTTGGACATCTGAGTAACTCTCAGCAAAAAGGACAAATCAGGTCAAAACAGTATGTGAACAGTAAACTATTTTACAGATCCCGAATTTGTCTTTTTTGCCGAGAGTTGCTCAGTTGTCCA
Organism: Triticum dicoccoides; assembly: GCF_002162155.2. Lineage (NCBI taxonomy): Eukaryota > Viridiplantae > Streptophyta > Magnoliopsida > Poales > Poaceae > Triticum > Triticum dicoccoides. The sequence goes on along the minus strand of NC_041392.1, from coordinate 706,947,648 downwards.
AATCATTTGAAAATTGGGTCGGACCTCACACAACAAATTGTCTACCATGAGAAAAAAAATTGGAATTTTTTGAATGATTTAGTATTTGTTTTGAACTTTTTATTCAACACGGGTGCAAATGAGCCCGGGCTCAGAAAACGATTTTCTATAATCTTCAGTCATTAATCTTTTATGTCCAACAATCCAATTTCCTTCGATGCAGTTTATTATTGCGGCTTTGCTTTTTGCCCACACATATGTACGTAATCGGTGTCAGATGGAAACATAGCAATGCGAGAAAGGTTGCACCCAGCTGATTGTATGGTTCCAAGATGGTGCAGGCGAAGTCAGTCGTCGCCAGGTGGTCTATGGACCTAGATGTAGTTTTCTGGCAAAAAAAAAACTCTTTGGAAGTCACTAATTAATTTCTACGTGGACAGTGTTTATTACACCTACATCAATTGGGAATGTGGGATTCATGCATTGTCCAAATAATGATGTAGCTCGTGACCTAGTTAGCATTTGTTATTTCGAAATAAAGATGAGTACTTGGCT
>NC_041392.1:706915410-706946809 GCF_002162155.2 Triticum dicoccoides | reverse complement strand
TATGTAATTATGACGCTGCTAGTCGTCGCCCATCGGATCTCACGCATTGAGTGGCCGAACGTCACACTATACCATTCGAATATTGGTCGTGTTGCAGGAATTTTCTGCAACACGGGTCATGTTGCTGAATTTTTTACAACATAGATCAAGTTGCAGATTTTTTTTTCAACAAAGGTCTTGTGAAGGAAATATGCCCTAGAGGCAATAATAAAGTTATTATTTATTTCCTTATATCATGATAAATGTTTATTATTCATGCTAAAATTGTATTAACCGGAAACATAATACATGTGTGAATACATAAACAAACATAGTGTCACTAGTATGCCTCTACTTGACTAGCTCGTTGATCGAAGATGGTTACGTTTCCTAACCATAGGCTTGAGTTGTCATTTGATTAACGGGATCACATCATTAGGAGAATGATGTGATTGACTTGACCCATTTCGTTAGCTTAGCACTTGATCGTTTAGTTTGTTGCTATTGCTTTCTTCATGACTTATACATGTTCCTCTGACTATGAGATTATGCAACTCCCGTTTACCGGAGGAACACTTTGTGTGCTACCAAACATCACAACGTAACTGGGTGATTATAAAGGTGCTCTATAGGTGTCTCCGAAGGTACTTGTTGGGTTGGCGTATTTCAAGATTAGGATTTGTCACTCCGATTGTCGGAGAGGTATCTCTGGGCCCTCTCGGTAATGCACATCAGATAAGCCTTGCAAGCATTGCAACTAATAAGTTAGTTGCGGGATGATGTATTACAGAACGAGTAAAGAGACTTGCCGGTAACGAGATTTAACTAGGTATTAAGATACCGACGATCAAATCTCGGGCAAGTAACATACCGATGACAAAGGGAACAACGTATGTTGTTATGCGGTCTGACCGATAAAAGATCTTCGTAGAATATGTAGCAGCCAATATGAGCATACAGGTTCCGCTATTGGTTATTGACCGGAGACGTGTCTCGGTCATGTCTACATTGTTCTCGAACCCGTAGGGTCCGCACGCTTAACGTTACGATGATAGTTTCATTATGAGTTTATATATTTTGATGTACCGAAGGTTGTTCGGAGTCCCGGATGTGATCACGGACATAACGAGGAGTCTTGAAATAGTCGAGACATAAAAATTGATATATTGGACGACTATATTCGGACACATGAATGGTTCCGGGAGTTATCGAATATAAAACGGAGTACCGGGGGTTACCGGAAATCCCCGGGGGTTAATGGGCCTCATGGGCCCAAAGTGGAGCAGAGGAGGGGCGGCCAGGGCAGGCTGCGCGCCCCCTCCCCCTCTAGTCCGAATTGGACAAGGAGGAAGGGGCGGCGCCCCCCCCCCCCCTTTCCTTTCTCTCCTCTCTCCCTTCCTTCCCCCTCTCCTAGTTGGACAAGGAAAGGAGGGAGTCCTACTCCCGGTAGGAGTAGGACTCCTCCCTGGCACGCCTCCTCCTGGCCGGCCGCCCCTCCCCCTTGCTCCTTTATATACGAGGGCAGGGGGCACCTCTAGACACAACAATTGATCCTTGAGATCTATTAGCCGTGTGCGGTGCCCTCCTCCACCATAATCCTCGATAATATTGTAGCGGTGCTTAGGCGAAGCCCTGCGACGGTAGAACATCAAGATCATCACCATGCCGTCGTGCTGACAGAACTCTTCCCCGACATTCTGCTAGATCGGAGTCCGGGGATCGTCATCGAGCTGAACGTGTGCTAGAACTCGGAGGTGCCGTAGTTTCGGTGCTTGATCGGTCAGGCCGTGAAGACGTATGACTACATCAACCGCGTTGTGCTAACGCTTCTGCTTCGGTCTACGAGGGTACGTAGACAACACTCTCCCCTCTCGTTGCTATGCATCACCATGATCTTGCGTGTGCGTAGGAATTTTTTTGAAATTACTACGTTCCGCAACAGTGGCATCCGAGCCTAGGTTTTATGCGTTGATGTTGTGCACGAGTAGAACACAAGTGAGTTGCGGGCGATATAAGTCATACTGCTTACCATCATGTCATACTTTGGTTCGGCGGTATTGTTGGATGAAGCGGCCCGGACCGACATTACGCGTACGCTTACGCGAGACTGGTTCTACCGACGTGCTTTGCACACAGGTGGCTGGCGGGTGTCAGTTTCTCCAACTTTAGTTGAACCAAGTGTGGCTACGCCCGGTCCTTGTGAAGGTTAAAACAGCACCAACTTGACAAACTATCGTTGTGGTTTTGATGCGTAGGTAAGAACGGTTCTTGCTTAAGCCCGTAGCAGCCATGTAAAACTTGCAACAACAAAGTAGAGGACGTCTAATTTGTTTTTGCAGGGCATGTTGTGATGTGATATGGTCAAGACATGATGCTAAATTTTATTGTATGAGATGATCATGTTTTGTAACCGAGTTATCGGCAACTGGCAGGAGCCATATGGTTGTCGCTTTATTGTATGCAATGCAATTGCGCTGTAATGCTTTACTTTATCACTAAGCGGTAGCGATAGTCGTGGAAGCATAAGATTGGCGAGACGACAACGATGCTACGATGGTGATCAAGGTGTCGCGCCGGTGACGATGGTGATCATGACGGTGCTTCGAAGATGGAGATCACAAGCACAAGATGATGAGGGCCATATCATATCACTTATACTGATTGCATGTGATGTTTATCTTTTATGCATCTTATCTTGCTTTGATTGATGGTAGCATTATAAGATGATCCCTCACTAAATTATCAAAGTATAAGTGTTCTCCCTGAGTATGCACCATTGCGAAAGTTCTTCGTGCTGAGACACCACGTGATGATCGGGTGTGATAGGCTCTACGTTCAAATACAACGGGTGCAAAACAGTTGCGCACGCGGAATACTCAGGTTTAACTTGACGAGCCTAGCATATAACAGATATGGCCTCGGAACACGGAGACCGAAAGGTCGAGCGTGAATCATATAGTAGATATGATCAACATATTGATGTTCACCATTGATACTACTCCATCTCATGTGATGATCGGACATGGTTTAGTTGATTTGGATCATGTGATCACTTAGAGGATTAGAGGGATATCTTTCTAAGTGGGAGTTCTTAAGTAATATGATTAATTGAATTTAAATTTATCATGAACTTAGTACCTGATAGTATCTTGCTTGTCTATGTTTGATTGTAGATAGATGGCTCGTGCTGTTGTTCCGTTGATTTTTAATGCGTTCCTTGAGAAAGCAAAGTTGAAAGATGATGGTAGCAATTACACGGACTGGGTCCATAACTTGAGGATTATCCTCATTGCTGCACAGAAGAATTACGTCCTGGAAGCACCGCTAAGTGCCAAGTCTGCTGCAGGAGCAACACCAGATGTTATGAACGTCTGGCAGAGCAAAGCTGATGACTACTCGATAGTTCAGTGTGCCATGCTTTACGGCTTATAACCGGGTCTTCAATGACGTTTTGAACGTCATGGAGCATATGAGATGTTCAGGGAGTTGAAGTTAATATTTCAAGCAAATGCCCGGATTGAGAGATATGAAGTCTCCAATAAGTTCTGTAGCTGCAAGATGGAGGAGAATAGTTCTGTCAGTGAACATATACTCAAAATGTCTGGGTATCATAATCACTTGACTCAATTGGGGGTTAATCTTCCTGTTGATAGTGTCATTGAGAGAGTTCTTCAATCACTGCCACCAAGCTACAAAAGCTTCGTGATGAACTATAATATGCAAGAGATGAATAAGACTATTCCTGAACTCTTCGCAATGCTAAAAGCCGCGGAGGTAGAAATCAAGAAGGAGCATCAAGTGTTGATGGTTAATAAGACCACCAGTTTCAAGAAAAAGGGCAAAGAGAAGAAGAAAGGGAACTTCAAGAAGAAGAACAAACAAGTTGCTGCTCAGGAGAAGAAACCCAAGTCTGGACCTAAGCCTGAGACTGAGTGCTTCTACTGCAAGCAGACTGGTCACTGGAAGCGGAACTGCCCCAAGTATTTGGCGGATAAGAAGGATGGCAAAGTGAACAAAGGTATATGTGAGATATATGTTATTGGTGTGTACCTTACTAATTCTCGCAGTAGCACCTGGGTATTTGAAACTGGTTCTGTTGTTAACATTTGCACCTCGAAACAGGGGCTACGGATTAAGCGAAGATTGGCTAAGGACGAGGTGACGATGCGCGTGGGAAATAGTTCCAAAGTCGATGTGATCGCGGTCGGCACGCTACCTCTACATCTACCTTCGGGATTAGTATTAGACCTAAATAATTGTTATTTGGTGCCAGCGTTGAGCATGAACATTATATCAGGATCTTGTTTGATGCGAGACGGTTATTCATTTAAATCAAAGAATAATGGTTGTTCTATTTATATGAGTAATATCTTTTATGGTCATGCACCCTTGAGGAGTGGTCTATTTTTTGATGAATCTCGATAGTAGGGATACACATATTCATAATGTTGAAATCAAAAGATGCAGAGTTGATAATGATAGTGCAACTTATTTGTGGCACTGCCGTTTAGGTCATATCGGTGTAAAGCGCATGAAGAAACTCCATACTGATGGACTTTTGGAACCACTTGATTATGAATCACTTGGTACTTGCGAACCGTGCATCATGGGTAAGATGACTAAATCGCCGTTCTTCGGTAGTATGGAGAGAGCAACGGATTTGTTGGAAATCATACATACAGATGTATGTGGTCCAATGAATGTTGAGGCTCGTGGTGGATATCGTTATTGTCTCACCTCCACAGATGATTTAAGCAGATATGGGTATATCTACTTAATGAAACATAAGTCTGAAACATTTGAAAAGTTCAAAGAATTTCAGAGTGAAGTTGAAAATCATCGTAACAAAAAAAATAAAGTTTCTACGATCTGATCGTGGAGGAGAATATTTGAGTTATGAGTTTGGTCTACATTTGAAACAATTCGGAATAGTTTCGCAACTCACGCCACCCGGAACACCACAGCGTAATGGTGTGTCCGAACGTCGTAGTCGTACTTTATTAGATATGGTGTGATCTATGATGTCTCTTACTGATTTACCGTTATCGTTTTGGGGTTATGCTTTAGAGACGGCTGCATTCACGTTAAATAGGACACCATCGAAATCCATTGAGACGACGCCTTATGAACTGTGGTTTGGCAAGAAACCAAATTGTCGTTTCTGAAAGTTTGGGGCTGCGATGCTTATGTGAAAAAGCATTAACCGGATAAGCTCGAACCCAAATCGGAGAAATGTGTCTTCATAGGATACCCAAAGGAGACTGTTGGGTACACCTTCTATCACAGATCCGAAGGCAGGACTTTTGTTGCTAAATTCGGAGTTTTTCTAGAGAAGGAGTTTCTCTCGAAAGAAGTGAGTGGGAGAAAAGTAGAACTTGATGATGTAACTGTACATGCTCCCTTATTGGAAAGTAGTACATCACAGAAACTGGTTTCTGTGACACCTACACCAATTAGTGAGGAAGCTAATGATAATGATCATGAAACTTCAGATCAAGTTACTATCGAACCTCGTAGATCAACCAGAGTAAGATCCGCACCAGAGTGGTACGGTAATCCTGTTCTGGAAGTCATGCTACTAGATCATGATGAACCTATGAACTATGAAGAAGCGATGGTGAGCCCAGATTCCGCAAAATGGCTAGAAGCCATGAAATCTGAGATGGGATCCATGTATGAGAACAAAGTGTGGACTTTGGTTGACTTGCCCGTTGATCAGCAAGCAATTGAGAGTAAATGGATCTTCAAGAAGAAGACTGACACTGACGGTAATGTTACTGTCTATAAAGCTCGACTTGTTGCAAAAGGTTTTCGACAAGTTCAAGGGATTGACTACGATGAGACCTTCTCACCCGTAGCGATGCTTAAGTCTGTCCGAATCATGTTAGCAATTGCCACATTTTATGATTATGAAATTTGGCAAATGGATGTCAAAACTGCATTCCTGAATAGATTTCTGGAAGAAGAGTTGTATATGATGCAACCAGAAGGTTTTGTCGATCCAAAGGGAGCTAACAAAGTGTGCAAGCTCCAGCGATCCATTTATGGACCAGTGCAAGCCTCTCGGAGTTGGAATAAACGCTTTGATAGTGTGATCAAAGCATTTGGTTTTGTACAGATTTTTGGAGAAGCCTGTATTTACAAGAAAGTGAGTGGGAGCTCTGTAGCATTTCTGATATTATATGTGGATGACATATTATTGATTGGAAATGATATAGAATTTCTGGATAGCATAAAGGGATACTTGAATAAGAGTTTTTCAATGAAAGACCTCGGTGAAGCTACTTACATATTGGGCATTAAGATCTATAGAGATAGATCAAGACGCTTAATTGGACTTTCACAAAGCACATACCTTGACAAGGTTTTAAAGAAGTTCAAAATGGATCAAGCAAAGAAAGGGTTCTTGCATGTGTTACAAGGTGTGAAGTTGAGTAAGACTCAATGTTCGACCACCGCAGAAGATAGAGAGAAAATGAAAGATGTTCCCTATGCTTCAGTCATAGGCTCTATCATGTATGCAATGCTGTGTACCAGACCTGATGTATGCCTTGCTATAAGTCTAGTAGGGAGGTACCAAAGTAATCCAGGAGTGGATCACTGGACAGCGGTCAAGAACATCCTGAAATACCTCAAAAAACTAAGGATATGTTTCTCGTATATAGAGGTGACAAAGAGCTCATCGTAAATGGTTACGTTGATGCAAGCTTTGACACTGATCCAAACGATTCTAAATCGCAAACCGGATACGTGTTTTTACTGAACGGTGGAGCTGTCAGTTGGTGTAGTTCTAAACAAAGCGTCGTGGCGGGATCTACATGTGAAGCAGAGTACATAGCTGCTTCGGAAGCAGCAAATGAAGGAGTCTGGATGAAGGAGTTCATATCCGATCTAGGTGTCATACCTAGTGCATCGGGTCCAATGAAAATCTTTTGTGACAATACTGGTGCAATTTCCTTGGCAAAGGAATCCAAATTTCACAAGAGAACCAAGCACATCAAGAGACACTTCAATTCCATTCGGGATTTAGTCCAAGTGGGAGACATAGAAATTTGCAAGATACATACGGATCTGAATGTTGCAGACCCGCTGACTAAGCCTCTTCCATGAGCAAAACATGATCAGCACCAAGGCTCCATGGGTGTTAGAATCATTACTGTGTAATCTAGATTATTGACTCTAGTGCAAGTGGGAGACTGAAGGAAATATGCCCTAGAGGCAATAATAAAGTTATTATTTATTTCCTTATATCATGATAAATGTTTATTATTCATGCTAGAAATGTATTAACCGGAAACATAATACATGTGTGAATACATAGACAAACATAGTGTCACTAGTATGCCTCTACTTGACTAGCTCGTTGATCGAACATGGTTATGTTTCCTAACCATAGACATGAGTTGTCATTTGATTAACGGGATCACATCATTAGGAGAATGATGTGATTGACTTGACCCATTTCGTTAGCTTAGCACTTGATCGTTTAGTTTGTTGCTATTGCTTTCTTCATGACTTATACATGTTCCTCTGACTATGAGATTATGCAACTCCCGTTTACCGGAGGAACACTTTGTGTGCTACCAAACGTCACAACGTAACTGGGTGATTATAAAGGTGCTCTATAGGTGTCTCCGAAGGTACTTGTTGGGTTGGCGTATTTCGAGATTAGGATTTGTCACTCCGATTGTCGGAGAGGTATCTCTGGGCCCTCTCGGTAATGCACATCAGATAAGCCTTGCAAGCATTGCAACTAATAAGTTAGTTGCGGGATGATGTATTACGGAACGAGTAAAGAGACTTGCCGGTAACGAGATTTAACTAGGTATTAAGATACCGACGATCAAATCTCGGGCAAGTAACATATCGATGACAAAGGGAACAACGTATGTTGTTATGCGGTCTGACCGATAAAAGATCTTCGTAGAATATGTAGCAGCCAATATGAGCTTACAGGTTCCGCTATTGGTTATTGACCGGAGACGTGTCTCGGTCATGTCTACATTGTTCTCGAACCCGTAGGGTCCGCACGCTTAACGTTACGATGACAGTTTCATTATGAGTTTATATATTTTGATGTACCGAAGGTTGTTCGGAGTCCCGGATGTGATCACGGACATAACGAGGAGTCTTGAAATAGTCGAGACATAAAAATTGATATATTGGACGACTATATTCGGACACATGAATGGTTCCGGGAGTTATCGGATATAAAACGGAGTACCGGGGGTTACCGGAAATCCCCGGGGGTTAATGGGCCTCATGGGCCCAAAGTGGAGCAGAGGAGGGGCGGCCAGGGCAGGCTGCGCGCCCCCTCCCCCTCTAGTCCGAATTGGACAAGGAGGGAGGGGCGGCGCCCCCCCTTTCCTTTCTCTCCTCTCTCCCTTCCTCCCCCCTCTCCTAGTTGGACAAGAAAAGGAGGGAGTCCTACTCCCGGTAGGAGTAGGACTCCTCCCTGGCGCGCCTCCTCCTGGACGGCCGCCCCTCCCCCTTGCTCCTTTATATACGGGGGCAGGGGGCACCTCTAGACACAACAATTGATCCTTGAGATCTATTAGTCGTGTGCGGTGCCCTCCTCCACCATAATCCTTGATAATATTGTAGTGGTGCTCAGGCGAAGCCGTACGACGGTAGAACATCAAGATCGTCACCACGCCGTCGTGCTGACAGAACTCTTCCCCGACATTCTGCTGGATCGGAGTCCGGGGATCGTCATCTAGCTGAACGTGTGCTAGAACTCGGAGGTGCCGTAGTTTCGGTGCTTGATCGGTTGGGCCGTGAAGACGTACGACTACATCAACCGCGTTGTGCTAACGCTTCCGCTTCGGTCTACGAGGGTACGTAGACAACACTCTCCCCTCTCGTTGCTATGCATCACCATGATCTTGCGTGTGCGTAGGAATTTTTTTGAAATTACTACGTTCCCCAATATCTTGTTACCCTTTTTTTCTTGCAAGAGAGGTCTTGACCAGAAATTTTCATGAAAAAAGCCTTGTTACAGAAATTTTACAGAAGTTAGGAAATTTACAGAAATTTTTCGCAGCAAAGGTTTTGTTGTAGAATTTTTGTGCAACGGAGGTCCTGTTCCAAAAATTTATAGTCTTTTCACAACCGATGCCTGTGCGAGCCGAGGCCCTGCAACTGTTCTTGTGTGAGACGGAGAGTGATAGGATCGAGATGTTTCTAGGGACGGAAAGGTGGAGAATGGGTGGGGCCACATGGACACGTGGTAGACGATGGAGGCGGTTGATGTTTGGGAGCAATCTGCCAGTGGATGCTAATCATTTCTCATGTTATTATCGATTAAATTTAATAAAACTAGTCATCACTACCGAAATCAGCCTCATTGCCGAATTTCGAGTTGCTAACCTAGTGCATGCTATTGGGCACTCAGCAAAGGCAACTGAATACCGAGAGCGACCATAATTGAACTCGGTAAAGGGTACACACTAGGCAAACCCAGTACTTTGCCGAGTACATGAATGATAACCTTCACTTAAGAAATGAAGTATTTACATATCCAACACAAGAAAATACTTCGTAGAATCGACAATAGTGATCTGTTAGAACTTGCTCAAATTTGAACTACAAGTGTGATGTAGTTTGGTCCTGAAAATTGGCAAAAATCATTTCAACCTTTAATATTGGTGGTGTACGCACTGGGCACAATCAAAATTGAATTTCTCAAACGTTTGGTATGAATGGCCATACTAAAAAGTCTGACCCAATTTTGGAGAAAATTATAGAAAGTGAAATAAGCCTCAAAATTTGAAATCCTTGTGCATGGAGCCATTTTTGTGCACTAGATAGTGAGAAATTTGATAAACTTGCAATGCCACAAGTTTGATTGTATGTGTTTGTGGTTCAGCTTTGAGAGGTTTGACAAAGCAATAAGTAGGGAGCACAAGAACAATAGTGGTTGTAAGATGGATGTCAGCATTCATGGTACAGTGTTGATAAGTACAACAATTAATGTTTCAAACCTTTGGGTGGCGGTGTAGACATCTACTTCTGTGGCTTAAATGGAAAATGCCAAGGATTCACTAAAAAAGAAGCATAGTATAAAGAGGGGAGTAGGGATCTGAAGATATCACACACCTCAAGAAGAACAAGCAATGTCATGAGACCATACCGCGAAAAGGTAGAAAACACATATCAAGTGATTCTTAGGATGTGAGAAATTATCAAGTACTTCCTCTGTATCAAAATATTAGATTTTTTGACACTCTGATCGTAAAAAAGTCATATATTTTGATACGGAGGGAGTATTATTTTGGGAGAGCCATAAATTTTTTATAAGCTTGAATGTGAAATGAAGCATGCAACTTATACGTGAAATGTGCTAGGACCATGCTATGTGTTTGTGCAATTGTTTTCAGAGTTATGTGTTATTATGCAAAATTTCAACGTACTTGGTAGCTACATCTTCAAATAAAACAAGGTGGTATTGATGAACTTCAATATCACACTAAAATATATTTGGCCCAACAAGATACTATATTGTATGTTCATGTTTGCATACTTTCTACTCATAAATGTGAAAACACTAACGTGAGTGGACAACTTTATCCAACATATATATTGCTTATTTCTCGAGATGCACGGGCGCGGCAACACATGCCTTTATGTTCTAGTGTGTCCATGTCAAGAGAGTAGTGGACTTACCAAGACCCAACCCGCCAATGCACCTTGTCGTGAGACACGGCGGCATCAGGATGTATACAGTTGAATATTCGCACTAGCGCGCGCCAAGAGTTATTTTTGTAGGCTTGATCCACCTGGCCTTGCTGGATGACAACGTGCAGAGGTTGGGCTGGCGCCCATGATACATCTTGCCGATGATTAGCACTTTGAAAGGCGTAGTCTACACTTGTTATGATGGCGTAGCCGCTTGTACTGAAATCCAAATCATCACTTAGTGGAGGAAGCACGTCGCATGCGCCGGCAAGCAGATTGCACATGACAAGGCGATATTGATAGAGAAAACACCATGGGCGGCGAGCCGCACGAGAAGGATGCCACAACATGCGGTTAGTGGCACCAGACCATTGAGGATGTGCGGGCTGGCGTCCGGGAAAAAGTTGGAGAGGGTGCAGCATCCGTGGCCGAAACCCGACTGTGGTGTCTGTATGAAAAACTTCACGAAGGATAGCTCCCCACGGAACTAAGGTGGGGTTCGTACGATCGGGCCGTTTCAGGGTGAAGAAGCTAGGAAGGCCGACCATGTGCACAAGCCCCCTTATCAATTCAGCCAGCAACGTCGAGGTAAGAAGGTGTCGGATATGAGGTGGCTCCACCGCCTAAACATGATAATGCAGCGGAAGAGAGCGAGGGTGTCCTCCAAGCGGATGAGGATCTCATGGAACATGTCCTCCGAGAGGACCACCCTGGTGGTTGCCGCCGCCTTCGGGAGGGACACACTGGTGCACGATTGGACGAAGATTGAGTATATAGGCAATTGTAAGGTCATGTGAATCTTAATATATGAATTTTGCTAAACATTTATGAAAGTAAAAAAAATCGAAGGATGGTTTCTTCGGGTCGAGTTCATGTGCATCTCAAAGGGTGTACAAGGAATAATAATGATTAGAATGTCGGCCAATATATCTCAAAGGGTATGGACATCCATCTACTAACACGGCCGTGATAGATCAACTTCTCCATCACTCCTGTCTCAAGATCAGCAGTGTAGAAGTTCATGTAGTTGTCCCTTACAACCACCGTGCCACCCTTCTCTCCCAGAAAGGTCAAGTGCAGGCCTTCTGCTCGAATCTGGTTGGGTGGTTTTAGCTCAACGACTCGACTATAAAGCCATCCTACAGGACCATCATCCTCGCTTTTTTCGTCATCTTTCCGTGTGCATATTTTTAGCCGGAATCCTTGCACATTATTGCCTGGCCTTTCCATGTAAATCAATGATAGTGCCCCGTTAGCAGCAACACTAAGCTGTGGTTCATCGTATATGTGTACATTGTGTATGATCGGGCTCACGATCTTAGTTAGGGAGACTTGGCATGTCTCAGCATCCACATCAATAGTATGCAACCTAGAAGCATAAGGAGGCAAGAAATCCCACCCAAAGAGCCAGTGTGCGGTGCCGTGGCACACAACGGCGTTGCGATGCATGAACGGCCCGCAGATGCCAACCTTGGTAGGGTTGAAAACTATTTCTGTAGGCATGTTCCACGACGCCTCGCTGTATGAGAATGTGTGGAGGGTGCACGGTTGGTGATCGCTATTGCTACAGATGACCAGAACTTTGAACAAAGCCGAGTAGCCCGATGAATATGACGACGAAGATTTCTGCTCGCCGTTTGAGGAGCAGTCTGCGCTGGTCAAGATGGCATAGCCACTATCACGGTACTTCCAATCACTCTCCAGCGGGGGCAGAACGTCGCATGAGCCGGCAAGCAGATTGCACACGGCGAGGTGAAGCAGGGCACCGGAGGAAGGGAGGCGCACGAGGAGCAGCCCATGGCGCGCGGCAAGGGGCGTTGCTCGTTTGAGGAGGCCACTGGCGGCGTCGGGGAAGAAGGAACGGAGGAGACGGCGATCACGCCCGAACACGGATGCCGGCGTCGGGAAGAGGGACCTCGCAGAACTTTTCGCAATGAAGAACCCAGAGAGGAACGAAGACCTGTGGTCCGGCCAGCGGCGGCGCCGGACGTCGGCCGCGAGGCAGCTCCACCGCCTGCACGTCCTGGCACAGGTAAAGAGGTCGCCCTCGTCCTTCACGCGTGCTGTGGGCCCAACCCTGTCTCCGATGCATGCATGGCTAGATGCATGCGTGGCTACAGCGGCGGCAGCAGCACAAGCGGTCACTTAGCTAGCATGCAGAAGGTGCAGGTCGGCAACAACAGCTTTTGCATTCCTTACTAGTTAAGGCAGTAGTAGTAGTAGAAACGAAGCTTACTAGATAAGCTAGTATGTGACGCAAGTGCTTACTTCATAGCTAGCAGATATTTTGCTTAGGTCGGTTCGTGACCACTATATAAGGAGCTGTGTGATGGGGTCATGTACCTAGGGTAGGGTCACAAACCTGATCTAAGTACCCTGCCCAAGGACACCCTTAGAAGAGGTCACCTTCCAGTCGACCAACGAGGGACTCACTCGACTGACTTGAAGGATTCGACCACGAAGACTCACTCGACCACAAGAAGGTCAAGAGGCACTCTGCACTGCAACGGCCTGTAATTAAGTAGACTTTATGATAGTAAAGACACTTTATGTGGGGCGTTACCAGTAACGCCCCGGACTTAACTCACCTTAAACCCTCTCCTACGTGGGCTGGCTGGGGTCCTGGCGCACTCTATATAAGCCACCCCCCTCCACAGGTAGAAGGGTTCGGCACCTTGTAACTCATATGCACATAATCCACTCGACCGCCTCTGGGCTCCGAGACGTAGGGCTTTTACTTCCTCCGAGAAGGGCCTGAACTCGTACATCTCTTGTGTTTACAACCTCTCCGTAGCTAGGACCTTGCCTCTCCATACCTACCCCCACTCTACTGTCAGGCTTAGAACCACGACAGTTGGCGCCCACCGTGGGGCAGGTGTTTTAGCGATTTTGTGGATAAGTTGCGATTCTTCCGAGTACTTTCATCATGGTGGCTGCTGGAGTTTTGGTCGAGGGCCGAGAGATCCGTCTCGGTGCTCTCACCTTCATCGCCGACGACTCCGCCTGGCTCCAGGAGGCTCCACTCGACGTTGATGCGCTCCCCGTCCGCGGTGCGACACATTTTCGCGCATGTGTCCGCGGCGTTTTGCTGCGGCAACCGTCGACCCCGTATCGGTCGACATCCCCATCGACCACCCTCCCGGTCTCCCGTCAGCGCAAGCGCTCGGGCCGGTCGAGGATTCAGCGGTGGGTGAGGCACTCGGTGGCTCGCCAGACGGCCACCACCCAAGTTTCGGCAATCGAGCCCGACGAATCTCTCTACGGCCTGTTCGATCTGTCGACTGGCTCCGTAGAGACCACATCCGAGTGCGATAGCAGTGATCCGGCGGCGGAAATTCTGATGGTCGACAGGCCCCGCAGTCCCCCTGGCTTCGCCCGTGATGGTGGAGCAGGCGACGGAGGCGACCCCGCACGAGACCACGAAGAGTACCAGCCCGAGCCACTCGACTCTCTGCAAAGAGAAGAACTTCGCCGCAGGAATGTGGATGTCCTGCGTACTCCCATCGCAGGAGAAACCCCCGAGGCTCGCGCCTTGGAGGAGGCACGTTTGGCCAATTTGGCCGAACGCACTCGACTGGAGAATCTTCAGCGAGCACTCGACGAGCGCGCGCGGCAACGAATTCCCGACACCAGTCGACGTCAGCTCTTCCCGCCGACTCAGGTATATCGAACCCCAATCCAGAATTTAACAGCTGCGACCCGTATAGCAGAGTCCATCCAGCCTTCTCAGTCGGAAGCTGGCAGAGGCTTGATGAAGATCAGGGATCTGCTCCGGGCAGCAGGAGATCAGAATTCGGCCGTGTCGCAGTTACGTAACAGAATTCACAGTCGATCCGTCACTGCGAATACGGTTCAGTCGGCTCACAGTCCCAGATCGCCTCCGCGGCGTGAAGGGCGCGAGAATCGGCGAGACCAATATGGTGACCGACTCGACCGAGATGATAGGCGTCGAGTGCCCAATTCCCCTCCGAGGGGTGGGTCTTACGCTCCTCGGCAGCAAGATGACAGGCGTCAGTTCAGTACGGGGCGAAGAGTTCCAGTCGACCCCAGAGAACCAGGCTTCGATGCGCGATCCATTATCGTGTAAGGTTTGGTCGACCGGAACAGAGCCCATCGAGGCGGACTCGACAGAGATGCGCCCACAAGCAGTCGAGTGCATGTTTCTGGTCCTGAATGTTTCAGCAGAGCTATCAGAGCCGCAGTTATCCCTCCCAATTTCAGGTTGGCAACAGGAGTCAGCAAGTTCACTGGTGAGTCTAAGCCTGAAACTTGGCTTGAGGACTACCGAGTGGCAGTTCAGATTGGTGGTGGGAACGACGAGGTGGCCATGAAGCATTTGCCCCTCATGCTGGAAGGTTCTGCCAGGGCATGGTTGACTCAATTACCTCCTAGCAGCATTTACACTTGGGAAGATCTGTCCCGAGTATTCATCAGAACGTTTGAAGGAACTTGCAAACGACCGGCTGGACTGACGGAGTTGCAAGTCTGCGTGCAGAAGACCAATGAGACTCTTAGAGAGTATATTCAGAGGTGGATCACTTTGCACCATACTGTGGAGAATGTGTCTGATCATCAGGCAGTCTGCGCCTTTAAAGATGGCGTCAAGAACAGAGAATTGAGCTTGAAGTTTGGTCGAACCGGTGACATGACCTTGAGTCGGATGATGGAGATTGCTACCAAGTACGCCAACGGCGAAGAAGAAGACCGACTCCGAAGCGGCAAGCACAAGCCGAGCCAGTCGGAAAAGGGAAACACCAGTCGGAAACAGAAGCGGAAGGCTGAACCGGCAGCTCCTGGAGAGGCTCTGGCCGTGACTCAAGGAAAGTTTAAAGGGAAACCAAAAGGATCCTGGAACCCTAAGAAGGTGAAGGATAAAGAAGGGAACGACGTGATGGATATGCCGTGTCACATCCACACGAAGAAAGACGAAGAGGGGAATATCATCTACCCGAAGCATACCACTCGCCAATGTCGACTCCTGATTCAGCAGTTTCAGGGAAAACAATCTAAGGACAAGGAGAAGGAGTCGGACAAGGCCGAAGACAAGGAGGACAGTGAGGAAGGATATCCGCATATCAACTCCACTCTGATGATCTTTGCAGATGTGGAAAGCAAGAGTCGATTGAAAGTCATTAACCGAGAAGTGAACATGGTTGCCCCAGCAAAAGCAAATTATCTGAAATGGTCCCAAATACCCATCACATTCGACCAATCTGATCACCCGACTCATATTGCCACCCCTGGGAGGCAAGCTTTGGTGGTCGATCCAGTTGTCGAAGGCACTCGACTGACAAAAGTGCTGATGGACGGAGGAAGCGGGCTGAATTTGTTGTATGCAGACACACTGAAAGGAATGGGCATTCCGATGTCCCGACTGAGCACCAGTAACATGAGCTTTCATGGAGTTATACCAGGGAAGAAAGCCGAGTCACTCGGCCAAATAGCTTTGGACGTGGTGTTTGGTGATTCGAAACATTTTCGCAAAGAAAAGTTGACGTTTGAGGTCGTGGATTTTCAGAGTGCATATCATGCCATTTTGGGGAGACCAGCTTACGCACGGTTCATGGCTCGACCATGTTACGTGTACCTCAAATTGAAGATGCCCGGCCCCAAAGGAGTGATCACTGTCACCGGTGATCGGAAAAAGGCAGAAGAGTGCTTTCAGAAGGGCTCGAAGATTGCCGATTCCCAGGTGACAGCGGTCGAATTCGAAGAATACAAGCAAAATGCAGATCCGAGTGATTTGCTGCGATCCAAGAAACCCGCCACAGAGTCTGCATTTCAGTCGTCCGGTGAGACGAAGCCTGTTCACATTCACCCGACCGACCCCGATGCAGCTCCGACCCACATCTCCACAACACTCGACCCGAAATAGGAAGAAGCGCTCATCCAGTTCCTCCGTGAGAACTGGGACATTTTTGCATGGAAGCCCGCTGACATGCCAGGTGTTCCCAGGGGACTGGCTGAGCATCGCCTAAGAGTCGACTCATCTGCAAAACCAGTCAAAGAGCATCTTCGGCGGTCCGCCGTCCAGAAGAGAAAAGCCATTGGTGAGGAAGTGGCTCGACTGTTGGCGGCAGGATTAATCCGAGAGATATACCACTCCGAGTGGCTCGCTAATGTCGTCATGGTTCCTAAGAAGGACAAATCGCTCCGAATGTGCATTGATTTCAAGCACATCAATCGAGCCTGCCCGAAAGATCATTTTCCTCTCCCTCGCATAGATCAAATTGTTGACTCGACCGCGGGATGCGAGAGACTGTCTTTTCTAGACGCCTACTCCGGGTACCACCAGATCCGTCTGTACGGACCCGACGAGATAAAAATAGCTTTCATCACTCCATTCGGATGCTTCTGCTATATCACCATGCCATTCGGCCTCAAGAATGCCGGAGCCACATTTATGCGAATGATTCAGAAGTGTCTACTCACTCAAATCAGTCGGAATGTGGAAGCATATATGGATGATATCGTTGTCAAGTCACGAAAAGGTTCCGACCTGCTCGCTGATCTCGCCGAAACATTTGCCAACCTCAGAAGGTATGATATCAAGCTCAATCCATCAAAGTGCACATTTGGAGTTCCTGGTGGCAAGTTACTCGGTTTTCTCGTTTCCGAACGAGGAATCGACGCTAATCCAGAGAAGATCGGCACTATTCTCCGAACGAAACGCCCTGTGCGAGTGCACGATGTCCAGAAGCTTACTGGATGCTTGGCCGCATTAAGTCGATTCATCTCACGACTCGGTGAAAAGGCATTGCCTCTTTACCGACTGATGAAGAAGGCAGACAAGTTCGAGTGGACTCCAGAAGCTGATGCAGCATTTGCCGAGCTAAAAGCTCTGCTCTCCACCCAGCCGGTGCTTGCTGCTCCAATCAGCAAAGAGCCTCTGTTGCTCTATATCGCAGCCACAGGACAAGTCGTCAGTACTGTGCTAACGGTCGAGCGGGAAGAAGAAGGAAAAGCTCTCAAAGTTCAGCGCCCAGTGTATTATTTGTCTGAAGTCTTGACTCCATCCAAGCAGAGATATCCTCATTATCAGAAGCTTGTGTACGGAATATACATGACCACAAAGAAGGTTGCTCATTATTTCTCTGATCATTCCATCACAGTCGTCAGCGACGCTCCACTATCAGAGATTTTGCACAACAGAGATGCAACTGGTCGAGTGGCCAAATGGGCGATTGAACTTCTTCCCCTTGATATCAAGTTTGAGGCAAAGAAAGCCATTAAGTCCCAGGCAATAGCAGATTTCCTCGCCGAGTGGATTGAACAGCAGCAGCCGACTGAAGTTCACTCGGAGCATTGGACCATGTTCTTTGATGGCTCTAAGATGTTGAATGGTTCCGGTGCTGGAGTTGTCCTGGTTCCCCCCAGAGGAGATAAGCTCAGATATGTGCTCCAGATTCACTTTGATTCCTCCAACAATGAGGCAGAATATGAGGCCCTCTTATATGGGTTGCGCATGGCCATTTCACTCGGCGTCCGTCGCCTGATGGTCTATGGCGACTCGGATTTAGTGGTCAATCAAGTGATGAAGGAGTGGGACGTGAGAAGCCCGGCCATGACTGGATACTGCAGTGCAGTGAGGAAGCTGGAAAAGAAGTTCGAGGGGTTGGAGCTCCATCATATACCCCGACTGAAAAATCAAGCAGCTGATGATCTAGCAAAGATAGGTTCCAAGAGAGAAGCCATTCCGAGTGGTGTGTTCTTGGAGCATGTACACACTCCGTCAGTCAAAGAAGATCCTTTCACCGAAGAAGCTCCACAGCCCAAGAGTGCCACAGATCCGACTGAGGTTGAAGTCCCAGCAGTGGTCGACTTGGTCATGGAGATCTTGGTGGTCATTCCCGATTGGACGGTTCCATATATCGCGTATATCCTGAGAAAAGAGCTCCCGGAGGACGAGGAAGAGGCTCGACAGATCGTCCGCCGATCTAAGGCCTTTACCGTAATCAAAGGACAGTTATACAGAGAAAGCGCGACTGGAGTCGGTCAGAAGTGCATAACGCCGGAAGAAGGTCGAATCATCCTTAATGATATTCACTCGGGGACCTGTGGTCATCACGCGTCCTCTCGGACCATCGTGGCCAAAGCATACCGAGCCGGATTTTACTGGCCAAAGGCGAATGAGATGGCAAAGGAGATAGTGGATAAGTGCGAGGGATGTCAGTTTTACTCGAATATGTCGCACAAGCCTGCATCAGCCCTGAAGACCATTCCACTTGTCTGGCCTTTCGCAGTATGGGGGTTGGACATGGTCGGTCCTTTGAGAACAGGGCGAAGTGGCTTCACGCATGTACTGGTGGCAGTCGACAAGTTCACCAAGTGGATTGAGGCTAAGCCAATAAAGAACCTTGACGCCGGTACTGCTGTCAGCTTCATCAGGGAACTAATATTCAGATATGGAGTCCCGCACAGCATCATTACGGATAATGGGTCGAACTTTGACTCGGAGGAATTCAGAGATTTTTGTAACTCTCAAGGCACACGGGCCGACTACGCTTCAGTCGCCCATCCGCAGTCGAATGGACAAGCAGAGCGAGCCAATGGCCTGATTCTCAAGGGATTGAAACCCCGACTGATGCGTGATCTCAAGCATGCAGCTGGAGCTTGGGTCGACGAACTTCCCTCAGTGCTTTGGGGACTCCGGACCACACCTAATCGGTCGACCGGAAGAACTCCATTCTTCTTGGTCTACGGAGCTGAAGCAGTCTTGCCGAGCGATCTTCTCCACAATGCTCCTCGAGTTGAAATCTACAACGAAGCAGAAGCTGAACAAGCACGGCAGGACGCAGTCGACCTTTTAGAGGAAGAAAGGGAGATGGCTCTGATCCGGTCGACCATCTACCAACAAGATTTGCGTCGTTTCCACGCCAGAAATGTGAGAGGTCGAGCCTTCCAGGAAGGAGATTTGGTTCTCCGAGTGGATCAGCACAAACCACACAAGCTTGCTCCTTCTTGGAAGGTCCCTTCATCGTCACCAAGGTTCTCCACAACGGGGCGTACCGTCTTTACAACGTCGAGCATAATATCGACGAGCCCCGAGCTTGGAACGCGGAACTACTCCGCCCATTTTACACTTAAGGTTTATCACTCGGATGAGTTGCAATAAAGTACTTCTGTAGTTCATGGACCTCAAAATAATAGTGTCATAAGTTCCTCCATAATTTTTGTCACTTTTTATTTTTGTCCAATAAAATTCCCCTCAGTGGGTGACTTAGCCGCGAATCCGTTCCGCCTAAGTTTGTAAAAAATCCTACCGAGTGGTGAGCCAGACTCCCACTCGGAGGCTTAGCTGCGAATCCGTTTCGCCTAAGTTATCTAAAATCCTACCGAGTGGTAAGCCGGACTTCCACTCGGGGGCTTAGGTGCAGTCCAAGTACTCGCCTAAGTTATCAAAAATCCTACCGAGTGAAGAGCAAACCTCTCACTCGGGGGCTTAGCTGCAGTCCAAGTAGTCGCCTAAGTTATCAAAAATCCTACCGAGTGAAGAGCAAACCTCTCACTCGGGGGCTTAGCTGCAGTCCAAGTACTCGCCTAAGTTATCAAAAATCCTACCGAGTGAAGAGCAAACCTCTCACTCGGGGGCTTAGCTGCAGTCCAAGTACTCGCCTAAGTTATCGAAATCCTACCGAGTGAAGAGCAAGCCTCTCACTCGGGGCTTAGCTGCAGCTCAGTGCTCGCCTAAGATATAAAAATCCTACCGAGTGGTAAGCCAAACCTCTCACTCGGGGGCTTAGTTGCAGTCCAAGTACTCGCCTAAGTTATCGAAATCCTACCGAGTGAAGAGCAAACCTCTCACTCGGGGGCTTAGCTGCAGCCCAGTGCTCGCCTAAGATATAAAAATCCTACCGAGTGGTAAGCCAGACTTCCACTCGGAGGCTTAGCTGCAGTCCAAGTACTCGCCTAAGTTATCGAAATCCTACCGAGTGAAGAGCAAACCTCTCACTCGGGGGCTTAGCTGCAGCCTAGTGCTCGCCTAAGATATAAAAATCCTACCGAGTGGTAAGCCAGACTTCCACTCGGAGGCTTAGCTGCAGCTCAGTGCTCGCCTAAGATATAAAACCCTACCGAGTGAAGAGCAAACCTCTCACTCGGAGGCTTAGCTGCAGCCCAGTGCTCCCCTAAGTTATCAGAAATCCTACCGAGTGAAAAGTAAACCTCTCACTCGGGGGCTTAGCTGTAGCCCAGCGCTCACCCAAGTGGACTATGGAATAAGTCGATTGCAGTAAGTGCCCTGCTTTGAACCTGCAAAAGACATTTCGAGCCAAAAGCAATCACATTCAAACGACAAATTCAAGTTCGGATAGATACCTAAAGGGACCGAAAGTGCTCGGGCGCTAAGCCCGTTAAGGTTTATCGGTTACAACTCCACTCGGCATACCGAGGCAAATTTAAAGCGTCGAGCTTAGAAGAAGTTTTTTACCCCTCCTGCGGAGGGCTGGAAGGTGCAACAAACTCATCAAGATCAATTCCGTCTGCGATCCGAGTGGCAGCCACAAGGAAAGTTTCCATAAAGGACCTGAAGTCGTGTTTCTTGGTGTCGGCCACCCGGAGGGCCGCCAGCTTCTCTTCTCGCGCATCTTTGCAGTGGACCCGGGCCAGACACAGAGCAACATCTGCACCGCACCGAGCCGAGGACTTCTTCCACTCCTGCACTCGACCAGGGATCGTGTTCAAGCGAGCCATCAGCGACTCAAGGTCATTCTGAAGTGTCTCCCCGGGCCAGAGCGTCGAGTCGATGCGAGATGTGGCGACCTTCAGCCTTGCAAGATAGTCCACGGCAGCTGCAACACGGGACTCCAGTCGAAAAACAATCATGGCAACTTCGTCGTTCACCGGAGAATTGATGGGGTCGAGGTTTGGTTCCAGCCGGCTAGTTTCTTCTTCAAAGTTTTGACAAAATTCTGCAAGGACGATCACCGAGTCAAGGTGATGGTCGAATGGAAAAACCACGATTGGAAATAATTGCCTAGCATAGAGGTTTACCTTCAAGCATAAGAAACGGTTTCTTGGCAAGACCACTCAGGAAGGCCTCCAGATCATTTTTCTTCCCAGTCAACTTACTGACTTGGTCGGTCAGGGCAGCTTTATCAGTTTTCAGTCGACTGACCTCCTTGTTGGCGATCCCAAGAGCAGCTTTCAGATTGGTATTGTCTTGTTCAAGCTTGGTGACTGAAGCTAACTTCTCGTCGGCAAGCTTGATCTTCTCAGCTAGTTCAAGGTCTTTCTTCTGTTGGGCCTCCCTTACCTTACCTGCAAGTTACAGCAAGATCAGATTTTGAAACAAACAAAGGGAAAAGCAGTCGTCAAGGTCTCACCAAACATACCTTCGGTCTCCTCCTTTGCCTTCGTCAGTTTCTCCTGAACCAGCTTCAAGTTCAGCTCGAGCTGAGTGTGCTTGTTTTCCAGCTCAGAGTAGCGAGCCACAAGATCACAGGAATTCTGCGAAGAACCAATCAACTAAATGTCAAATATAATTCACTTCCGAGTGAAAAAGGAAAAATCACACGTTTCTAAGACTACAGCCGAATACAAGCATTCGACCGTAGTCTCGGGGACCACACCCAGTGGGTGCACTCAGCGTGCCCCACTAATCCTATTGAAGATGGAAGAAGAAGAAGAGAAATGTATTCTTTAAGACTGTAACCGACTGCAAGCAGTCGACCACAGTCTCGGGGACTACACCCAGTGGGTGCACTCAGCGTGCCCCCACCGGTTTGCGAAATCCATTCGACATAGTCGAATGACAGAAAACCTGAAATTATAAAGCCTAAGGCCGACTGCCAGCAGTCGACCTTAGCCTTGGGGACTACACCCAGTGGGTGCACTCAGCGTGCCCCACTAATCCTATTGAAGACAGAGTCGACCAGTCGACCCGTTTTTGCGATATCCAGTCGCCATAGTCGAATGACGCAAAGCTGAAATTATAAAGCCTAAGGCCGACTGCCAGCAGTTGACCTTAGCCTTGGGGACTACACCCAGCGGGTGCACTCAGCGTGCCCCCGCTAACACGGAGTCTGAATCGACACACCCATTGGGTGACTACTATAAATTCTAGAAAGAAAAGTTTTTGATAGCATATCCTAACAGAACAGGCGGTGGTCGACTGACCTGGACATTGCTTTGAAGGGCGGAACTGGCGTCGTAAGCTGCCTGGCTCGCATCCCGGATGGTCCTTAACTGCTCCATCATGATCCCTGCTTGGCGTATCGCCTCCTTCGCGGCGCCAGCTTGGTCCTCTGGGACGTGGTGCGTCGTGAAGAGGGAGGGCTGCTGAGCACTCGTCAGTGGATCTGCGAAGGACACAGTGTGTCGAGTGGTGTTCTCTTCCTCCGCAATCAGAGTCTCAGGCGCCGTCACATCCTGGGGCACCCTGCTGGCGGACGCTTTCCTACTCCTTCTGCGCTTCAGCGGTTCCTCATCCTCATCATCATCAGGGAGAGTGATAACAACATTGGGTGGAGCTACAGAGAAGAATCAGGATTACAGATCATGAGTCAGTCGACTAAAAACGGCGTTAAGAATATAGTACCTGGTTTTGAGGTTGTTGCGTCCTCCATCTCATGGTCATCAGCCCGGGCTGAGGTCTCAGTAGTAGCAGCACTGCAACTCCAAAGAATCAGTCGACTAACTTCAGCGTCAACCAGAGACA
The DNA here is from genome assembly GCF_002162155.2 of Triticum dicoccoides. Classification (NCBI taxonomy): domain Eukaryota; kingdom Viridiplantae; phylum Streptophyta; class Magnoliopsida; order Poales; family Poaceae; genus Triticum; species Triticum dicoccoides. Next base: position 706,923,495 of record NC_041392.1, on the reverse strand, counting down.
AAGTTCACACAAAATAAGAAGACTTAAGCAGCATGATTACCCGGATATGGTGGGGATAGACACCTTCATCTTCGGTAGGAGCTTGGTCGTCTTTGATGGAGCCGCCCTGGGCTGCTTCGGCGCCTTTTCAGTCGGCGCCGGAGAGGTGGTCCGAGGGCGCTTGGTCGACTGTGCAACGGTCGCAACCCCCTTGCCACGTTCAGTCGAAGGGTCGTGGACAAGCTTCGACCGCCTTTCTGAGCGCGGTGGTACGACCTCCTCCTCCTCTTCTTCCTCGTCTTCAGCGTCATCTTCATCACCGTCATCGTCGTCATCGTCATCATCATCCTCAGCAACGTCCGAGTCCCATTCCTCCTCCTCCTGGCTCTCGCCCCCACTCGCCTCACCCTCCTCAGTCAGAGCCTGTGCTCCATTGGGCATCGAGTACAGCTCGGTGAGGGCCTGATAGACATCAAGACAAGGATCAATCGACCAATTGGCAGAATAAACAGAAATGAATATGGCAAGAACACAGTGGAGAGCAGAGCAGGCATACCTTGTCTGGATCACTGTTGTGGTCGAGTGGAGGAATCCTTCTGGCTCCGCGTGGGTTATCCTTGTTTCCGGTAACGGCGGCCATCCATCTTTCCACAGTGACATCGTCGACTGCTTCTGGATGGACTCGAGTCTCGTCTTCAGTCCCACAGTACAACCACATGCAGTGGCTCCGGAACTGAAGAGGCTGGATACGACGCCTAAGGAAAACCTCCAGGAGATCCATGCCCGTCACTCCCTCCCGAACCAACTGTACCACGCGCTCCATCAACATCTTCACGTCAGCTTTCTCCTCCGGAATCAAGTTCAGAGAGGAGGGCTTGTTCACTCGGTCCATGGTAAACTGAGGGAGTCCACTCGACTGCCCCGGCGTCGACTGATCCTGGCAGTAGAACCAGGTCGACTGCCAGCCTCTGACTGACTCGGGAAAAGTCATGGCTGGGAAGGTGCTCTTATTCCTCACCTGGATTCCCAGGCCCCCACACATTTGGACGACTCGGGTTCTTTCGTCGCCTGGGCTCGCCTTCTTCACGGTCTGAGAGCGACACGTGAATATATGCTTGAACAAGCCCCAATGCGGTCGACAGCCCAGAAAACCCTCACACATGGACACGAACGCGGCAAGATAGGCGATAGAATTTGGGGTAAAGTGGTGGAGCTGCGCTCCAAAGAAGTTCAAGAAACCACGGAAGAAAATACTCGGCGGCAAAGAAAATCCACGATCAACATGGGTGGCCAAGAGCACGCACTCACCCTCTTCTGGCTGGGGCTGCCACTCCTTCCCCGGAAGCCTCGCAGCTCCATGGGGGATCAAGCCCTCGTTGGCCATGTCGAGGAGATCTTTCTCCGTGATGGTCGACTGGATCCAATCTCCTTGGACCCAGCCCTTCGGCAGGCGGGATCTAGACGAAGACCCGCCGCGGCTGGTGGATCTCCTCTTCGCCTTCTCCGTCGCGGACGCCTTCTTCGCGCGTTCCAGCGCCGCCGTCTTCTCCTTGGCCATGGTTGCCGGCGAGACGCGCGAGGAGAGGTTGGGCGGAGGCGAGAGCGAGCGCGTCGGGCGGAGACGAAGGGAGCAGAGAAAGAGAATGCTGAGGCACTGTACAAAAAACCCTCGCCGGGCGCATTTATAAGGTCCCTTCCGAGTGGATGACAGGTGGGCCCGGTCGATCTAATCATATCCAGGAACAGTTATGCAGGCGGGATACGTGGCGAAGAAAGCGGCACGGGGATCGAGGCGTCTATATCTCGTCCCATCCGAACGCCGCGGTCCGCTCCGTTTCGCGCGCTTCCCCAAATTTCGCATCCCGCGGAATCCGCGAATGGCAGACCGGTCGGTCAGACGCGGGATTTCCTGCGATCCGTCGCTCGGAAATCGTCAAAGCCCGAAAGATCACTCGACGAAAAAAGAGAATGGATCGAGTCGACTGAAGACAAGTTGGTCACTATCAACGAAGAGATTCTTTGGTCCAGAACAACGCACGACCAGTGTGCAAAAGTTAATCGGAAATAACATCAACTCCTTCCTCACTCGAAGCCTCAATCCATTCGGGGGCTAATGATGGGGTCATGTACCTAGGGTAGGGTCACAAACCTGATCTAAGTACCCTGCCCAAGGACACCCTTAGAAGAGGTCACCTTCCAGTCGACCAACGAGGGACTCACTCGACTGACTTGAAGGACTCGACCACGAAGACTCACTCGACCACAAGAAGGTCAAGAGGCACTCTGCACTGCAACGGCCTGTAATTAAGTAGACTTTATGATAGTAAAGACACTTTATGTGGGGCGTTACCAGTAACGCCCCGGACTTAACTCACCTTAAACCCTCTCCTATGTGGGCTGGCTGGGGTCCTGGCGCACTCTATATAAGCCACCCTCTCCACAGGTAGAAGGGTTCGGCACCTTGTAACTCATATGCACATAATCCACTCGACCGCCTCTGGGCTCCGAGACGTAGGGCTTTTACTTCCTCCGAGAAGGGCCTGAACTCGTACATCTCTTGTGTTTACAACCTCTCCATAGCTAGGACCTTGCCTCTCCATACCTACCCCCCACTCTACTGCCAGGCTTAGAACCACGACACTGTGCTCCATCGATGTAACTCATTCCATTCCAAATCCATTTGAGCTTCACAACAGCTAGTGTGTCTGTGAGCTTCTCTCTTCCATGTGCGTGTGTGTGTAAGCAGCACTAGTGAGTGTGTGTGCTTTGCTAGTGTGCTGAGCGCAGGCAGTAGTAGCACTTGGCTCTTCCGCCGGTCGTGTATCAGTGTACTCGAGTGCTAGCGAGTAGTTCTGGGCTAACAATTGGTATCAGAGCCTCTGGTTGTGGTAGCCATGGCCGGTGGTAAAGGAGTGCAGCAACGCACCACCTCGGGTGGTTCCCAGTCGCCGGCTCCAGGCGAGGCCATCGCGGTGAGGTCGTGGTTAGGGAGATCGTGCGCGAGACCGCAATCAGCGGTAGCGTGCCCATCACCTTCCCGATGCTCACGCGCTCGAACTGCAGCGAGTGGGCGTTGATCATGGAGTGCAACCTTCATGCGGCGAGCCTCTGGGCTCCCATGGAGGACGACCTGATCGAGAGAAAGGAGGACAGGAAAGCCGTGGCAGCCCTCATGCGTGCCACGCCACCGGAGATGCACGGCATGCTCGCGGCGAAGGCAAGCGCCAAGGAGGCATGGGAAGCCATCCGTACCCAGCGCCCCGGCAGCAACCGCGTGCGCGAGGCGAACGCGCAGAAGCTGCGGGCGGACTTCGAGAACATCGCCTTCAAGGAGGGCGAGCTCGTCGACAAATTCGCCATGCGGATCTCCAGCCTTGCGTCACAGCTCCGCGCGCTCGGCGACACCATGGACGACGCGAGAGTCGTGCGGAAATTTCTCCGCATCGTGCCATCTCGCTTCGCTCAGGTAGCGGTCTCCATCGAGACCTTGCTTGATCTGAGTGAGATCTCCGTCGAGGATCTCACGGGCCGGTTGCGGGTGGTCGAGGACCGTCTTGACGATGGTCGCGAGAGCTTCGGCGGCGGACAACTCCTATTCTCAAAGAAGGGGGAGGCGAGGAAGCGTCAAGGACGTGGTGGCGGTGCCCAGAGCAGCAGAGGCGGCGGTCGCACCCAGGGTGGAGCCGGGCGAGGTGCCGACAACGACGACCGAGACAAGTGCCGATATTACAGCATCAAGGGCCACTGGGCCTGTGAGTGCCGCAAGAGGATGGCTGACGAGGATGCCGCGGCCGCGGCGAACCTCGTCGAGGCTGAAGACGACGGTGGGCCAGCAATGATGATGGCTTGCGTCGAGACCATGCAGGAGGGCGGAGCGCCTCCGGCGACCATGGTCCTGACAAGCATCGAAGCCGTGCAGGAGGGCGCAGCACCTCCGGCGACCACGGTGCCGGCAACCGTTAAGTCCGTGCGGGAGGCACGGGGCTCTTCAAGTAATCCCCTCTCGACATCGGTAGCGCTCTCCTTGGCAACAACGTTCTCGGGAGGCTACGATTGGGAGGAGATGAAGACCCGGGTGTGGGGGAGCCACACCCCGGAAACCACGTCCCCTGCGACGCTGGTCAAGCCCGTGCAAGTTGGCACGGCAAAGGCGTACCCGACATCCTCGGGACCCAATTAGCCCGTGTCAGGAGGCACGGCAACGACGTATATGGTGGGCCACGTCCCAACCATGATGCTGGTGACCAGTGAGACCGTGCAAGAGGCACGACACTCTCAGGTCGGCCACACCCCGACAACCAGGTTCTCGGGGTTCTGCAAGCCCGTGTGGGCAACACGGCACTCTTCGACGGGCCTCAACAGCTGGGAGGCCATGAAGAGACGGTCATGGGGCGGCAAGGCCTCGACCGTGACTCTGGCGACCATCGAGGCTGTGCAGGAGGCGCGGTGCTCTATGGTCAGCCACGCAGCAACCCTGACGCGCTCGGGGTCCATCGAGTCCGTGCGGAAGGCACGACTCACAACTGTCGGAGGAGACCCGACAAGCAAGTCTGATGGGAAGAACACCAAGGACTTCGCTACCCTGAGAGGAGCCACTCCGGGCAGTGCGGCGTCCGGCACAACGACCCCAGGAAGGGAGTTCCTGGGTAGTGCGATGTCCAACAAGTCATCCCCGGGAAGGGAGTTCCCGGGCAGTGCGGCGTCCGGCACGACGACCCCGGGAAGGGAGTTCCCGGGCAGTGTGACATCAGGAACTACGACCCCAGGAACACCGACGCCCACGAGTGAGGTGGTTCTCGGGCAGTTCATGTCCCCGTCAACAGCGCGGTCGGACTTGTTCGATGCCAACAAAAATGGTGGCGATCCACACAGGTTCCGAAGCCTAGGGGGACCTTCTCGAGCCCGCGAGACGATCGCAGCACCCGAGATCAAGAAGCACGAACAGGGCGTACGGGCCGCCGAGAAGGCGGACATCCCAACGAAGGTACTTGGTTGCGTCGAGTTCCAAGAACCGCGCAACAAGATCGGGATCATCGACATCAAGACCCTCCGACATGGTTGAGGGGGAGATTGTGGGCCCAACCCTGTCTCCGATGCATGCATGGCTAGATGCATGCGTGGCTACAGCGGCGGCAGCAGCACAAGCGGTCACTTAGCTAGCATGCAGAAGGTGCAGGTCGGCAACAACAGCTTTTGCATTCCTTACTAGTTAAGGCAGTAGTAGTAGTAGAAACGAAGCTTACTAGATAAGCTAGTATGTGACGCAAGTGCTTACTTCATAGCTAGCAGATATTTTGCTTAGGTCGGTTCGTGACCACTATATAAGGAGCTGTGCTCCATCGATGTAACTCATTCCATTCCAAATCCATTTGAGCTTCACAACAGGTAGTGTGTCCGTGAGCTTCTCTCTTCCATGTGCGTGTGTGTAAGCAGCACTAGTGAGTGTGTGTGCTTTGCTAGTGTGCTGAGCGCAGGCAGTAGTAGCACTTGGCTCTTCCGCCGGTCGTGTATCAGTGTACTCGAGTGCTAGCGAGTAGTTCTGGGCTAACACGTGCGAGGACCTCGCAGACCATGTCCTCCGGGAGCGACATCGCCGTCGTCTGTTGCTTGGGGAGCTAGGGAGATGGATCTGTGAAACACGTCGTGCGAGCCGAGGAGCCTCGAGGTATTTTGCGGCCGTGGCTCCGTGAACCTGTTTGGTTGGACTCTCCGTGTAGTTAAAAGGGCCTCTAAGATCTGTACATGTTTTTCTGTTTTCGACATCACGTTGTACTCCCTAAAAAAAAAGATGTAGAGTTGCTCAAAACAAAAACTAGTAGATGTTGAAAGAATCACATATCAAAATAAAACGACAGGGAAATGACAGGCAAAAATTGTTAGCTTTCAATACAAGCTTGGCCGACTATCTCTTCTCTTTTTGTGGGCAAATTATCTCTGATCTAAACAATACAAGATGCCAGGCTCAATTTAGTTAACTGAACATGTTTCCTGGCAGAAAAAGCGTAACATTTCAGAGAGAAAACATGGCACCACCAAATCAATTTACATTGTCATCTTTCATTTCATTTGTAAGAACCAAACATTGTCATCTTTCATTTGTAAGAACCAAATTTGCACCTATATCACGTTGACCGAGAAAGAAAAGCATAGTACTTGTGTACTGAATTGTTTATACAAGGTCCACATAGTCATCATTATAGTGGTCATTTGAAAGGGCATCTCTGACTCAACCGAAAAATGGATTAAAGGCGTCGAGGAAAAGGTACCAAAGTCCCCTCGATTTGATTACAATTTTTACAGGCTTATAATTAGTTTACAACTTACTCATGCCCTTCCAATGGTTAACCCGATCGAAACAATTACATCACCTCCTCCATCACTGAAGTATCAAGGTCACCTATGTACATGCGCCCTGGCTATCCTTGAGTAGCATGGTGCTCCTAACAAGCTTAAGTATATTTGCATTGCTTTTCTTTCAATCCGCCTAGGTGGTTCCAACCTGGCAGTGCGAGTGTAGAGCCATCCATAAGTAGCACCATCCTCACTCTTTTTTTTGTCTTACCACATGAAGATCTTTAGCCCAAGCGCCTGGCCTCGACAGAAGTAACACCGAGAGTTCCGCGTTGATCGTAATCCTCAGTTGTGGCTCACCGTACTGGTGGGAACTTCGCATCCACATCTGAGAGGCTTGATATGTCTCCGTGGCTGCATGCCCACCTCAAGAGTATATAAATCTGAGTGGTGGTGTGACCATTCCCCAATGCCTCAATGCACCTTACCACGAAAGATGACTGTGTTTGGATTCCTGACTGGACTATACTAGGGGGATCTCCTTGACAGTGCCAAAAGTTTGTTTCGCTGGTATCACTAATAGGGAAAACCCTAGTAGTAGCGCGGGTTTTGAGGTTATCAGCAGCGCGGGTGGCCGCGCTACCAATAGGACGCTACAGCTAACTCTTAATAGTAGCGTCGTCTATACCCGCGCTACTATTATTGACTATAGCAGCAGCGCTTTTCCAGAAAGCGCTACTATTAGTTAGCTGTAGTGATTTCCTAGCCCCGTGCTACTGCTATATCTTTCATCATTTCCACCCCGTTTCAGCTTCAATAAACTACAATTTCGAGATACTAGGTACTAATAGATATCAATTTCATAAAGCCATAAAGCATTATAGGTACTAGGTAGTATTCCCTCGGTTCCAAATTACTCGTCGTGGTTTTAGTTCAAATTTGAACTAAAACCACGACGAGTAATTTGGAACCGAGGGAATACTACCTAGTACCTATAATGGAGGGAGTACTAGATAACAATTTCATATATACTCAACATGCATCCTCAAGCAGTACTAGGTGATATCGACGACGATCATCATATGTAGTTTTAGATGATATCGACGACGATCATCATATGTAGTTCTACATGATATCGACGACAATCATCATATGTAGTTCTAGATGATATAGCCACACACAACATATGTAGTTCTAGATGATATCGACGACGATCATCATCCTCAAGCCTGGGCGGCGGGTGTTCCTGATAGTAATTAGGATGGCCTGTCCAACACGAAGGTTCTTGCCAACCAGGAATCTCTTCCACCCAACCGAGTTTAAGTGTGTGCGACCGTCGTCTGTGTCCATGTGGTAAGTACAGGTGGTGACGGAGCCCCTTGCGGTAAGGCGTAGTCCAACTGAGCCTTCTTCATCAGGCTCGATACCACAACTTGCAGATAGGTTCTTTGACAATTTCTGAATAAGAAAACATATCAATTAATAAATAGCTTCGCACATACTCTTGCAAATATATTTCTATTAAGTCTATATTTCTACACTATCAAAAGACACAGTACTACGCATTTGTACTAATAAGTATATATGGATTATCTACACTATTAATAGTTCCTTGGATTCTACATTAATAAGCATGTGATCAGACTCTACACTAAAGCATATCATCGACTAGATTCCACATAGCATATCATTGGACTCTACACTAAGCATATCATCGGATAATTTGCATTTGTAAGTATAACAATAAAGCATATATATATATATATATATATATATATATATATATATATATATATATATATATATATATATATA
>NC_041392.1:706905873-706914825 GCF_002162155.2 Triticum dicoccoides | reverse complement strand
ATAACATACCATTTCATGCCGATCGACCACGGTACTTGTCAGGCGGGTCACGAATGGCACCCCAACAAAGTCATCACGTGGCGAAATTATGTCCCATAGGTTGCGCACCTCCTCCTCGCTCATCCTCATTCTTTGAGCTACGATGGCTTCATGAAGTGGGTTCTCATCATCTTCATTGAGTGGGTCCTCATTATCTTCATCAACTTCGTCATCTTCATCATCTTCCATCAGGTTGAGATAAATGACAGCCAGCTTGGGTCTTTCTGCTCTGAAGGAGAACCTGATCAACTCACCACCAGTAAGACGCATGTGGGCGACGAAACGGGCCCATCCATCTCCTCCAATCTGCGACATATTGCTTCCTTTCTCGACCTCCATAGTGTACGGCCCCCCAGGAGCCTCAAATGTCACAGTGTCTCCTGCCAGTTTGTTGAATTTCAACCTCACTTTGCATGGGACGATCTGTGTAAAAAAAGAAAAATGACACAATGCAGCAAGGTCAACACTAAAATAAAATAGTTGTTACATTTCATCTAATTTTTTACCACCGCCTGACGAAAACTCGGCCGGAAGTAGATGCCGAACAGCTTGCCAGTTGCAAGGCTGCTGGCGCACCTTGACTTGCACAGCCGACATTGTGGTGGTGGTGGCGGCGCCATTTTCCTAAAGCAATATGAGCAAAGGATTAACGATCCACTTCACAGGAAAGAAAAACAGTAGCATGTGATTTTAACTAAATTGGCACCTACATTTTGCCAAAAAATAACTTATTACAAAAAAACAAAAACATCTACATATCCATGTACAGAAAAAAATAACAATAAAATGGTGCATACTAAATCAACTAGCCTACTAAATCAACTAGCCTACAAAATCATCTAAATCAAAATGTTCTAAATCAACTAAATCAACTAGCCTACTAAATCTACTAAATCAACTAGCCTACTAAATCAACTAAATCAAAATGTTCTAAATCAACTAAATCAACTAGCCTACTAAAGCAACTAAATCAAAATGTTCTAACTCAACTAAATCAACTAGCCTACTAAATCAACTAAATCAAAATGTTGCATATGAACTAGCCTACTAAATCAAGATGTAGCAGGGAGGAGGGAGAAGGAGGGGCGACTCGAGGAGGGAGAACAGAGTAGGACGGAGGAGGAAGGCGGAGAGAGGAGGGGCCGGCCGGCGGCGAGTCGAGGGAGGACGGAGGAGGAAGGCGGATCGAGGAGGGGCCGGTCGGCGGCGAGTCGAGGGAGGACGAAGGAGGAGGGTGGTACCGAGTCCAGCGAGGAAGAGGAGTTGACGGCGGCACAGAGGGAAGAGGGATGGAGATAGCTAGTTTTAGCAGTAGCGCTCTAAAGGCAAATGCGCTACTGCTAAACTACCTAGCAGTAGCGCGGTCTGAATAAACGCACTGCTGCTAGAACTAGTTTCGCGGCGGGTAGTGGGAATTATAGCAGTAGCGCGGCTTAGAGAAGGCGCGCTGCTGATACGTCTATTTCAGCAGCGAGTACTGCCGGAGCGCGCTATTGCTACATTGCAGCAACGCCTTATTTTAAAACTCGTTGCTGATAAGATCCTGTGTACGCATAAGCTTTTCCCTAGTAGTGCATGCTCCACCTGGCCTCGCTAGATAGAAACATATGGAGGTTGGATGGTCTACCGTGATACATCATGCCCATGATCGTGTGTGCAACGTACATGGACATGGAGGACAATTGAGTATCCTCAATGTTACTTCCTGTTTTGGTACAGTTTGTCATTTATTGAGCTAAATCAATTGGCAGCAGTGGTCGTCCTCTCAGTTTGGGTCGGCTTCCTTGATAATGCTGTTGGTGTCGTGAGGTTTTGAGCAAAGCTCCGCTATTTGGCGCCGACAACAACGATGCATGTGGGTGTTACCTCCCTCTTTGGGGCATTGTTGTGGTTACCTCCACTACTATATCAGGGCTCCAGGTGAAAACGTAGTCTGGCTTCTGGGGCTCAAAAGGCGGCGCACCGGCGCCCTCGTGGTGTCCTCGCCCTCGTGGGCTGTCTTCGTGGAGTCTCGGTTCCTCTTAGTTGCAACTTGCTGGTGGTATCTTGTCGTGTCGCGTCCTCGGCTTTTTAAAACATAGTACAACGTAGATGCCCCCATACAGGCACATAAACTCACCTCTATGAACACACGCACATCCTCCCCTGTGAGCACCTCCGAGATACTGAGCCGGCACAGTATCCTCGGCTTTGGCGTGGAGTGTTTTCGGCAACCACCAGGTTATGAGAAGATAAGCACACCTCATTACATTTGCAAGTTAGATAAAGCTTTATATGGTGTGAAACAGACCCCAAGAGCCTGGTACTCAAGGTTGAGCACACAATTACAACAACTTGATTTTAAACCATCTAAAGCAGATATCTCACTATTTCTTTTCAATAGAGGCCATGTCACTATATTTGTTCTGTTATATGTTGATGATATAATTGTTGCTAGTTCAAGTCCAGATGCCACCACTTGCCAGCTTAAGGATTTAAATATGGAGTTTGCGCTCAAGGATTTGGGAGATCTTCATTACTTTCTTGGTATAGAGGTCAAACAGGTAAAAGATGGTATACTTTTGTCACATGAAAAATATGCCAATGACATTATCAGGAGAGTTGGATTGGAAAACTGCAAGCCTTTTAAGTACTGAAGGAAATATGCCCTAAAGGCAATAATAAAGTTATTATTTATTTCCTTATTTCATGATAAATGTTTATTATTCATGCTAGAATTGTATTAACCAGAAACTTGATACATGTGTGAATACATAGACAAAACAATCTGTCCCTAGTATGCCTCTATTTGACTAGCTTATTCATCAAAGATGGTTATGTTTCCTAGCCATAGACATGTGTTGTCATTTGATGAACGAGATCACATCATTAGAAGAATGGTGTGATGGACAAGACCTATTCATTAGCTTAGCATTGTGATCGTTATAGTTTTATTGCTACTGCTTTCTTCATGACTTATACATGTTCCTTAGACTATGAGATTGTGCAACTCCCGAATATCCGGAGGAACACTTTGTGTGCAATCAAACGTTACAAGGTAAATGGGTGATTATAAAGATGCTCTACAGGTGTTTCCGAAGGTGTTTGTTGGGTTGGCATAAATAAAGATTAGGATTTTGTCACTCCGTGTATCAGAGAGGTATCTCTGGGCCCTCTCGGTAATGCACATCACTATAAGCCTTGCAAGCAATGTGACTAATGAGTTAGTTGCAGGATGATGCATTACGGAACGAGTAAAGAGACTTGCCGGTAAGGAGATTGAACCAGGTATTGAGATACCGACGATCGAATCTCGGGCAAGTAACATACCGATGACAAAGGGAACAACGTATGTTGTTATGCGGTTTGACCGATAAAGATCTTGTAGAATATGTAGGATACAATATGAGCATCCAGGTTCAGCTATTGGTTATTGACCAGAGATGTGTCTCGGTCATGTCTACATAGTTCTCGAACCCGTAGGGTCCGCACGCTTAACGTTCGGTGACGATTTATATTATGAGTTATGTGATTTGATGTACCGAAGGTAGTTCGCAGTACCGGATGAGATCGGGGACATGACGAGGAGACTCGAAATGGTCAAGACATAAAGATCTATATATTGGACGACTATATTCGGACATCGGAAAGGTTCCGAGTGATTCGGGTATTTTTCGGAGTACCGGAGAGTTACGGGAATTCTTATTGGGCCTTAATGGGCCATACGGGAAAGGAGAGAAAGGCCTCAAAAGGTGGCCGCACCCCTCCCCATGGTATGGTCTGAATTGGACTAGGGAGGGGGGCGCCCCCTTCCTTCCTTCTCCTTTTCCATTCCCTTTTTCCTACTCCATGTGGGAGGAGGAATCATACTAGGACTAGGGACTAGCCGGCCTCCCCTCGTCCATCCTTAATATACGGGGGCAGGGGGGCACCTCTAGACACAACAATTGATCATTGATTTTTAGCCGTGTGCGGTGCACCCCTCCACCATAATCCACCTCGGTCATATCGTAGCGGTGCTTAGGAGAAGCCCTGCGTCGGTAGCATCATCATCACCGTCATCATGCCATCGTGCTGACGGAACTCTCCCTCGAAGCTCCGGTAGGTCGGAATTCGTGGGACGTCATCGAGCTGAACTTGTGCTAAACTCGTAGATGTCGTGCGTTCGGTACTTCGATCGGTCGGATCGTGAAGACGTACGACTACATCATTCGCGTTGTTCTAACGCTTCCGCTTTCGGTCTACAAGGGTACGTGGACAACACTCTCCCCTCTCGTTGCTATGCATCACCATGATCTTGCGTGTGCGTAGGAAATTTTTAAAATTGCTATGTTCCCCAATAGTGGTATCAGAGTCTGGTTTTATGCGTAGATGTTATATGCACGAGTATAACACAAGTGAGAGCGATACAAGTCATACTGCTTACCAGCATGTCATACTTTGGTTCGGCGGTATTGTTGGATGAAGCGGTCCGGACCGACATTACGCATACGCTTACGCGAGACTGGTTCTACCGATGTGCTTTGCACACAGGTGGCCGGCGGGTGTCAGTTTCTCCAACTTTAGTTGAACCGAGTGTGGCTACGCCCGGTCCTTGAGAAGGTTAAAACAACACTAACTTGACGAACTATCGTTGTGGTTTTGATGCGTAGGTAACACTACTAGGAAAAGTCCTACTAATGGCGCACCAGTTTTGCCTACTAATGGCGCATCACTGGTGCGCCATTAGTATCACGCCACTAGTATTTATTACTAATGGCGCACCACCCAGTGCGCCATTAGTATATAACACCATGTGCCATTAGTATGCCTCCCAGGGCCATATTTAACCATGTGCTTTGGCACACTAATGGCGCACTGCGGATGGATGCGCCATTAGTATACTTGGCATACTAATGGCGCTCTCTACAGTGATGCGCCATTAGTATACTTGGCATACTAATGGCGCACTCTGTAGTGATGCGCCATTAGTATGAATATTAGGTTTTTTTTACTTTTCTAATCTTTGCACAGGTTACAAAATATATTATTTGATAGAATATAGACAGTAGCACATAGCAACAACAGATTCATCGAATACAATAGAAGATTAGTCTCCGAATACAATTCATCATATTAGTCTCCGAATTCAAAAGACCGAACAAAGATAAAACATTACAAGTCTCGAGAACGCGAGTATCGAGTTTGTCGGAAGTAATACTAATCCTAACAAGTCCTAATAATCATCATCATACAACTTCTACTCGTTATTCATAACAATTCATACGATCATCATCTTGATAGTCATCGAACCAACCCTACTTAATTGTTCTTAGCACATGATCATCAGTATTAGGCAGGACCTAAATACCCTATTTAAGCTAAAATAGCATAAAACAATATAGACCCTGACTCTCCATTATGGAGAATGGAGAACATCCTGTCTCCAATTCTTGCGCTTCGCTTCCTTTTGCTTCCAAGAAGCTCCTTACGACTGTCCATACATTTTTTCCATCCTTTGATTTTCATGTCTCCACTTCTTTTAGAAATCTCATATGGACAGTTGAGATTCGTAGGACGACCTGGCTGTATGTTCAAAACATAAACACTACCTTTCTGATACATCATATGAGGCACACAATTCTCTGGGATTATCTATTGAAAAACATAGTAATAACTTCATAGTTAGCAATGATGTACTAGTTTTAGAAGTATGCAAAAGATGCATGGATATCGTAATAGTAAAAATCTTACCAGGGTATCTCCATGGTAGTTACCGTAATTGAACACATGCACTAGTGGCACGTATTTACCATAATGTTGAGGAGTTTGATTATGGATAATGTAATTCTCAATGTCAGTACAAAATCTGACTAGATGATTTTTCTCCTTGTAAGTTGTTAATTCGGAGCCATCGGTGTAGTGAGTTTTGTCTACCATCTCCCACACATTCTTTGAACAATAAAAATAACCTGTCAACTATTTTGAAATAAACAATATAAATTAGCTAATAACTATGTTTGAGAAACTCACATAGCGGTAGAACTGGAGGCGTATCAACAAGGACCCAAATGTCCATATTGTCTTGGTTGATGTCAGGATTACCAAGATCCATGGTGATAAGCATACCCTCATCAAAACCATACATCTTCCAAAATGCTTCCCAATTTTTGCAACCAAAATGGGTTACGCTCTCAAAATTATATAGATTTACTTCAAAGTCCACATCGTGATGAGTCCTTAGGTGAATTTTCTTTGTTTCAGAAATTTCATGGTCTTCAAAATCCATCCTCTCCAAGACATAGCATCTTGCATGGCATGGAATAAGCTATACTCGAATTGTAAAAGATGAAAATTACATGTTGAAATAGTTGAAGTCATGCTTAATTATGAAAATAACACTTGTCGTCGTTGTGTACCGTTTCAACTTCGAAGGTCTCCTCGAGCTTAATGCTGAAGCGCCGATCATCGTCCAGGTGAGGCATGTCGCACATACCTCGATCGTGGTGGCACCAGTCGCACTCCGCCGGGAGACTTTCGTCATCCGATGATGATGACGACATATCCTACGTTCATAATTCAAAACTAAATCATTTAGGGTTTGTCGACACCAAGGCATCCTAAAAGCTAAGCTTTTATCATTTAGGGTTTGTCGACGTTGAGGCACCCTAAAAGCCTAAGCTTTCATCATTTAGGTTCTTATCGACACCGAGGCACCCTAAAAGCCAAGGTTTTATCATTTAGGGTTTGTCGACATCGAGGCACCCTAAAAGCCTAAGCTTTCATCATTTAGGTTTTGTCGATGCCGAGGGACCCTAAAAGCCTAAGAGTACATCATTTAGGTTCTCGACACCGAGGCACCCTATAGAAGCCAAGTTAAGTTTTCATCATTTAGGGTTTATCGATGCCGAGGCACCCTAGGTTGGGCCTAATCACTTGGCACTAATCACTTGTCTCTATTGCCACCTATGTTAGGTTTATCATCTAGGGTTTATCGATGCTAAGGAGAATTCTAAGTTGGGCCTAATCACTTGGCTCTATTGCCACCTATGGTTTAATGCAGCAAGAATGGCGGGGCAGTTGATCCTACTTAACTAAGTACTATGATACCCCGGCCCATGCATTAGTCGCAAGTACCCCATATGTCCTATTTTTAGCAAAGTCATGCTAAAATTCACGGAAAATTTTAGCATGACCTTTGCTGAAAATAGGACATATGGAGTACCCGAATTTTCTGGAACGGAAGTTAATCGACATTCCGGCAGACTCAAGGGCCTCTCGGGGTACCTACAAATTCATCACGACACAATGGTCGGAGACAAAACCCAGCCACAGACCATATGGTCCTCTGCTTTCATATGGAAAAAAATCAGCTCAACTTATGTGAGCTTCCATTCCAGATATAATAGGTCACCAAACAAAAAATCATCCAGATATAATGGTACAGTAAAGAAACAACTTAATCCATGCCTCAGCTTATGAACAGTCATTACTTCGAATACAGAAGAAGTAACAATTTATTTGTGACATAGTTACAAATGATGACAGAATAAAGCAACACCCTGCACTAGCCTAAAAACAAGTGAAGTTTCACCTATATAAGAACAACTTTATAAAATCAGAGAAGTTGCTAAATTTTTTGTATCCTTCATATACACTGGAGTACAATGCTTTATAATGTTCCATCATTATTACAGAAAATTGACAATTGTCCATAACAGTTAACTGAAATTTTTGCCTCATAGCTTGGGTGGGTTAAGTACTAGGAGACTTTGTAATGTGCAGTACAGGTGCAGTAACAGGCTTCTGAGTTAAGAAAACATTTCTATTTGATTTTCAAACCACACACTTACTTTCAACTATAAACAAAACTGACTTGCTGTTAATGAAACTCATGGTGGAAGTAACTACTAGCAGCATGTCATTATCATGGTAGTCCACTATATATTTTTATGACAAAATACATCATTATCAGGGCACATTATGGTCATTTTCTTACATGATGCTAACTGTACCTAACTGATTTTTTGACAGTAGCTCAAGTTTTTGACAGTAGCTCCTAACTGTACCTAACTGAATTTTTTGACAGTAGCTCAGGTTTTTGACAGTAGCTCAAGTTTTTGACAGTAGCTCCTAACAGTAGCTCCTAACTAAATTTTCTGCTTAAAGGGAAGGCTGACTTAAGTGGCAAGATGATACAATTTGTGTAACATAACAATATATGCATCTTAATATAACACCATCTCATGACAGAAATAGTATCCAGATCTACTAGGGGGCAAAGTAGAACTGATATTCTTTGGTGACCTCTAGTACAAGGTATATAAGAGGAGGTAAGAGAAGAAATAGTGACATTTCTCTTAGCAAGAGACTTTTTCTCTCTTCAAGAAACAACAGTAAATTTCTCCTCCTCTTCCACTACAGTATCATGCCAACTTAGACACAGGGAGGCGACATTTCCATTTGAGTCATGAATACCTAAACAGTGTTCAGTTTTCTTACTAATTTGTTCCCTGGATAATTCCAATTCCTTGAGAACATGAATAAAATCAAAATTATCCAGAGGTATATCAACACCCATCATTGATGCTCTAAACATAATCTCCTTAGCTACTTAATTCCCCAACCCTAGCTACTTAATTCTTCAACCCCTTTTCTTGTCCAAAATTCTCCAACCCCTAACCCTAGAACACATCAGAAGGGAATCAAGAGGGGGAAGAGGGGAAGCGGCTCGGGTGCTCACTTGGGAGGTCAAGGGCGACTCGGGGTAGCCGGAGCTAGTCGAGGCGGCGCGAATTCGGCGTCGAGCGGTGACGATGGTGGCCGAGGCGGAGGAAATCGGAGGGCGTCCGAGGGCGTCCGAGGAGGCGCGGGGGCGGCGACGAAGACGGAGGTGCGGGGGCGGCTGCGGCGTGGGGGCGGCGACGGAGACGGAGGCACGAGGGCGGCGGCAGC
>NC_041392.1:706905253-706905814 GCF_002162155.2 Triticum dicoccoides | reverse complement strand
GACGGTGATGGGGGGCAGGGCAGGGGCTGACTGGGGGCGGCGACGGAGACAGAGGCGCGGGGGCGGTGGTGGCGTGGGTCGGGGCAGTGGGGGGAATTAGCTAGGGGGGCGAGGGAGAGGGACGAAGGGGATCTGGCGAGAGGGAGGGAATTAGCTAGGGGGGAATCTTACTAATGGCGCACCCGCGGTCGGTGCGCCATTAGTAATCTTTTTTTTACATAGCAATGGCACACCAGGCAGAGGTGCGCCATTAGTAATCTTTTTTTACATAGCAATGGCGCACCAGGCAGAGGTGCGCCATTAGTAATCCTTTTTTATATATAGCAATGGCGCACCAGCCAGAGGTGCGCCATAAGTAATTTATTTTTATTTTTTGTTGCATGTAATAATTTTTTAGAAAATGAATATGAATATGAAACAGTAATATTTTTTTATAAAAACAGTAATAATTGTTGTTTAACAACAATTATAGTCTACACTCTTTTATTATTATTTTTTAAAAAATGAAGAGGAGAGAGGAGGCGGAGCTCACCGGGGAGCGGGGGAGGGTGCGGGGGGTGC
>NC_041392.1:706893941-706905160 GCF_002162155.2 Triticum dicoccoides | reverse complement strand
GTGCTTGTCGGTGGTGGTGGAGCGGGGGAGGGTGCGGGGGGTCGTCGGCGGCGGTGGTGGAGCGGGGGAGGGTGCGGTGGGTCGTCGGCGGCGGTGGAGCTAGCGGGGGAGGGTGCGGGTGGGATCGAGATCGAGATGGAGGGGGAATCGAGATCGAGATGGAGGGGGATCGAGATCGAGTGTCCTCATGAATATTCAATATTTTATCATATTGAATATGAAAAAATATCATCAAATTTGAAAAAATATTCATGAATTCAAAAAGTGCGCATGAAATTTAAAAATATTCAGGATATCAAAAAGTGCCTATGAAATACAACCGAGAAATGAAGACTACGATTTAAATACAGTCGATCTTAGCTAGCTATCTGTTCATAATTTTCTTGCCCTTCTTTTTCGCAAATGGAGTTCTTCTGTGGAACGGACGTCCTTTAGGTAGGATGGTCCTGCTTCTTCTTGTGGTGTATGTTGCTACTTCATCGTCGTCGTCATGTTCGATCTTCGGGTCGCCGTACTTGTCAAAGTCTTGCTCATTGGCTACTCCATCCATTCCGATGATCTTCCTTTTGCCTCTCCTCATGACAACACGACTGGGCTTTGACGGGTCGGTAATGAAGAAGCATTGGTCCACTTGGGAAGCCAGTACCCATGGCTCATTTTTCGCGGTGACGTTTGCGCCCGCGGTCTTGGATTTGGCTTCGAGTATAACCATGGTGGTGAAATACCAGTCTTCTTTTAGGACGCTCTTGGCCTATCTGACACGGAACATCGGGACCTTCTCTCCAGCGTAGCTCAGCTCCCAGATCTCCTCGACCCTTCCGTAGTATCTGTCCTTGTCATTACCGGTGTAGGATTCCATTGTTACCCTGGAGTTCTGATAACCATCGCTCTTCATGTCCTTGTCCTCGGTGTAGAATGTGTAGCCGTTGATATCGTATGTCTCATAGGTCATCAGGTTGTGCTCGGCACCCTGTGACAAGGCGAATATGAGTTGTTCTTCCACGGAAGAATCCTCATGTAAAGGGTACGACAGAAGCTTCTGCTTGAATTCGGCTGTAACTTTTCGAGTAGATGATTTTTTATATAAAAAACTTTTTCATCCGAGTTCGTACGCAAAAGTTATGCCCATTTTACAAATTCTCGAGAGATTTCGCAAATAAAGTCGAAATTCATATTTGTAAATTTTCACAACAACTAGACCACATATCACGTGGGAAACTTATTATTATTTTTTTGACATTTCCATGATTTTTGTTTATTTTTTTTTAAACTGAAAAGGCGGTCCACAGGAGGGGGTGCATTCGGTGGAAGTGGTGGCCAAGTTACTAATGGCGCACCGTGGGAGTGGTGCACCATTACTAGTTCAACTAGTAATGGCGCACCACTCCAACGGTGCGCCATTAGTAGTTTGAAAAAAATTAACAAAAATTCACTAATGGCGCACCGTGGGATTGGTGCGCCATTACTAACTCGGTGCGCCATTAGTAGTTTTGAAAAAATTAAAAAAAAAGTTTTTTTACTAATGGCGCACCAACACATGGTGCGCCATTAGTATATAGTAATGGCGCACCACATGTCTGATGCGCCATTAGTGTCAATTCCATCTATAGCCCTTTTCCTAGTAGTGTAAGAACGGTTCTTGCTCAGCCCATAGCAGCCATGTAAAACTTGCAACAACAAAGTAGAGGACGTCTAACTTGTTTTTTTAGGGCATGTTGTGATGTCATCTGGTCAAGGCATGATGCTATATTTTATTGTATGAGATGATCATGTTTTGTAACCGAGTTATCGGCAACTGGCAGGAGCCATATGGTTGACGCTTTATTGCATGCAATGCAATCGCCCTGTAATTGCTTTACTTTATCACTAAGCGGTAGCGATAGTCGTAGAAGCAATAGTTGGCGAGACGACAACGATGCTACGATGGAGATAAAGGTGTCGCGCCGGTGACGATGGTGATCATGATGGTGCTTCGAAGATGGAGATCACAAGCACAAGATGATGATGGCCATATCATATCACTTATATTGATTGCATGTGATGTTTATCCTTTATGCATCTTATTCTGCTTTGTTTGACGGTAGCATTATAGGATGATCTCTCACTAAATTTCAAGATAAAAGTGTTCTCCTAGAGTAGGCACCATTGCCAAAGTTCGTCGTGCCGAGACACCACGTGATGATCGGGTGTGATAAGCTCTGCGTTCATCTACAACGGGTGCAAGCCAGTTTTACACACACGGAATACTTGGGTTAAACTTGACGAGCCTAGCATATGCAGATATGTCCTCGGAGCACTGAGACCGAAAGGTCGAGCGTGAATCATATAGTAGATATGATCAACATAGTGATGTTCACCATTGAAAACTACTCCATCACACGTGATGATCGGACATGGTTTAGTTGATTTGGATCACGTGATCACTTAGATGATTAGAGGGATGTCTATCTAAGTGGGAGTTCTTAGGTAATATGATTAATTGAACTTTAATTTATCATGAACTTAGTCCAGATATTATTTTGCAAATAATGTTGTAGATCAATAGCTCGCGTTGTTTCTTCCCTATGTTTTATATATGTTTCTAGAGAAAACTAAGTTGAAAGATGATTGTAGCAATGATGCGGACTGGGTCCGTGATCTGAGGTTTATCCTCATTGCTGCACAGAAGGATTACGTCCTTCATGCACCGCTAGGTGACAAACCAATTGCAGGAGCGGATGCAGATGTTATGAACGTTTGGCTAGCTCAATATGATGACTACTTGATAGTTTAGTGCACCATGCTTAACGGCTTAGAATCGGGACTTCAAAGACGTTTTGAACGTCATGGACCATATGAGATGTTCCAGGAGTTGAAGTTAATATTTCAAGCAAATACCCGAGTTGAGAGATATGAAGTCTCCAACAAGTTCTATAGCTAAAAGATGGAGGAGAATAGCTCAAGCAGTGAGCATGTGCTCAGATTGTCTGGGTACTACAATCGCTTGAATCAAGTGGGCGTTAATCTTCCAGATAAAATAGTGATTGACAGAATTCTCTAGTCACCATCACCAAGTTAGTAGAACTTCGTGATGAACTATAGTATGCAAGGGATGACGAAAACGATTCTTGAGTTTTTCATGATGATGAAATCGATGAAGGTAGAAATCAAGAAAGAGCATCACACTACTAGGAGAAGGCCTACTAGTGACGCACCTGTTTTGCCTACTAATGGCGCACTACAGGTGCGCCACTAGCACCACGCCGTTAGAATTTTTTACTAATGGCGCACCACAGGTGCGCCGCGCCATTAGTATGCCTCGCAGGGGGCCATATTTACCTATGTGCTTTGGCATACTAATGGCGCACTGGTGGATGATGCGCCATTAGTCCTTTTTGCAGTGCGCCATTAGTGTGCTGAGTGGTGCGCCACTAGTATGAATATTAGGGATTTTTTCTTTTCTGATATTTTCATAGGTTACAAAATATATTATTGGACAGAATATAGACAGCACCACACAGCAACAGCAGATTCATCGAATAGAAGATTAGTCTCCGAATACAATTCATCATATTAGTCTCCGAATTCAAAAGACCGAACAAAGATAGAACATTACAAGTCTCGAGACCGCGAGTAGCGAGTTTGTCTTCACATTACAAGTCGA
Source organism: Triticum dicoccoides (assembly GCF_002162155.2). Classification (NCBI taxonomy): domain Eukaryota; kingdom Viridiplantae; phylum Streptophyta; class Magnoliopsida; order Poales; family Poaceae; genus Triticum; species Triticum dicoccoides. The sequence continues at coordinate 706,901,517 of NC_041392.1, read as the reverse complement.
TATCGATCATCTAAACTACCATCACATAGAAGAGAGCTGCGGTCATCACGATGAGCATCATCGCGATGAAACTGGTCTTCATCCGGTTCCTCCAACGCTCCCTCCTCTCTCCCGCTAGATAGCGCGCGTATCTAGATTCCGCCTCTGCCCTAGTGGTGTACCCTTTGTAACTGTTACCGCTGAAATGGTGAACCTGTCTCCGACACTCCTTTCAGTCGTCGTAGACTCTGGGAACCTTACATTTGTACACGACATACGACGGCATCTCTATGCACTAGCCAAACAAAACGTTAGTAGCAATTCACAGACAATACATAAGCAATATATAAGTATGCAATAAAAGGATCGGAAGAGAAAAGCAAGACATTAATAGCACGATTCATGGTCCTACTAATAAATAGCATCGATTACATCTAAGTTGAACGACTGTCCAAACCAAAGAGACATACAAGTTCATTAAAGTTTAATTACAACATGAGCTAATCGATATTTCATAACTACACATAGCATCACTACTTTTGACTCGGCTCAGGGACCGGAGCGTGCATGAAGCCGCCGTCTCTCGTGATGGTCATGAAGTCACGGGCGTTGTCAACCTGCATTTGTAGCGTTGTGTCTATATCACTGTTGGACGCTTGATATCTGAGGTAGAACTGCCTCGAGGTACGAAGGGCATCTTGATGGATGATTTCCGCAAACTCCAACTGGATGCGAAAGAATTCTTGTCTGATGTCCGCGTCCTGGGTTGCCGACAAGCGTGCGGCCCAATCTTTGAGATTATTTGGTAGCAGAAGGTGATTATGGTCCCGTACGATCGCCCACATGTGATGGAGGGCGTAGTAGGCATCCTTCTGACCGCCAGAGGGCTGCTTGACGCAGGGGAACGTCGTATTGTGGGTGAATATGTGCTTGCCGTACTTACGAATTGGCCTGCTGAAGGTGCCTCAAGATTGGGCGTAGCCGGGGAGAACATCATCAAGAACTTTCTTGATATTTGTGTAGTCTTTCTTCGACTGACGGTTCGAGTCGAAATACGTGGCCATGGAATATTTCGGGCTTAAGAGGATGAGTGTGCAATGTGTGTCACTACACAAAACACGGAATATTAGAAAAAAAAAAGAACGATCGAAATCTAAGAAATCATATGTTACATGGCGGTGAGGGGATGACTTACTCGGGAAAATAAGGCACGAGGAAGTTATCCTTATCTTGGTTTGCCAGAATGACGCCTTCGAGGTATGAACTCGCGACTTGCCAGTCCCTAGCGCTGCCCAAGTTCTTGGCACACATGTAGAAGGAGTCGACTATCACGATGTCCGGGGTCTTGTCTCTAATGATCCGCATCTCTATACTCAGCGAAAATAGCTGAACGAAGGTGTAGTGCAGCAGATGAAGGTTAAACATAGTGAAGATGTCATCAAACCGCAGGACGATCGTACCCCCGATGGCGTTATCCACAAAGCCCTTGCCCTCTGGCACCTTGGCCACAAAAACCGGGTATGCCACATCATTCTCGGTGAGACGCCGCTTCTCCAAAGAAAGAACACTGTCATGCAGACTCCGCATAGCACCGGTTGCAGCATTGAGCAGATTAGTCGGTAGCATCGGCCTACCCGCCACATGCACCCTCCTCGAGATATCCTTAGGTGAAGGTGGACCATCCTGAGCACGGATCGTACTCGGTGCCGGCTGGCTCACACCCTTGTTACTCTTTCGTTTTCGTCCCTTCTTCTTCTGCTGTATTGGGATCGAGTTCTGCTCACAGACCGCCTTCTTGAGTGTGTTGGGGCTGATAATATTTCGCACCTCGGCTATCTGAGGCTCGGTAAAGGCGGCAGCTGGAGGCGTCTCCTGAGAACTGAACGCCAGACGACGCCTGTTGCAATTTGGTTTCTCCGCGGTACCAGCTAGATCGCGATCATCTTTTGTAGGGTTGGGTTCTTGAGAAGGAGGCCCCAAGAATTCGTCAGCGTACCCATGTTCGGCAAAGTACGTATCGACGTAGGTAAATGTATCGTCATCGTTTTTGTCGTCGACCGGATCTTGTGCCATATGCATGTTCGGATCCTGTGCCATAGGGATGTCCGGGATGTCCGGTAGCATTGCGGCGGTCTTGCCATGGCTTGGCGCTGGCATGACTAGCGGTGTTGTCTTTGGGGTGGTCTCCCCCGCCCCCAAACAAATCTGGCTCTTCGGCCAAAGAAGGGGCCAGCTTACGCAGGCGCTGAGGGTCATCACATCATCTTCGTCGGCCCCGGCGGGTCGAATCGGAGGTAACAACTCGTCGCAGCCTGGCAGCACCCAAACTAGTTGAACCCTATACACGATGGGTGGCATCGGATTACCGTGGAACACGGGGTTGCCCGGTTGAATGATTCTACCCTTGCCGACATCGACCAACTCGTCATTCACGAAGTGCAGGATAGTGCACGGAACGTCGGCGGCACCCTGCGAAAACATGTAGGGCGTTAGGGATGCCCAGTCAAAGGCAAGGAGATGAAGTCCTCGGCCGAGAGGCTTAATTAGTTACCGTGATGGCGTCGAGCTCGGCTAATGTCGAGGCACCGCCAACAGCGGGCGTGCAATTAACGGAGGGGCCGCTTGCTGCCGAGGTGCCGGCCGGCATACACCCGGGTGCATTAAGCTCCAATGCCCGTGCCGGCGTCAGAGCCACCAATACCGCCTCCGCCGGAGACACCATTGGTGCCGCCTGCGCGTCGTGCGAGTTGCTGGCCGTGAAGCTGGGAATCGGGGGCGGCCCCTGTTGGTCGCCCGCAATCCACGTCGTCAGCCCATGAATCAAGGTAGGCACAATGGCGGTGAGCGTCGATCCCAGTTGTTGTTGCACTTGCTCTTGGACAATCTCTGGAATCCGCGCCACTTGTGCCTTGAGTTCTTGAACCTCGCGCGACTGGCTTTCCGAGCTGGTCTTTCTCTCCTTTCGCCCACCAGTGTTATAGTATGACGACCATTTTGTGGACAAGTCTTTGCTGGCCACACGACCAGCTGACGACGGCTTACTGAGCTTATCCTTGTTTTTCATTACGTTCAACGCCCTATTTAGAGTGTTGTCCCAAGGGGTGCTCTGAGCCGACCCCGCTACTGCTTTCAGTCTCCTGCGGAAGGAATGTGAACCCTTTAGAAATTTGGCTTCATTAATTAGAATGCAACCATATGGAGCTAATTACGCGGGGGTGTATTCCTTACCAGAACAAGATCAAGCGCCCTAGTCTTTGGATCCGTGGTAAGCTCCTTTCTTACCGGGTCCTCCTTGTACCGGGCCCTGACATAGTTCCTGGTCTTCTTGTCACGGTATTTCTCGAAGCGGGGCGGTAGGCCTTGCTCGGCACGCTCCGCGTCCTCCTTGTCCCATATAGGCTCCGCCACTCTGTAACCGCCGGGACCGAGTTTGTGTTCCCCTATGTTTAACTCCCACATTTCTTTCCACCACTGACTTGATTCGGAGGTTGCGCTGCTCTCGCACTTGATCTTGAACTCCTTGTAGTCATCTTTGCTGATTGAAGGATTTTTCGCCTTGATCTTCTCATAACTATCACCTTTGTCAATCATTCTCTTCACCGCGCTTCTCCAAGTAGACAGGGCCGTGCTCATCCTCATGAGGGCGGCATTGTTCACTTTATTCCCTGAGAGGCGTGTGTTTTCAAAGTCAGCGGGGAACTTGCATCGTTCGTGCAGCTTCGTGAAGAGGAGGTTGCGCAAATTCCCTCGGTCCTTATGCCTTAGGTTCTCGGTGTTGATCGAGACGGTGCTCCGGAGAATGCACCCGAGCTGAACCGAGTACCCCTTGACTATTTCTTTGGGCGCCGTTGGATGCCCGTCGGAGTTCACTTCAGTAAATTCCTCCTTGACGGTGCCGAGCACGTTCGGGCGTCGGTCCTTCTGTTGCCTCTTCAGTTGGCTGCCATCTGTGTGTGCGCTGCCATCATCAGTGGTGGCATCCTCGGCGGCACCATCAGTGGTGTCATCCCTGACGCCACTAGGGGTTGTGTAGTCAGGATCGGTGTCCTCCGCGGTGTCCTCATAGTGGTGAGGTTCTTCCTCCATCTCCTGGGACAGCTCCCAAAATTGCTTGCCCGAACCGCCGGCCTCATCGTTGTGGGCCATGTTTCGCTCTAAATAGGAATAAAGTTTTGTCAAAAAGTTGGTTATTGTCAAGGAACAAGATCATGGTCTCATCATTTAGGGTTTGTCGACACCGAGGCATCCTAAAAGCTAAGCTTTTATCATTTAGGGTTTGTCAACGTCGAGGCACCCTAAAAGCCTAAGCTTTCATCATTTAGGTTTTTATCGACACTGAGGCACCCTAAAAGCCAAGGTTTTATCATTTAGGGTTTGTCGACGCTGAGGCCCATGCATAACACAAGAGGTAGTTGATCCTACTTAATTAAGTTCTACGATACCCCGGCCCATGCATTAGTCGCAAGTACCCCATATGTCCTATTTTTAGCAAAGTCATGCTAAAATTCACGGAAAATTTCAGAATGACCTTTGCTGAAAATAGGACATATGGAGTACCCGAATTTGCCGGAACAGAAGTTAATCGACATTCCGGCAAACTCAAGGGCCTCTTGGGGTACTTGCAAAATCATCACGACACGATGGTCGAAGACAAAACTTAGCAAACTAGCACCACAATGTGCCTCTACTTTCATATGGATGAAAAGGCCATAGACCATATGGTCCTCTGCTTTCATATGGACAAAAATCAGCTCAATTTATGTGAGCTTCCATTCCGGATCTAATAGGTCACCCAACAAAAAATCATCAATAGTTTAGCAAGTCTGTACCCTTAAGAATGAACATATAGCAATATTTGTTGTCCCCACAGAACATACGGAAATCTAGCTGAAGAAGAGCGGAAATCTACACTCTGGAGCAAACACACATTTACAGAAAGTTCACGACAAACAACAAACTCATACCCCCTAGAACAACAGAGCAAATTCCACTACTAACACCACTAAAATTCTTATATGTAATTACACTGTATATTCACTTTATAATTACAGAGAGATTAATCTGAAATTACAACAAAAAGATTACAGCTAAAGAAGTAATTATAGCAAGAATACTCTATAATTACATCAAAGATTACATTAAACAATGAAATTGAAGTGCACTGCAATTACAATGAGATTGCATTGAAAGTACACTGGAACAAATGCAAGACTAAACCAATGAATTACAGTCAAAATGCACTCAAATAACAGTGCAATTACATATAATATTTACACTAAAACACACTAGAAATGCACTGACAACACACAGTAATTACACTACCATAGTACAGATAAAATCCACTAAAAATTACACTGAAAACTAGAACCTACATGATAATTGACAGGTAACTTAAATGTGATTTGGAACCCTAAATGAGCATACAACTACAGAGCAAGAATAGAAAGTTTGCTACCTATTCAAACACAGAAACAAAACACTACTTGAAACTCTAATCTAAAGAAACTGAAAAGACAACTTCATAAAATGGCGAGGCGATCTAACACCTACAACAGGGCACTTCCAGGGTGTTCTACGGTGTCCCATTGTGAACCAATTGAGCATTTGCACATACATATACAAACAAAACGAGCCAGCCGATTCAAGGCAAAGATGCCCTAATCCAAATGGCCATACATAGTAGATGAATCCCCTATAGCAGATTAATCACTCCTGAAGCCCAATCCAAGTGCACGAACAGGACAGACCACATACATCAAACACAAACATCAACATGACACTCATCTAGTGCTCCAAGTGCATTGCCATACCACTTCCACTTGTAATCATCAGGAGGTTGAACCAAAGGATGAGGAAACTTAATGAACACCCCAGTTAGAGAAAGAATGGCTATTAAGACATCAGAAAAATACCTACTAATAGTCTCTAAAAACCGCTTGTAAGCACCACGCAACAACCTCATTTTGAGACCGTGTCCAACTACCACCAAGAAGATAGCAGCCTTTTCTTCGACGGTAACATATACACTGTCATAGAGTCGACACTTCTCACGCAAGATGGTGCACAAGGCATGGAAGTTCCGCTTAGTTAAACACAATGCATATGCAAGAAACCAAATCTAATTGATCTCACATGATTCTGCTACATTGCAATTATCTAATTGTAAGATGTTGTGCACACAATAAAACATGCATAGCATACAAGAAGACAACAATAAAGAATTTGCATAAGTTTGGATCAAGAATTACCTTCAACCTGGGAGAAGAACACCACTGCAATCTGGGAGAAGATTACCACTGCAACCACCAGTACACCACTGCAATCTCGGACAGAAAAGCAGGTCAACCTGCGAAATAAAAACCAGCAGAGGATCAGGGTTCATGTCGAGCTGCTCGAATGGAGATGGGGCTCTGTACTGCGATATGATACCGCAAGATCACATGATTCAAAATACCTTCAACTGGGAGAACAACACCACTACAACCAACAGTACAACTTGGCAATCTCGGACAGAACAGTAGCTAAACCTAAAAAAACAAACAGCAGAGGGTCAGGGTTCATGTCGAGCAGCTCGAATGGAGAGGGGTGGAGATGGGGCTCGGGAGGAGATGGGGACAGGTACAAGGTCATAGGAAAGGGACGGAGATGGGGAGGTAGGAGGCAGCAGAGGTCCGAGATGACGGCAGCGCCGAGCAGCCCGCCATGGACGCCGCGATGGGGATTAGGGGTGGGGTGGGGGCAGGGGCGGGGCGACCCGGGTCCAGGATGGATGGGGAAGGACGAGATGAGAGCGGCGCGGGGTGGGGAAGATGGCCGGAGAGAGAGGTGCCAGCGAGGAGATGGACAACACTAACCTAGTCGGGTGAAGCAGCGCGAGGGGAGGGGTCTGGCTCGGCCGCCGAGGTGCGGGGACGGCGATGGCCGCGGCTAACACGGCGGCGAGGCTCAGGATCTGGCGGAGAAGGCGAGCGGGGAAGGGGGCGAGAGTGCGAGCACGGTGGCGCGGCTATGGCGTCGGGGGACGAGACCGGGCGGCGGAAGGAGGGGGCGCGCGTGAGGGTGTGGCGAGGGGGGGAAGTGGATTTGGCGAGGGAGGGACGAAGAGATCGGGCGAATTAGCTAGGGGGGAGGATTACTAATTGCCCACCCCCTGGCGGTGCGCCATTAGTATGTTTTTTATAGCAATGGCGCACCTCCGAGTAGTGCGCCATAAGTAATCTTTTTTTAGATAGCAATGGCGCAGCACCCAGCGGTGCACCATAAGTAACTTTTTTTTTGCATAGCAATGGCGCACCAGCCAGTGGTGCGCCATAAGTAATTTATTATTAGTATTTTTTGTTGCATCTAATAATTCTTTAGAAAATGAATATGAATATGAAATAGTAATAAATTTTTACAAAAATAGTAATAATTTTTTTAAAAATATCATCAAATTTGTTATTTGAAAATATTTATGAATAAGAAAAAATATCATCAAATTTGTTATTTGAAAATATCATCAAATTTGTTATTTGAAAATATAATCAAATTTGTATTTTTTTTTATTTTTAGTTGCATTCATTTGTGACGGTGGAGCGGGGGAGGGTGCGGGGGGTCG
>NC_041392.1:706862243-706893596 GCF_002162155.2 Triticum dicoccoides | reverse complement strand
GAGGGAGGGTGCGGGGGGTCGGCGGCGGCGATGGAGCGGGGGAGGGTGCGGGGAGTCGGCGGCGGCGGTGGAGCGGGGGAGGGTGCGGGGGGTGCTCGGCGGCGAGGGGGATCTGGCGAGGGGGATAGCGATCGAGATGGAGGGGGATCGAGATCGAGTGTCCTCATGAATATTCAATATTTTTTCATATTGAATATGAAAAAATATCATCAAATTTGAAAAAATATTCATGAATTCAAAAAGTGCCCATGAAATTTAAAAATATTCATGAGTTCAAAAAGTACTCATGAAATACAATTGAGAAATGAAGATTACGATTTAAATACAATCGATCTTAGCTAGCTATCTTTTCACAATCTTGCCCTTCTTTTTCGCAAATGGAGTTTTTCTATGGAACGGACGTCCTTTAGGTAGGGTGGTCCTGCTTCTTCTTGTGGTGTATGACACTTCATCGTCGTCGTCATGTTCCATCTTCGGGTCGCCGTACTTGTCGAAGTCTTGCTCATTGGCGACTCCATCCATTCCGATGATCTTCCTTTTGCCTCTCCTCGCGAAAACATGACTGGGCTTTGATGGGTCGGTAATGAAGAAGCATTGGTCCACTTGGGAAGCCAGTACCCATGGCTCATTTTTCGTGGTGACGTTTGCGCCCGCGGTCTTGGATTTGGCTTCGGGTATAACCATGGTGGTGAAATACCGGTCTTATTTTAGGACGCTCTTGGCCCATCTGACACGGAACATCGGGACCTTCTCTCCAGCGTAGCTCAGCTCCCATATCTCCTCGATCCTTCAGTAGTATCTGTCCTTGTCGTTACCGGTGTAGAATGTGTAGCCGTTAATATCGTACGCCTCATAGGTCATCAGGTTGTGCTCGGCGCCCTGTGACAAGGCGAATATGAGTTGTTCTTTCGCGGAAGAATCCTCATGTATAGGGTATGACAGAAGTTTCTGCTTGAACCAACGCATGAAACATGAGTTGTGCTCTTTGATTATATCTCCGTCCATCCTCTGTTGGCCTCGGTCATTGTACGTCTTCTCAATAAAGGTTTTGTGCTCTACCACCCAAGGACCAACCATGTCTATGTGTTGTAGCGCGACTAGGTTGGATCTTTCAAAGTCGGCGAGTCGACCCTCGAAGTCGACATGCATTTCGCGGCGACCCTCGCAGTGACACCATCCAGCGAGCCTGCCGATGTGCCTGTTGATGGGCAGACCAACGGGGTTCTTGATGCCTAGATAATTCGTGCAGTAGGAGATGCACTCTTCGGTCAGAAAGCCCCTGGCTATGCTTCCTCTGGATGTGACATGTTGCGAACGTATCCTTTGATGACACCATTCATCCTTTCGAACGGCATCATGCTGTGCAAGAACGTCGACCCAAGTTGGATGATATCCTCCATGATATGGACCAGCAGATGCACCATAACGTCGAAGGATGCGGGCGGGAAGTACATCTCAAGCTCGCATAGTATCATCACGATCTCTTCCTGTAGCCTTCTGAGTTGCCTCACGCCAACCGACTTCCGAGAGATGACGTCGAAAAAGTTGCATAGGCCAAATAGCGTTTCTCGGACGTGCGCGTCCATGATCCCATGGATTGCAACTGGAAGTATCTGCGTCATCAGCACGTGACAGTCGTGAGACTTCATCCCACTGAACTTCTGCTTCGCTGGGTCTAGGTATCTGCTTATCTTCCCTGCGTAACCGTAAGGAAGTTTTACTCCTACGAGGCAGGTGAAAAACTACTCGATATCCTCCTGACATAGAGTGAAGCACACGGGAGGGTAGTCATTTCCGGTCTTCTTGGCCTTTTTGCCTTTGCGACGACTTTCCGTGTCCTGCTTCGCCTCATCATTATCATCATCATCATTAGCGTGAAGCTCCTCCCTGATGCCCATTGATTTCAAGTATGCCCTTGCTTTCGTCCCATCTTTGGTCCTCTCTGGCATGTTGAGCAGGGTACCAAGCAGACTCTCGCACACGTTCTTCGTGATATGCATGACATCAAAGCTGTGAGGCACATGGTGGATCTTCCAGTACGGCAAGTCCCAGAAAATAGACCTCATTTTCTATACCTTCAGCAGCGGCTCTGGCGCCTTTCGCTTCTTTCCCGGCTCTGGCGCCTTTTGCTTCTTTCCCGGCAGTGGGCAATCTTTCCAATTTTTCAACAGCTCGTTTATTTCCTCGCCGCTCCTCGTACGCGGGCGTCTTCGGGGTTCGGTTTCACCATCGAACAGATCCTTGCGTCTTCTCCATGGGTCATTGTCACGAAGCCACCTTCGATGTCCCATGAACACGGTTTTAGAAGACCCGGGATCTCTATCTAGCTGGCGATACGTTGTGTCATCCATGTACCTGACGCATCCAAAAAATTCGTGGACCACCTGCCCAGCGAGATATCCGTAACCGACATAGTCGTGCACCGTCGTGAGCAGTGCGGCTCTCATAGGGAAATATTCTTTCTCTGCGGCGTCCCACGTATTGGCTGGTGTTTTCCACAGCGTGTCTAGCTCCTCTTACAGCAGCCCCAGATACAGATTGATGTCGTTCCCTGGTTGTTTCTACCCTTCAATTAGCGTACTCATGTGAATGTACTTCCTCTTCATGCACAACCAGGGGGAAGGTTGTACATCCACACAAACACAGGCCAGGTGCTATGTGTGCTTCTCTGGCTGCCAAACGGATTGACTCCATCGGTTCTCGCACCCAGCACGATGTTCCTTGGATCGTCCCCAAATTCTGGGTGTTCGAAGTTCAACGCTTGCCACTAGCTCGCATCCTTAGGGTGACTCAACATCTTGTCTTTTTTATTTATCTCCGGATCATTTCCGTCATCTTCTCGCTTCTTCTCCTCCCTATCCGCGTGCCAACGCAGGAGCTTTGCTAGCTTAGGGTCCGTGAAATACCGCTGTAGATGAGGAGTGATCGGAAAGTACCACACCACTTTTTGAGGAGCTTTCTTCCTCTTCTTGTATCAAGTGATGCCGCACACTGGACATATGGTGGACTCCGCGTGCTCGTCCCGATAAAAGATGCAATTGTTCATGCACACGTGGTATTTCATGTGCGGTAAATCCAGAGAACACATGATTTTCTTCGCCTCCTCGAAACTGGTCGGGCACTTGTTCCCCTTGGGAAGACGTTCGTGCCAGAATGAAATGTTCTTGTCGAAGCATGTGTCGGTCATTTTGTGTTTTACCTTCATCTTCAGAGCCATGAGCGTTACTTTCAGGCGGGTATCCTCGGGCCTGCATCCTTCATACAATGGAGTAACCGCGTCTATCTCCAGTTGATCCAGCTTGGCTTTCTCTCAGGCGGCAGCTCTTGCATTATCCGTCTGCTTGAGAAGCAGCTCTTGAATATGAGGGTCCTGCACCCAGCCTCCATCGTCGTCTGCTCCGGCATCTTCATCTTCATGATCATGCCCTTCGTCTTGATCTTCCTCATCATCATGTCCGGCATCTTCTACATCATGACTGTGTACAGCATCACCGTCGTGATCATGTCCTGGAGATTCTTCGTCTTCTCGCCCGCCCTCGCCGCGGTGGTTGTCTTGCTGCCCTTCCTCATTTCTTGCCCGGCCCCCATGGACGACTTCATATTCATCTTCATCACCTTGCCACCGATAGCCATCCATGAAACAATGAAAGAGCAGGTGGTCCTGCACCTGCCCGGAATCCGGGTCCGCAATAAGGCTCTTCAGCTTGCATCTTCGACAGGGACATCTTATCTCCGTCTCGTTCTTTTGAAGCATCTCGGCCTTCACGGAGCTCAAAAACCTATTCACGATGCCTTCGGTCATGGTGTGGACCATGGTCGCCTGTGGGGTAGAGCAAAACAATATTTTAGAACCAAGAAAAAATTCGGCATGACTTTCCCTAAAAATAGGACCAAAAAGAATGCATAGTGCCAAAATTCTCGCCGAAACAGAAATGAATCAACATTCCGGCAAAATATTGGCAACTATCGCATTTCAAATACCGGTACCTGCAAACACAAACATATATGCAACACCACAAACATACATAGATCTAGTAGACCATAAAAAGTGCATGTGCACGTTGTTGGAGGGAGAAAAAAAGTATATCTACAACATAAAGATAGCTTTCCCCTTACTTATCTAACAAAAAAAGGTAATTTAACCACTTAATTTGGATGAATTTATGGTGCAAATGAGGTGAGGAGGAGGAGGCAGCCGAGACAAGCTTGGAGGAGGAGGTGGAGAGAATGAAGTGGGGAAAGTGAGTGTGTAGGTGTGGCTGTCCAAAATATTTAGCAGGTCCCAGGTTACTAATGGCGCGCCACCCGCAAATGCGCCATTAGTAACCCTGCTTGTGGTGCGCCATTAGTAGTTTTGCAAAAAAAATATAGTAGTGGCGCACTGTGTGGCAGGTGCGCCATTACTAGTTAAAACTAGTAATGGCGCACTGTGCCCTGGTGCGCCATTAGTATTTTTGGAAGAAAAAAATTTGTTACGAGTGGCGCACCGTGGGTCTGGTGCGCCATTAGTGTCTATCACACTAATGGCGCACCAACTCATGGTGCACCACGGCTATATAGTAGTGGCGCACCACATGTCTGGTGCGCCATTAGTGGCCATATAATCTATAGCCCTTTTCCTAGTAGTGTCAAGTGTTGATGGTTGACAAGACCACTAGTTTCAAGGAAAAGGGCAAAGGGAAGAGGGGAACTTCAAGAAGAACGGCAAGAAAGTTGCTGCTCAAGTAAAGAATCCCAAGTCTGGACCTAAGCCTGAGACTAAGTGCTTCTACTGCAAAGGGACTGGTCACTAGAAGCGGAACTGGCCCAAGTATTTGGCGGATAAGAAGGATGGCAAAGTGAACAAAGGTATATTTGATATACATGTTATTGATGTGTACCTTACTAGTGTTTATAGCAACCCCTCGGTATTTGATACTGGTTCAGTTGCTAAGAGAAGTAACTCGAAACGGGAGTTGCAGAATAAACAGAGACTAGTTGAGGGTGAGGTGACGATGTGTGTTGGAAGTAGTTCCAAGATTGATATGATCATCATCGCACACTCCCTGTACTTTAGGGATTAGTGTTGAACCTAAATAAGTGTTATTTGGTGTTTGCGTTGAGCATGAATATGATTTGATCATGTTTATTGCAATACGGTTATTCATTTAAGTTAGAGAATAATTGTTGTTCTGTTTGCATGAATAAAACCTTCTATGGTCATACACCCAATGAAAATGGTTTGTTGGATCTTGATCGTAAATATTGAAACCAAAAGATGCAAAGTTAATAATGATAGTGCAACTTATTTGTAGCACTGCCGTTTAGGTCATATTGGTGTAAAGCGCATGAAGAAACTCCATGCTGATGGGATTTTAGAATCACTTGATTATGAACCACTTGATTCTTGCGAACCATGCCTTATGGGCAAGATGACTAAGACTCCGTTCTCCGGAACAATGGAGCGAGCAACTGACTTATTGGAAATAATACATACTGATGTATGCGATCCGATGAGTGTTGAGGCACGCGGCGGGTATCGTTATTTTCTGACCTTCACACATGATTTGAGAAGATATGGGTATATCTACTTGATGAAACATAAGTCTGAAACATTTGAAAAGTTCATACAATTTTAGAGTGAAGTGGAAAATCATCGTAACAAGAAAATAAAGTTTCTACGATCTGATCGTGGAGAAGAATATTTGAGTTACGAGTTTGGTCTTCATTTGAAGCAATGCAGAATAGTTTCGCAACTCACGCCACCTGGAACACCACAGCGTAATGGTGTGTCCGAACATCATAACCGTACTTTATTAGATATGGTGCAATCTATGATGTCTCTTACCGATTTACCACTATCGTTTTGGGGTTATGCATTAGAGACAGCTGCATTCACGTTAAATACGGCACCATCTAAATCCGTTGATACGACACCATATGAACTGTGGTTTTGCAAGAAACCAAAGTTGTCGTTTCTTAAAGTTTGGGGTTGCGATACTTATGCGAAAAAGTTTCATCCTGATAAGCTCAAACCCAAATCGGAGAAATGTGTCTTCATAGGATACCCAAAGGAGATAGTTGGGTACACCTTCTATCACAGATCCGAAGGCAAGACATTTGTTGCTAAGAATGAATCCTTCCTAGAGAAGGAGTTTCTCTCGAAAGAAGTGAGTGGGAGGAAAGTAGAACTTGATGAGGTAACTGTACCTGCTCCCTTATTGGAAATTAGTTCATCACAGAAATCTGTTCATGTGACTCCTACACCAATTAGTGAGGAAGCTAATGATGATGATCAAGTTACTATCAAACCTCGCAGGTAAATCAGAGTGAGATCTGCACCAGAGTGGTACGGTAATCCTGTTTTGGAGGTCATGTTACTTGACCATGACGAACCTATGAACTATGAGGAAGCGATGATGAGCCCATATTCCGCAAAATGGCTTGAGGCCATGAAATCTGAGATGGGATCCATGTATAAGAACAAAGTATGGACTTTGATTGACTTGCCCGATGATAGGTGAGTCATTAAGAATAAATGGATTTTCAAGAGCAAGACGGACGCTGATAGTAGTGTTACTATCTACAAAGCTCGAATTGTTGCAAAATGTTTTCAACAAGTTCAAGGTGTTGACTATGATGAGATTTTCTCACTTGTATCGATGCTAAAAAGTTTGTCCGAATCATGTTAGCAGTTGCCGCATTTTATGAAATCTGGGAAATGGATTTCAAAACTACATTCATTAATGGATTTCTTAAAGAAGAGTTGTATATGATGCAACCAGAAGGTTTTGTCGATCCTAAAGGTGCTAACAAAATTTGCAAGCTCCAGCGATCCATCTGTGGACTGGTGCAAGCATCTCGGAGTTGGAATATACGCTTTGATTAGTTAATTAAAGCATATAGTTTTATACAGACTTGTGGTGAAGCCTGTATTTACAAGAAATTGAGTGGGAGCACTACATCATTTCTGATAAAAATATGTGAATGACATATTGTTGACCGGAAATAATGTAGAATTTTCTAGAAAGCATAAAGGAGTATTTGAAAGGAGTTTTTCAAAGAAAGACCTCGGTGAAGCTACTTACATATTGAGCATCAAGATCTATAAAGATAGATCAAGACGCTTGATAAGATTTTCAATGAGTATGTACCTTGACAAGATTTTGAATTAGTTCAAAATGGAACAGTCAAATAAAGAGTTCTTGCCTGTGTTGCAAGGTGTGAAGTTGAGTAAGACTCAAAGCCTGACCACAGCAGAAGATAGAAAGAGAATGAAAGTCATTCCCTATGCCTCAGCCATAGGTTCTATAAAGTATGCCATGTTGTGTACCAGATATATTGTATACCCTACACTGAGTTTGGCAAGGGAGTACAATAGTGATCTAGGAGTAGATCACTGGACAGCGGTTAAAATTATCCTTAGTGGAATAAGGAAATATTTCTCGGTTATGGAGGTGATAAAGAGTTCGTCGTCAAGAGTTGCATCGATGCAAGCCTTGACACCGATCTGGATGACTCTAAGTCTCGATCTAGATACATATTGAAAGTGGGAGCTATTAGCTAGAGTAGCTTCGTACAGAGCATTGTAGACATAGAAATTTGCAAAATACTTACGGATCTGAATGTGACAGACCCGTTGACTAAAATTATCTCACAAGCATAACATGATCACACCTCAGTACTCTTTGGGTGTTAATCACATAGCGATGTGAACTAGATTACTGACTCTAGTAAACCCTTTGGGTGTTGGTCACATGTCGATGTGAACTATGAGTGTTAACCACATAAAGATGTGAACTATTGATGTTAAATCACATGGCGATGTGAACTAGATTATTGACTCTAGTGCAAGTGGGAGATCGAAGGAAATATGCCCTAGAGGCAATAGTAAAGTTATTATTTATTTCCTTATTTCATGATAAATGTTTATCATTCATGCTAGAATTGTATTAACCAGAAACTTGATACATGTGTGAATACATAGACAAAACAATGTGTCCCTAGTATGCCTCTACTTGACTAGCTTATTCATCAAAGATGGTTATGTTTCCTAGCCATAGACATGTGTTGTCATTTGATGAACGGAGTCACATCATTAGGAGAATGATGTGATGGACAAGACCCATTCATTAGCTTAGCATTGTGATCGTTACAGTTTTATTGCTACTGCTTTCTTCATGACTTATACATGTTCCTCAGACTATGAGATTGTGCAACTCCCGAATATCCGGAGGAACACTTTGTGTGCAATCAAACGTCCCAACGTAAATGGGTGATTATAAAGATGATCTACAGGTGTTTCTGAAGGTGTTTGTTGGTTTGGCATAAATCCAGATTAGGATTTGTCACTCCGTGTATCGGAGAGGTATCGCTGGGCCCTCTCGGTAATGCACATCACTATAAGCCTTGCAAGCAATGTGACTAATGAGTTAGTTGTAGGATGATGCACTACGGAACGAGTAAAGAGATTTGCAGGTAACGAGATTGAACTAGGTATTGAGATACCGACGATCGAATCTCGGGCAAGTAACATACCGATGACAAAGGGAACAACGTATGTTGTTATGCGGTTTGACCGATAAAGATCTTCGTAGAATATGTAGGAGCCAATATGAGCATCTAGGTTCAGCTATTGGTTATTGACCGGAGATGTGTCTCGGTCATTTCTACATAGTTCTCGAACCCGTAGGGTCCGCATGCTTAACGTTCGGTGACGATTTATATTATGAGTTATGCGATTTGATGTACCGAATGTAGTTTGAAGTCCCGGATGAGATCGGGGACATGACGAGGAGTCTCGAAATGGTCAAGACATAAAGATCAATATATTGGACGACTATATTCGGACATCGGAAAGGTTCTGAGTGATTCGGGTATTTTTTGGAGTACCGGAGAGTTACGGGAATTCGTATTGGGCCTTAATGGGCCATACGGGAAAGGAGAGAAAGGCCCCAAAAGGTGGCGCACCCCTCCCCATGGTCTGGTCCGAATTGGACTAGGGAGGGGGGCGCCCCCTTCCTTCCTTCTCCTTTTCCCTTCCCTTTTTCCTATTCCATGTGGGAGGAGGAATCCTATTAGAACTAGGGAGTCCTAGTAGGACTCCACACTTCTGGAGCGCCCTAGGGGCTAGCCGGCCTCCCCTCCTCCATCCTTTATATACGGGGGCAGGGGGCACCTCTAGACACAACAATTGATCATTGATCTTTTAGCCGTGTGCAGTGCCTCCCTCCACCATAATCCACCTCGGTCATATCATAGCGGTGCTTAGGATAAGCCCTGCGTCGGTAGCATCATCATCACCATCATCACGCCGTCATGCTGACGGAACTCTCCCTCGAAGCTCTGCTGGATCGGAGTTCGTGGGACGTCATCGAGCTGAACGTGTGCTGAACTCGGAGGTGCCGTGCGTTCGGTACTTGGATCGATCGGATCGTGAAGATGTACGACTACATCATCCGCGTTGTTCTAACGCTTCCGCTTTCGGTCTACGAGGGTACGTGGACAACACTCTCCCCTCTCGTTGCTATGCATCACCATGCTCTTGCGTGTGCGTACAAATTTTTTGAAATTGGTACGTTCCCCAACAAGTACACAAATCTCAACTTCAGAAAAGCTCAAAATTGACAGTGGTGAAGCACTTGGACCCGAGGATGCAACAAATTACAGGAGTGTTGTAGGTGCATTACAATATTTAACACTTACTCGTCCTGATATTTCTTATTCTGTGAACAAAGTCTGTCAGTATCTACATGCTCCTACCACTGTTCATTGGACGACATTTAAAAGAATTGTGATGTATCTCAAATCTTCAGGACAACTTGGACTCAAGATTGTCAAATCTACTTCCATGCTTGTGTCTGCTTATTCAGATGCAGACAGGGCAGGGTGTGCTGATGATAGAAGATCTACAGGTGGATTAGCTGTATTTCTGGGAACAAATCTTATATCTTGGAGTGCGAGAAAACATGCTACAATCTGCACTGGGGCTGAGTATAAGGCTCTAGCAAATGCTACAGCTGAAGTTGTGTGGATCCAGACTTTGCTTTATGAGCTTGGGGCCAGAACTCCACGAGTTGCAAGATTATGTTGTGATAATATTGGTGCAACCTATCTTTCAGCTAATCCTGTTTTTCATGCACAGACAAAACATATTGAGATTGATTTCCACTTTGTCAGAGAAAGAGTAGCTCGCAAGTTACTGGACATAAAGTTCATACCTACAGGTGATCAACTAGCCGATGGCTTCACAAAACCTATTACCATGAGAAGGCTTGATGAGTTCAAATACAATCTCAACCTTGGAGTACTTTAGGATCAGATTGAGGGGGAGTGTTGGAATAGAGTTGTATGGAGATAGGACTAGTGTTTAAACTTGTAATCCTTTCCTGTCTCTTCTTCTGTCGATCTCCTCCTGTACCGACCTTCTCTGTAATCTCTCGATTGATTTACAGATCGAACAACTTGTAAGCCACAGCATCATCTACATAAATACAATGTGGCCCGAGAAAAGGGTTTAACGCTTCCCAAACAATCTTATAGGATAAACATATTTATTCGTAACTTCTGGCCTTACTAACCAAGGAACTTGCTTCTGCCAAATAGCTAGGATATTTTGTTACGAATGTCATGCCGACAAGATAGTCATTTTCACTACCCTTCTAGAGAGTTTTGCATTGCCGACTTGCGTAAATACCAACTTAACTAAGCTAGGCAAGAAGATTATTTGTCTCCCTGCAAACAAAGAAGATTATTTGTCTAATGCTACATCATTTTTACATTCAGCAAATAAAAAGACTTCATACTAACTGGAGTACTATGCTACGCAGTCAACATTCATTAGGCCAGATAGAGGCATAGTGCAATCATTTTTTTTTTGCTTGTTTGGCGTCACAAGTTTGGCCAGTGGAGCCAGGATGTGATCACAACTCACAAGCATGTATCTGAAAAAGAAAAGGCTGTCACATTATGAGCGCGCCAGGTTCTCGTCAGGTTTCAGGTCAAACATCGTGATATTCAACAATTAAAATATTGCTGCATGGTAACATGCAACTTGGCACGATCAGAAGACAAGTAACACCATGGTGAACGAAGAGGTAGTTATGTTCATCCACACGTTGTATCATAATAACAAGAATTAAAAACATAGCAATTCTCATGCCGTTTTCTTCGTGTCAAGTCGACTTACATGAGGCATACACCTATCTGCTACCAAGACGAGAAACAAAGAACGCAGGCCAGTCCATCTCTAACAAAACAACACTTCGACGATTGAACCAACCCAAGCAATCCATCTCCTTCACAGTTCAAGTCCCAAGATCACCGATGTACACATGCCTCTTCCTGTCCTTAAGTAAGATCGTGCCACCTTTCTCTCCCAAGATGCTCAAGTGCATCACCTTTCTTTTAATCTGATTGGGTGGTTTCAATTGCACCACACGACTGCAAATCCACCCAGCAGTAGCAACATCCTCACCATTTTTGTAGTCTTGACGTGCGTAGATGTTGGAATTTTGCTAGTAGGCCTTTGGCCCAAAGCCTAACTAAAATTCTGAAATTCTCTTGGCCCATTCATGCACACATGTGAGTGGAGTGAGTGAGGCTAAAGTTTAGTCCCACCCCGCCACGCCACGCCACGCCATGCCTCGCCACGACGCGCCGCGCCGCGGGTTGCGGGATTGAACCGAGCCGAGGACAGAGCTATGCACGTTGTCTATATTTTTGCTGCATGGGAAAATATTAATGAGTCATTAATTAATAATTAACGAACACGTTAACTACTGAACCGTTTCCGATTCTTTTGGATTGTGACGACTTGGACGTGGGGTTTACTCCCACGACCTACCCGGCCCGCACTATATAGTCAGGCAGACGTCTACCCTAGCCGCCGCCGCTTCATATGGTTTCTCACCACCGTTCCAGATCATTGCGCCGCCAAGCAAGTCTTCTCCATCCCTCCTTCCGGCGTGCACCGCAAGAAGGGACAGCAGGCCTCCGGAACCCCGCCTCTCGTGATCCTGTACGGGAGAGGGGCGATCAGGTTTTTGGGGAGCGCACTCGCGCGACTGCTGGCAGCGACGACTTCGCGAACGACGACTTCTTCCCCAACCTCAGCAACCTCGTCCTCGACGACATGGGCGACAACGTCAACGCCGGCGGTGCTGCACCCGCTGCACCGTATGTGATTCTTGTTGGGGAACGTTGTACAAAACAAAAAAAAATTCCTACGTTTCACCAACATCAATCTATGGAGTCAACTAGCAACGAGAGGAGAGTGCATCTACATACCCTTGTAGATCGCGTGCGGAAGCGTTCAAGAGAACGGGGATGATGGAGTCGTACTCGCCGTGATCCAAATCACCGATGACCAAGTGCCGAACGGACGGCACCTCCGCGTTCAACACACGTACGGAGCGGATGACGTCTCCTCCTTCTTGATCCAGCATAGGGGAAGGAGAGGTTGATGAAGATCCAGCAGCACGACGGCGTGATGGTGGATGCAGCAGTCACCGCAGCAGGGCTTCGTCGAGCTTCTGCGAGAGGGAGAGGTGTAGCAGGGGAGAGGGAGGCGCCAAGGCTTGAGTTGTGGCTGCCCTCCCTCCCCCCTTTATATAGGCCCCCTAGGGGGGTGCGCCGGCCCTAGGAGATGGGATCTCCTAGGGGGCGGCGGCCAAGGGGGTGGAGTAACCCCCAAGGCAAGTGGAGGCGCCCCCTCCCCTAGGGTTCCCAACCCTAGGCGCATGGGGGGCCCAAGGGGGGTGGGCACACCAGCCCACTATGGGCTGGTTCCCCTCCCCACTTCAGCCCATGGGGCCCTCCGGGATGGGTGGCCCCACCCGGTGGACCCCCGGGACCCATCCGGTGGTCCCGGTACAATACCGGTGACTTCGAAACTTTCCCGATGGCCAAAACTACACTTTCTATATATAATTCTTCACCTCCGGACCATTCCGGAACTTCTCGTGACGTCTAGGATCTCATCCGGGACTCCGAACAACTTTCGTATTATTGCATACTCATATCTATACAACCCTAGCGTCACCGAACCTTAAGTGTGTAGACCCTATGGGTTCGGGAGAGAAGCAGACATGACCGAGACGACTCTCTGGTCAATAACCAACAGCGGGATCTGGATACCCATGTTGGCTCCCACATGCTCCTCGATGATCTCATCGGATGAACCACGATGTCGAGGACCTAATCAATCCCGTACTCAATTCCCTTTGTCAATCGGTACGTTACTTGCCCGAGAATCGATCGTCGGTATCCCAATACCTCGTTCAGTCTCGTTACCGGCAAGTCACTTTACTCGTACCGTAATGCATGATCCCGTGATCAACCACTTGATCACATTGAGCTCATTATGATGATGCATTACCGAGTGGGCCCAGAGATACCTCTCCGTCATACGGAGTGACAAATCCCAGTCTCGATTCGTGCCAACCCAACAGACACTTTCAGAGATACATGTAATGTACCTTTATAGTCACCCAGTTACGTTGTGACGTTTGGCACACCCAAGGCACTCCTACGGCATATGGGAGTTGCACAATCTCATGGTCTAAGGAAATGATACTTGACATCCAGAAAAGCTACAGCAAATGAACTACACGATCTTTGTGCTATGCTTAGGTTTGGGTCTTGTCCATCACATCATTCTCCTAATGATGTGATCCCGTTATCAATGACATCCCCATGTCCATAGCCAGGAAACCATGACTATCTGTTGATCAACGAGCTAGTCAACTAGAGGCTCACTAGGGACACATTGTGGTCTATGTATTCACACATGTATTACGATTTCCGGATAATACAATTATAGCATGAATAATAGACAATTATCATGAACAAGGAAATATAATAATCATTTTATTATTGCCTCTAGGGCATATTTCCAACAGTCTCCCACATGCACTAGAGTCAATCATCTAGTTACATTGTGATGAATCGAACACCCATGGAATTCTGGTGTTGATCATGTTTTGCTCTAGGGAGAGGTTTAGTCAACGGATCTGCTACATTCAGGTCCGTATGTACTTTACAAATCTCTATGTCTCCATTTTGAACACTTTCACGAATGGAGTTGAAGCGACGCTTGATATGCCTGGTCTTCCTGTGAAACTTGGGCTCCTTGGCAAGGGCAATAGCTCCAGTGTTGTCACAGAAGAGAGTCATCGGGCCCGACGCATTGGGTATGACTCCTAGGTCGGTAATGAACTCCTTCACCCAGACTGCTTCGTGTGCTGCCTCCGAGGCTGCCATGTACTCCGCTTCACATGTAGATCCTGCCACAACGCTTTGCTTGCAACTGCACCAGCTTACTGCCCCACCATTCAAAATATACACGTATCCAGTTTGTGACTTAGAGTCATCCAGATCTGTGTCGAAGCTAGCGTCGACGTAACCCTTTATGACGAGCTCTTCGTCACCTCCATAAACGAGAAACATTTCCTTAGTCCTTTTCAGGTACTTCAGGATATTCTTGACCGCTGTCCAGTGTTCCTTGCCGGGATTACTTTGGTACCTATCTACCAAACTTACGGCAAGGTTTACATCAGGTCCGGTACACAGCATGGCATACATAATAGACCCTATGGCTGAGGCATAGGGGATGACACTCATCTCTTCTATATCTTCTGCCGTGGTCGGACATTGAGCTGAGCTCAATTTCACACCTTGCAACACAGACAAGAACCCCTTCTTAGACTGATCCATATTGAACTTCTTCAATATCTTATCAAGGTATGTGCTTTGTAAAAGACCTATGAGGCGTCTTGATCTATCTCTATAGATCTTGATGCCTAATATATAAGCAGCTTCTCCAAGGTCCTTCATTGAAAAACTCTTATTCAAGTAGGCCTTAATGCTGTCCAAAAGCACTATATCATTTCCCATCAAAAGTATGTCATCTACATATAATATGAGAAATGCTACAGAGCTCCCACTCACTTTCTTGTAAACGCAGGCTTCTCCATACGTCTGCATAAACCCAAACGCTTTGATCATCTCATCAAAGCGAATGTTCCAACTCCGAGATGCTTGCACCAGCCCATAAATCGAGCGTTGGAGCTTGCACACCTTGTCAGCATTCTTAGGATCTGCAAAACCTTCCGGCTGCATCATATACAATTCTTCCTTAAGGAAACCATTAAGGAATGCCGTTTTGACGTCCATTTGTCATATCTCATAATCATAGAATGCGGCAATTGCTAACATGATTCGGACGGACTTCAGCTTCGCTACAGGTGAGAAAGTCTCATCGTAGTCAACCCCTTGAACTTGTCGATAACCCTTAGCGACAAGCCGAGCTTTATAGATGGTCACATTACCATCCGCGTTTGTCTTCTTCTTAAAGATCCATTTATTTTCTATGGCTCGCCGCTCAACGGGCAAGTCAGTCAAAGTCCATACTTCGTTTTCATACATGGATCCTATCTCGGATTTCATGGCTTCTAGCCATTTGTCGGAATCCGGGCCCGCCATCACTTCTTCATAGTTCGAAGGTTCACCATTGTCTAACAACATGATTTCCAAGACAGGGTTGTCGTACCACTCTGGTGCGGAACATGTCCTTGTGGACCTTCGAAGTTCAGTAGGAGCTTGATCAGAAGTATCTTGATCATCATCATTAACTTCCTCTCTAATTGGTGCAGGCACCACAGGAACATTTTCCTGAGCTGCGCTACTCTCTGCTTCAAGGGGCAGTACTTCATCAAGCTCTACTTTCCTCCCACTTACTTCTTTCGAGAGAAACTCCTTCTCTAGAAAGGATCCATTCTTAGCAACAAAGATCTTGCCTTCGGATCTGAGGTAGAAGGTATACCCAATAGTTTCTTTAGGGTATCCTATGAAGACGCATTTTTCCGACTTGGGTTCGAGCTTTTCAGGTTGAAGTTTCTTGACATAAGCATCGCATCCCCAAGCTTTTAGAAACGACAGCTTAGGTTTCTTCCCAAACCATAATTCATACGGTGTCGTCTCAACGGATTTCGATGGAGCCCTATTTAAAGTGAATGCGGCAGTCTCTAAAGCATAGCCCCAAAATGATAGCGGTAAATCGGTAAGAGACATCATAGATCGCACCATATCTAATAGAGTGTGATTACGACGTTCGGACACACCATTACGCTGAGGTGTTCCAGGCGGCGTGAGTTGTGAAACTATTCCACATTTTCTTAAGTGTGTGCCAAATTCGTGACTCAAGTTTTCTCCCCCATGATCTGATCGCAAGAACTTGATTTTCCGGTCATGTTGATTCTCAACCTCACTCTGAAATTCCTTGAACTTTTCAAAGGTCTCGGACTTATGTTTCATTAAGTAGACATACCCATATCTACTCAAGCCAGCAGTGAGGGTGAGAACATAACGATAGCCACCGCGAGCCTCAACGCTCATTGGACCGCACACATCAGTATGTATGATTTCCAATAAGTTGGTTGCTCGCTCCATTGTTCCTGAGAATGGAGTCTTGGTCATTTTACCCGTGAGGCATGGTTCGCATGTGTCAAATGATTCATAATCAAGAGACTCTAAAAGTCCATCTGCATGGAGCTTCTTCATGCGTTTGACACCTATGTGACCAAGGCGGCAGTGCCACAAGTATGTGGGACTATCATTATCAACCTTACATCTTTTGGTATTCACACTATGAATATGTGTAGCATTACGCTCGAGACTCATTAAGAATAAACAATTCACCATTGGAGCATGACCATAAAACATATCTCTCATATAAATAGAACAACCATTATTCTCGGATTTAAATGAGTAGCCATCTCGTATTAAACGAGATCCTGATACAATGATCATGCTCAAAGCTGGCACTAAATAACAATTATTGAGGTTTAAAACTAATCTCGTAGATAAATGTAGAGGTAGCGTGCCGACGGCGATTACATCGACCTTGGAACCATTCCCGACGCGCATCGTCACCTCGTCCTTCGCCAGTCTCCGCTTATTCCGCAGCTCCTGCTTTGAGTTACAAATGTGAGCAACCGCACCGGTATCAAATACCCAGGAGCTACTACGAGTACTGGTAAGGTACACATCAATTACATGTATATCACATATACCTTTCGTGATACCGGCCTTCTTGTCCGCTAAGTATTTGGGGCAGTTTCGCTTCCAGTGACCACTTCCCTTGCAATAAAAACACTCAGTCTCGGGCTTGGGTCCATTCTTTGGCTTCTTCCCGCCAGCTTGCTTACCGGGCGCGGCAACTCCCTTGCCGTCCTTCTTGAAGTTCTTCTTACCCTTGCCTTTCTTGAACTTAGTGGTTTTATTCACCATCAACACTTGATGTTCCTTTTTGACTTCTACCTCTGCTGATTTCAGCATTGCAAATACTTCAGGAATGGTCTTTTCCATCCCCTGCATATTGAAGTTCATCACAAAGCTCTTGTAGCTTGGTGGAAGCGACTGGAGGATTCTGTCAATGACCGCGTCATCCGGGAGATTAACCCCCAGCTGAGTCAAGCGGTTATGTAACCCAGACATTGTGAGTATGTGCTCACTGACAGAACTATTTTCCTCCATCTTATAGCTGAAGAACTTGTCGGAGACTTCATATCTCTCGGCCCGGGCATGAGCTTGAAAAACCATTTTCAGCTCTTCGAACATCTCATATGCTCCGTGTCTCTCAAAACGCTTTTGGAGCCCCGGTTCTAAGCTGTAAAGCATGCTGCACTGAACGAGGGAGTAATCATCAGTACATGTCTGCCAAGTGTTCATAACGTCTTGTTCTGCAGGGAGAGCAGGTGCTTCACCTAGCGGTGCTTGTAGGACATAATCTTTCTTGGCAGCTATGAGGATGATCCTCAGGTTCCGGACCCAGTCCGTATAGTTGCTGCCATCGTCTTTCAGCTTGGTTTTCTCTAGGAACGCGTTGAAGTTGAGGACAACGTTGGCCATTTGATCTACAATACATGTTGTAAAGATTTTAGACTAAGTTCATGATAATTAAGTTCATCTAATCAAATTATTCAATGAACTCCCACTCAGATAGACATCCCTCCAGTCATCTAAGTATAACATGATCCGAGTTAACTAGGCCGTGTCCGATCATCACGTGAGACGGACTAGTCAACATCGGTGAACATCTTCATGTTGATCGTATCTTCTATACGACTCATGCTCGACCTTTCGGTCTTCTGTGTTCCGAGGCCATGTCTGTACATGCTAGGCTCGTCAAGTCAACCTAAGTGTTTGCATGTGTAAATCTATCTTACACCCGTTGTATGTGAACGTTGGAATCTATCACACCTGATCATCACGTGGTGCTTCGAAACAACGAACTGTCGCAACGGTACACAGTTAGGGGGAACACTTTCTTGAAATTATTATGAGGGATCTTCTTATTTACTACCGTCGTTCTAAGTAAACAAGATGCAAAAACATGATAAACATCACATGCAATCAAATAATAGTGACATGATATGGCCAGTATCATATAGCTTCCTTTGATCTCCATCTTGGGGCTCCATGATCATCTTGTCACCGGCATGACGCCATGATCTCCATCATCATGATCTCCATCATCGTGTCTCCATGAAGTTGCTCGCCAACTATTACTTCTACTACTATGGCTAACACGTTTAGCAATAAAGTAAAGTAATTTACATGGCGTTTCTCAATGACACGCAGGTCATACAAAAAATAAAGACAACTCCTATGGCTCCTGCCGGTTGTCATACTCATCGACATGCAAGTCGTGATTCCTATTACAAGAACATGATCTCATACATCACATATATATCATTCATCATTCATCACAACTTTGGCCATATCACATCACAAAACACTTGCTGCAAAAACAAGTTAGACGTCCTCTAATTGTTGTTGCAAGTTTTTACGTGGCTGCAATAGGGTTCTAGCAAGAATGTTTTCTTACCTATGCCAAAACCACAACGTGAATTGCCAATTTCTATTTACCCTTCATAAGGACCCTGTTCATCGAATCCGATCCGACTAAAGTGGGAGAGACAGACACCCGCCAGCCACCTTATGCAACTAGTGCATGTTAGTCAGTGGAACCGGTCTCACGTAAGCGTACGTGTAAGATTCGTCTGGGCCGCTTCATCCCACGATGCTGCCGAATCAAGATAAGACTAGTAACGGCAAGCAAATTGGCAATATCGACGCCCACAACTACTTTGTGTTCTACTCGTGCATAGTAACTACGCATAGACCTAGCTCATGATGCCACTGTTGGGGAACGTTGCAGAAAACAAAAAAAATTCCTACGTTTCACCAAGATCAATCTATGGAGTCAACTAGCAACGAGAGGAGAGTGCATCTACATACCCTTGTAGATCGCGTGCGGAAGCGTTCAAGAGAACGGGGATGATGGAGTCGTACTCGCCGTGATCCAAATCAACGATGACCAAGTGCCGAATGGACGGCACCTCCGTGTTCAACACACGTACGGAGCGGATGACGTCTCCTCCTTCTTGATCCAGCAAGGGGGAAGGAGAGGTTGATGAAGATCCAGCAGCACGACGGCATGATGGTGGATGCAGCAGTCACCGCAGCAGGGCTTCGCCGAGCTTCTGCGAGAGGGAGAGGTGTAGCAGGGGAGAGGGAGGCGCCACGGCTTGAGTTGTGGCTGCCCTCCCTCCCCCCTTTATATAGGCCCCCTAGGGGGGTGCGCCGGCCCTAGGAGATGGGATCTCCTAGGGGGGCGGCGGCCAAGGGGGTGGAGTAACCCCCAAGGCAAGTGGAGGCACCCCCTCCCTAGAGTTCCCAACCCTAGGCGCATGGGGGGCCCAAGGGGGGGCGCACCAGCCCACTATGGGCTGGTTCCCCTCCCCACTTCAGCCCATGGGGCCCTCCAGGATGGGTGGCCCCACACGGTGGACCCCCGGGACCCATCCAGTGGTCCCGGTACAATACCGGTGACCCCGAAACTTTCCCGATGGCCGAAACTACACTTCCTATATATAATTCTTCACCTCCGGACCATTCCGGAACTTCTCGTGACGTCCAGGATCTCATCCGGGACTCCGAACAACTTTCGGATTACTGCATACTCATATCTATACAACCCTAGCGTCACCGAACCTTAAGTGTGTAGACCCTACGGGTTCGGGAGACAAGCAGACATGACCGAGACGACTCTCTGGTCAATAACCAACAGCGGGATCTGGATACCCATGTTGGCTCCCACATGCTCCTCGATGATCTCATCGGAGGAACCACGATGTCGAGG
Organism: Triticum dicoccoides; assembly: GCF_002162155.2. NCBI lineage: Eukaryota > Viridiplantae > Streptophyta > Magnoliopsida > Poales > Poaceae > Triticum > Triticum dicoccoides. The sequence goes on along the minus strand of NC_041392.1, from coordinate 706,873,411 downwards.
ACCTAATCAATCCCGTACTCAATTCCCTTTGTCAATCGGTACGTTACTTGCCCGAGACTCGATCGTCGGTATCCCAATACCTCGTTCAGTCCCATTACCGGCAAGTCACTTTACTCGTACCATAATGCATGATCCCGTGATCAACCACTTGATCACATTGAGCTCTTTATGATGATGCATTACCGAGTGGGCCCAGAGATACCTCTCCGTCATACGGAGTGACAAATCCCAGTCTCGATTCGTGCCAACCCAACAGACACTTTTGGAGATACCTGTAATGTACCTTTATAGTCACCCAGTTACGTTGTGACGTTTGGCACACCCAAGGCACTCCTACGGCATCCGGGAGTTGCACAATCTCATGGTCTAAGGAAATGATACTTGACATCCAGAAAAGCTACAGCAAACGAACTACATGATCTTTGTGCTATGCTTAGGTTTGGGTCTTGTCCATCACATCATTCTCCTAATGATGTGATCCTGTTATCAATGACATCCCCATGTCCATAGCCAGGAAACCATGACTATCTGTTGATCAATGAGCTAGTCAACTAGAGGCTCACTAGGGACACATTGTGGTCTATGTATTCACACATGTATTACAATTTCTGAATAATACAATTATAGCATGAATAATATAAAATTATCATGAACAAGGAAATATAATAATCATTTTATTATTGCCTCTAGGGCATATTTCCTTCCTGTTCGAGATCGTGGTAGAATTCATGCTTCTAGTATGTGCCCTAGATGTGATATGTTCATCTGCTATGCTAGTTCGCATGATTAGTTTGATCTCTGCTGCTGTGGTCATGATTTATCTTCTGTTTATTTGGATTAAATCTCGTAGTAATTTGCTCATATTTCCAACAATCCAAAAACCTGATTATAGGCAATTTACTCCGAGTGGTTTTGCTGCGCATCTGAAGCCGCCTGCCTTTAAGGGGGCGCAATATAAGAGGTGGCGCACGAGAGCAGTCTACTGGTTTCAGACCATGGGTTGCTATGATGCCACCAAGGGCAAGCCTGAGGGCGATCTTAATCCAGCACAGCTAGAAGCTTTTGAGAAGATCAATACTCTCTTTAAAGGGGCTCTTCTGAGTGTTCTTGATGACTCCATTGTGCTTTCGTATATGTCGTTTGACAACGGCAAGGACATGTGGGCTGCACTCGAGGCCAAGTTTGGTGCCTCGAACGCCGGCAGCGAGTTGTACGTCATGGAGCAATTCTATGACTACAAGATGACTGATGAGCGCCCTGTTGTACAGCATGCTCATGAGATACAGTCGCTCGCAAAAGAACTTGAGTACTTCAAGTGTGTGTTGCCGGAGGCATCATTGCCAAGCTTCCACCTTCGTGGAACAATTTTGCTACTTCCCTGAAACACAAGAGACAGGAGTTTTCCGTTGCGGATCTCATTGGTACTCTTGATGTTGAAGAGAAGGCGAGAGCAAAGGACACACATGCTCGAGTTGCTGAGCGAGATTCTAGTGCCCACATGGTACAGAAGAAGAACTCCCAGCCCAACAAGTTCAAAAACAATAAGAACAAAACTCAGGGCAAAGGCAAGTTTGATACAAAGAACAAGCCATCACATTCTACCAACTTCAAGAAGAATTCTCATAAGAAGGGGAAGGGACTTTGCCATGTCTGCGGTGATCCTAATCACTGGGCTCCGAAGTGTCCTAACCGCTTTGAGGAGCGCGAACATGAGAAGAGCGTCAAGTCCGCTAATGTTGTCATCGCTGATACTGATATGAAGGAATCAGGGTACGGTATTTTTCCTACCATCCTTTCAGTATTTCAATCCCCTGATTGGTTAATTGACACCGGTGCCAATGTACATATTTGTGCTGACGCCTCCATGTTTTCTTCTTACCAGGCAACAGGGACTTCACCCGTGCTGATGGGGAACAGGTCACATGCCATTGTTTGAGGTGTTGGTACGGTCGATCTGAAGTTTACTTCGGGGAAGTCTGTGCGTCTGAAGAACGTTCATCATGTGTCGTCCATCAATAAAAATCTCGTTAGCGGTTCCCGTTTATGTCGAGATGGTTTTAAGTTGGTTTTCGAATCCAATAAAGTTGTAATTTCTAAGTGTGGACAATTTGTTGGAAAAGGCTATGAGTGCGGAGGCTTGTTCCGCCTATCTTTGTCAGATATTTGTACTAAAGTTATTAATAATGTTTGCCACAATAATGAGTCTGATATTTGGCATTCACGACTCTGTCATATTAACTTTGGTTGCATGACACGGTTAGCCAATATGAATTTAATTTCGAAAATCTCTACTGTCAAAGGCTCCAAGTGCCAAGTATGTGTGCAAGCTAAGCAACCTCGCAAGTCCCATAAGACTGCAGAGGCAAGAGACTTGGCGCCACTAGAGCTTATACATTCTGATCTCTGTGAGATGAATGGTGTGTTGACAAAAGGTGGAAAGAGATACTTCATGACGTTGATTGATGACTCCACTAGATATTGTTATGTGTATCTTCTGAAATCAAAAGATGAGGCTTTGACTTTCTTTAAAAACTATAAAGCTGAGGCAGAGAACCAACTTGATCGAAAAATTAAACGGCTTAGGTCCGATCATGGTGGAGAGTATTTTTCCAATGAATTTGATCTGTTTTGTGTGGAACATGGTATAATCCATGAGAGGACGCCTCCCTACTCACCCCAGTCAAATGGGGTAGCCGAAAGAAAGAACCGAACTCTAACTGATATGGTTAACACCATGTTAGACACTTCGGGTCTATCCAAGGAATGGTGGGGGGAGGCGCTAATGACTGCGTGTCATGTCCTAAACCGAGTTCCCACAAAGCATAAGACCATGACTCCATTTGAGGAATGGGAAAGAAAAAGGTTGAAACTCTCTTACCTACGTACTTGGGGTTGTTTGGCGAAAGTCAATATACCAATTCCCAAGAAGCGCAAGCTTGGACCAAAAACCGTGGATTGTGTTCTTCTGGGCTATGCTTTTCATAGCATCGGCTATAGATTTTTGATAATAAAATCTGAGGTATCCGACATGCATGTCGGTACGATTATGGAATCAAATGATGCAACTTTCTTTGAGGACATATTTCCTATGAAGGATATGTCGAGTTCATCAAATCAGGAGATACCTACTCCATCTAGTGGGGAATTCACTGTAATTCCTGAACCCACTATTGTGATGGAACACGTTGAGAATCCTGTTGAGGGTAACAATGGAACTCCTGTGAGGAGTAAGAGACAGAGGACTGCAAAGTCTTTTGGTGATGATTTCATTGTGTACCTCGTGGATGACACACCCATGACTATTTCAGAAGCCTATGCATCTCCTGATGCTGACTACTGGAAGGAAGCTGTACGTAGCGAGATGGATTCCATCTTAGCTAACGGTACCTGGGAGATCACTGACCGTCCTTATGGGTGCAAACCTGTAGGATGTAAGTGGGTGTTCAAGAAGAAGTTTAGACCTGATGGTACGATTGAAAAGTACAAGGCACGGCTTGTGGCCAAGGGTTATACCCAGAAAGAAGGTGAAGACTTCTTTGATACTTACTCACCCGTGGCTAGACTGACCACAATTCAGGTGCTACTATCACTGGCTGCCTCACATGGTCTTCTCGTTCATCAAATGGACGTTAAGACGGCTTTCCTCAGTGGAGAGTTGAAGGAGGAAATTTACATGGATCAGCCAGATGGTTTTGTAGTACCTGGTCAGGAAGGAAAGGTGTGCAAGTTATTAAAGTCTTTATATGGCCTTAAACAAGCTCCTAAGGAGTGACATGAGAAGTTCGAAAGAACATTAACTGCTGCCGGCTTTGTAGTAAACGATGGTGACAAGTGCGTGTACTATCGCTATGGTGGGGGCGAAGGGGTTATTCTTTGTCTGTATGTCGACGACATATTGATCTTTGGAACCAAACTTGATTTAATCAAGGAGGTTAAGGATTTCTTATCTCGCTGTTTTGAGATGAAGGATCTAGGAGTAGCTGATGTTATCTTAAACATCAAGCTGTTGAGAGATGAAAATGGTGGGATCACACTGCTTCAGTCTCATTATGTGGAAAAGGTCTTGAGTCATTTTGGGTATAGCGACTGCACGCCTTCTCCAACTCCATATGATGCTAGTGTGTTGCTTCGGAAGATTCGACGGATTGCTAGAGATCAACTGAGGTATTCTCAGATTATTGGCTCGCTTATGTATTTGGCGAGTGCCACGAGGCCTGACATCTCTTTTGCTGTGAGCAAGCTGAGTCGGTTTGTGTCAAAACCGGGAGATGATCATTGGCATGCGCTTGAGAGAGTTATGCGCTATTTGAAAGGCACCGCGAGCTATGGGATTCACTACACCGGGTATCCAAGGGTACTAGAGGGTTATAGTGACTCAAACTGGATATCTGATGCTGATGAGATTAAGGCCACAAGTGGTTATATTTTTACACTTGGTGGTGGCGCTTTTTCCTGGAAGTCTTGCAAGCAGACCATCTTAACGAGGTCAACTACGGAAGCAGAACTCACAGCATTAGACACTGCCACTGTTGAAGCAGAGTGGCTTCGTGAACTCTTGATGGACTTACCTATGGTTGAAAAACCAATACCCCCTATCCTGATGAACTGTGATAATCAAACTGTGATCGTCAAGATAAACAGTTCTAAGGACAATATGAAGTCCTCAAGGCATGTGAAGAGGAGACTAAAATCTGTCAGAAAATTGAGGAACTCTGGAGTTATTACGTTGGATTATATCCAAACGTCGAAAAACTTGGCAGATCCCTTCACAAAGGGTCTATCACGTAATGTGATAGATAATGCATCGATGGAGATGGGTTTGAGACCCACAGCATGAGTTGTCCATAGTGGTAACCCACTCTATGTGATCGGAAATCCCGTGAAGTAGAAGTGGGAGACAAGCTGTTGGTCAGCTGGGAGGAGAGTATCCCTATATTAATTATCCCACTCCGTGAAGATGCAATACTCTCCTGATCTGCATGGCAGGTTGATACTTATCTTAATGTGTTCCAAGTGGCTTATTCGGGTAAGCAGAGATGTTGTCCCGCAGAACATCTTTTGAGGAACACACCTATATGAATTTGACTGTTAACGTCGCAGTCTGTGAGAATTGGGTGTTCTCTAATAAATTCATGAAAGGCCCTGGAGTATGACGTATACGCTCCACCCGCGGGGAAGCCTTGCGGCAGCCCAGTATCGGTCAAGAATTTGTGTGAAACTAGTTTCACAGAAAACTTGTAGTTCAAGGCATAGTCCACTATTCAAGTTGTGATCTAGTATAGCATAAATTTCTAAGTGGAAGTTCAACTTCACAGTCTCCACTAAGCACCGATATATAAAACAATGTTTTGGAACTAAATGATGAGATGTGCCAATGAGACTTTGTGGGGGATTGTTGGAATTTTGCTAGTAGGCCTTTGGCCCAAAGCCCAACTAAAATTCTGAAATTCTCTTGGCCCATTCATGCACACATGTGAGTGGAGTGAGTGAGGCTAAAGTTTAGTCCCACCCCGGAAGTTGAGAGAGAGTTGCACCTCTTTATAAGGTGAGCTCTTCTACCACTTGTATGAGCATGAGAAGAGGAGACCTACACGCGCGCTCCTCCTCCTCGCTCGCCTCGCCACGCCACGCCTCGCCTCGCCTCGTCCCGACGCGCCGCGCCGCGCCGCGCCGCGGGATTGAGCCGAGCCGAGGACAGAGCTATGCATGTTGTCTATATTTTTGCTGCATGAGAAAATTAATGAGTCATTAATTAATTAATTAACGGACGTGTTAATTACTGAACCGTTTCCGATTCTTTTGGACGTCTACCCTAGCCGCCGCCGCTTCGTATGGTTTCTCACCACCGTTCCAGATCATTGCGCCGCCAAGCAAGTCTTCTCCATCCCTCCTTCCGGCGTGCACCGCGAGAAGGGACAGCAGGCCTCTGGAACCCCGCCTCTCGTGATCCTGTACGGGAGAGGGGCGATCAGGTTTTTGGGGAGCGCACTCGCGCGACTGCTAGCAGCGACGACTTCGCGAAGAACGACTTCTTCCCCGACCTCGGCAACCTCGTCCTCGACGACATGGGCGACAACGTAAACGCCGGCGGTGCTGCACCCGCTGCACCGTATGTGATTCTATCCTTCCTGTTCGAGATCGTGGTAGAATTCATGCTTCTAGTATGTGCCCTAGATGTGATATGTTCATCTGCTATGCTAGTTCGTATGATTAGTTTAATCTCTGCTGCTGTGGTCATGATTTATCTTCTGTTTATTCGGATTAAATCTCGTAATAATTTGCTCATATTTCCAACAGTAGATTTGTAGTTGCAAGCCTGGCCTATGGAGAACTAGCAAGGAGAGCGTCCCATCGGTAGCAACCTTGAGTTGTGGCTCATCGTGGCTTAGGGAACAAAAGGAACTTGTTGGGCCCAGGATCTTCGTCCAAGAGATTAGGCGCTTCTCCGTGGCCACGTCAAATGTATATAAATTTGATTTGACGTTTGATCAATCTCCAACAAGCTAGTGCACCGCGTCATGGCACACGACACCGTCGGGATGCCTGACTGGCCCATGGGAGGCAATGTGTGTTCTGTTAGAAAGTACTCTCTCCGTTCTATAATATAAAAACGTTTTTAATACTAGTGTAGTGTAAAAAATGTTCTTATATTATGGGACAGAGGGAGTAATATTTTAGGGGAGCTTCACCTTGCCTCGCTGGATGAGAACATGTGAAGGTTCCGCGGGTATCCAAACCTGATACCCAGAACCAGCACTTTGAACACGGTTGAGTATCTCGATGGCGCCGGAGGAACAGTCGGCACTAGTCAGGATGGCGTAGCCGCTTTCGCCGAAATCCGTATAATTGTGGTCTAGCAATGGAAGCTCATCGCACGCTCCGGTACTCAGATCACACATAGCTAGGCGAAAGCGGTCCTCATATGGCATGGCGAGGCGTACGAGGAGACCGCAGCACGCGGCGAGCGGCACCACATGGTCAAGGAGGGGCGTGGTGGCGTTCAGGAACCAAAAGCCAAGGCGGCAGCGGCCGGTGCCGGACGACGGCAACGTCGGGATGAACGACGTCGCAAGGTCAGGATGGTCCAGCCGTTTCTGAGTGAGGAACCCATCCAAGGTGGTCGTGGACGGACCCTGATCCTGCCAGCGACAGCGGAGATACGAGGCGTCGACGACGAGTTGGCTCCATCGCCTGCATGTCACGGCGCAGCGGAAGAGTGAGGCCGTGTCCCACACGCGGGCGAGGATCTCGCGGATCACGTCATCCGAGAGCGATACCGCGGTGGCCGCCGCCAACGACGACGTTTCCTCCATCTTCCTTCGATTTGTAGCGTGATCACGTGTTCAGCGGCCGCTACGTATATCATGTGATCAGAAAACTTGAGAGCCACGCCAGGTCTCTGTCTAGATTGGATATACAAATTCGTTTTTTCCATGCGTGTACATAACATGAGGTAAATATAAAACCGCAGCTTTTGGCAATGCCAAAGAAAAAAAACCCACCTAGCCGATGCTGAACGCGATTTGTGTCGAATGTTTGGGCAGATTTCACCCCCACCCAGGTGGTCCGCATCCTCATCCACTACGCCGATTTGTTTTTTTAACACGACAACAACCTTCATTAACGAACGGGTGCAGCGGAATCGCTAGCAGCCAAGTCGAGAACAAAAACTGGCATGTGATCCAAACAAACAGTGGATGGCACTTCACTAAAGGAAAAAAAACAGTGATAACCGCTGTCACCATATTCCGCACGCTCCAGAGGCCGCCGCACCGCATGCACATGCACAAAAAAGGTCTCCCCTTTTCACTGCCCTTTTGGAGAGTTTTGCATAGCCGACTTGCGTAAACCAAGTACCAACTTAACTAAGCTAGGCAAGAAGAATATTTGTCTCCCCGAAAAAAAAAAGATTATTTGTCTAATAATGCCATATCATTTTTACATTCAGCAGATAAAAAGAACTTCATACTAACTGGAGTACTATGCTACACAGTCAACATTCATTAGGACTGGCAAGATAGTTTCTGTAAGTCACATGCACTAGCATCTAGTATCAAGTACCAAGAACAATACCGATTAGACTGTCGGCCAATATATCTCAAAGGGCACGATCTTCTGGCAGGTAACCTGGTTGTGGTACATCAGCCAGTCCATCACCCCCGTCTTAAGATCGGCGACATACACGTTCATTTTGCTGTCCTTGACAAGCAACACGCCACCCTTTTCTGCCAAAAAGGTCAAGTGCATCCTTTCTGCTTGAATCTGCTTGGGTGGTTTCAGCTCGACGACTCGGCTCCAAAGCCATCTACCACCATTGTCTCTTTCGTCGTTGTCTTGTCGCACACATATTTTGAGTTGGAGACCCGGCCTTTGCAGGTAAAGCAACGACAGTCTCCCACCAGCAGCGACGCTAAGATACGGTCCATCACAAATTCCATAAAGATGACGTTGGGTCGGAATCACAATCTTCGTTAGGGAGACATGGCAGGTCCTGGCATCCACATCAAGGTTATGCAGCCTATGGACACGATCCTCGGTTGACTTGCACCAAACAAGCCAATGCGTTGTGCCGTGGCACACAACGGCGTTGGCGTGCATGGGCAACCCGTAGATATCCCTAGGTGCGTTCCACCTTGCCTCGCTGCATGAGAAAGTGTAGAGAGTGCACGGTATCTGCTGGTCATCGATGTTGCTGCAGATTACTAGAACTTTGAACAAAGGAGAGTAGCCGGTGGGCAATGATGAAGGTTGCTGCTTGTTGCCGTCTGGGGAGCAGTCTGAACTGGTAAGAATGGCATAGCCAATGTCTCTATACATGCTGCCATCTAGACGGGGGAGCACATCGCACGTGCCGGCGAGTAGATTGCACACGGCCAGGCGAACTGTGGCGTCGGAGGAGTGGAGACGAACGAGGAGGAGGCCATGGCGTGCGGCGAGGGGGCGTCGCGCGTTTGAGACGGTGTCTTGTAACGGCGTCCGGAAAGAAGGAGGCGAGGGGGCGACGATCCGGCCCGAACACGGACCCCGGCGCCGGGAGGAGGGACTGCGCGAAGCTCTTTCGAGTGAGGAACCCGGAGAGGAACGACGCGTGGCCCGGCCAGCGGTGGCGGCGGACGTCGTCCGCGAGGCGGCTCCAGCTCGTGCACGTCCTGGCGCAGCGGAAGAGGTCGGCCGCGTCCCTCACGCGCACGAGGATCTCACCAACGATCTCCTCCGGGAGCGACATCGACGACGTTGTCTCTTCCTCCAGGAGCCTCGAGGTAGATCGATCGGTCGTTCGATCGGAGGAGCGTGGAGGTAGATTTTGCGGCTAGGTAGATCGATCCGTTGACGTGAAAAGACGTCGGGACCTGTTCGATCGGTTGGACTCTCCGTGATGTTAAAAGGGCCTATAGGCACTTCGGCCCGTGTCACGAGCAAACTGTAAACAACCTCGGATTCTGGACCGTTCTTTGATGAATCATTGGTGCAGTAGCACACGCAAGTTAATAGTCCTAGAGTATATAGTATATGAGGGGGAGATAGTTTAGCTTTTATCTAAAACTCAATCAAAATGGTTTCCACTTGGAGCATCTGGCATCTCCAATAGAAGATGTATATTTTGGGATGTAAAAGTAGGTGTTGTATAATTTAAGTCATAAAAAATACTTTTTACATCATAAATAAGTCTCAACTTCAACAGATGATGTATATTTGGTGACGTGAAACAACAGATGTATATTAAGATGTAAGTCTAATTCTTCAGCAGCATGGCGGTGGCGTGGCTGCGGCCGAGCATCGAGTCGAGACGGGCGCCAATGGCCGAGCGTGGAGACGGGCACTGGCAGGGGAGCTCGAATCGGGTGTTCGAGCTTCAAATCAAGACAAGGGGCGGGGTGGGGTGGCGGCGGAGCTCGAAACGCGCCAGTGGCCGAGCTTCAAATGCACCGGGGTGGGCCAGTCGAGCTTGAATCGGGCCATGGCCGAGCTTCAACTAAGGCGGGATAGGGCGACAACGCTCGAATCGGGCGGCGGTGCGGCCGAAAAGCGGGGCGGATGCGGCGGAACCTCGTTCTCCACTGGTGCTGGATGTTGGTGGTTGGATGTGGAGACTGCCGAGCTCCATCTCCTCCGTAGCCAACTCAAGCGGGCGCACCTCGAGGATCCACGGCGGCACTGCGATGGGAGGATGAGCACGGGAGCGACGGCGACGGCCGCGGGGTACGAGGAGGCGGCCATGGTGGTCCACTGGGGGGAGGAGGCGAGGCGCAGAGCTGGCCGGGGCGGCTGTGAGGCACCAAATCTAACCGGAATCGGCCAGTGACTGCAACAGTGAAAAAGTGAGCAGCAGTTGGGAACTTTCATGGTGGCGGTTGGGTTGGCGCGTGATTGGCCTTTTTGCATCTGGGTTTAATTCTCCGACTGTTGGTGATGTAAATTTGCATCGTAAAGTGTTGTATTTTACATCACTTGAAGCAGATCCCGTAAAAATTTATAGATCTACATCACCTGTTTGAGCAGCTGGGTGGCAGCATAACCTCCGGATAGATCCACCTCCATTTTCGACATAGGCATAATGTCGGTCCATGGGACTCTACCATTGCAAATTTGTCGATTTTGTTACATTTCCTTTTGCCAGATTGTTGTTGTTTGGCTGTGTGCATCTTAATTATACAGAGGTCAGGCATTATTCATAATGTTGTATCAGCTTGATGCTATATTTTGATATAATAAAAATTCCCTTTATCGAAAAAAAATCTGCTTGAGCAGCGATTTTAGGCCTTGGTGATTTAAAAGGCAGTTATTTATGCATCTACTTCTTCTATTGGGATGGTCTTAATGTTTCTTTTCTTATATACGGAGAATTAGGTATACGTATACGACTACACAAACACGAGTGCATTGGGTAAACCTAGATTCAAAATCTATGTTTTAACTAGGTTTTCATGGCACTTTAAATTTTAGAGTTATAAACTTTTTAAAATAAGATGACATGGATACAATCACGTCACAGAAATGAATATTCATATTAAGAAAAGAATTTTGGAAACTGAAAAAAAAATCAAGTTATGAATAATAACTAATTTAAATTGTGTTGTCAATCCAACTCATTAACAGTATCAACATGAACAATGAATTTCCTCACAAAGAACAACATCAACAAGTTGGCTTTTCTATTCCAATAAAAA
>NC_041392.1:706846419-706861853 GCF_002162155.2 Triticum dicoccoides | reverse complement strand
CCTCCCAAATGTGTTGATTCAATTAAGCCCCGATGCCAATAAGTAGGCCATGTTCAGGTTCTGTCTGCCCCTAGCTTCCCCAAATAAATGGGTAGAGCCGGACAAGAAACAAACCAACTCCATGGAGCTCAGTTCCAAGAGTTGAGCCCCCCTCTAGTCTTGTACAAAAACTTGGCACATATATTTCCAGGAATCAGACAACATCGATTTTGAAGTTTGAGGAATTTATCGTATTTGCCACCACCAAATGTTGCGCTTCTTGTAGATAGGACGAAAATAGATCATACTACCCTTCAACATATCCGCTCCCTGGACCTTATCCGCCACCTTGTTGTTGCCCCACTCTTCACGCTGCCATGAACTCCACTTCTATTGTTTCGGACTCTGCTGCCACAACCCGCTCCTCCCAAGATGGTCTCATGGCGCCTCAATCTCCTCCACTGGTTGCCCTGACCTCACATTGCCCCATCCTTCTCCAGCAACTCGAACCTCTCACCACCCATCTATCCAAGCTCATCCTCTAGCCCTAAACTGAATGCACCGTGCCACAACACATGACTACAGCATGATGCTTGAGCAACCTCATAGATGCTTCTTTCTCTATTCAGGGAGTTCGCCTCACTCGATGAAAATGTGTGGAGGTTGTACATCCGAATTGGATATTGCTTATGTGGCGGGTAAGCCTTAGAGCATGGTTAATAATACAACCAACGGTCGGCTATAAGAAGTTGTCAGGTCATCTACAGTCAACCTCTTAGCCAGCATGTATAATAGTAAGTTTTAAACATGTACTCCCTCCTTTCCGGTTTATAGGGCTTATCTCAAAATTTTAGTTTTTCCATTTTATAAGGCTCAATTTGGTTGTTCCCCATCACATGTTCAGACTTCAAGGTGCATTAAATCATTACATGCAAGTATTAAGAGAAAACTGACCAATGCATGCATGCATTGCAATTAATGCATTCGTAAACATAATTTTTTGAAGAAAACAAGAGCATTAATTGGATGCTTTTGCAAACTACAAAAAATATTCCACCACTCATCATCTACGTTGGTTGGTGAGATTTTTGAATTGAGCCTTATAAACCGGAAAGGAGGGAGTACTAGTTTATTAATAGTTGGCCCACCTTACATCCTCACAAAGCGTTTTGGGTCTCGTGTTGCAGCTGCTACTAACCAAGAGCATGCTTCTCTTCTCCCTCCTGCAACTAAGCAGAGATATTTTATTTTATTCCTTATAGCCTGTTTATGTCATCCTATTATACTTTCTCTTAGTAATACCTATGAGTAAAGGTGAGTATTCTTATGACGACTGCAGTTGCCGCTCAGTGCTCGAGCAACAGTCATCGTTCGTTAAGAATGCATAGCCGCTTTTGGGGACTTCCGAAATGTTGATTAATGGAGGAAGCATGTGGCAGGCACCAGCTATCAGGTCACACACGGCTAGATGTACGACGGACAATCGTGGTCGGGCGAGCTGTACTAGGAGGAGGCCGCGGCGTGAAGCGAGGGGCACCGCATGGTCGACAAGGGACGCGGCGTTGGGGAACAAGGAGCCCAGGCGGCAGCGCCTAGTGCCGAAGGACCGCGACGTCAGGATGAAAGACATCGCAAGGTCCATGCAGTGCCTGACCTGTCTCCAGGTGACAAACCCAGCGAGGAAAGTCGAGGACGTGCGACAAGCCCATGACACGGCCAGCGACGGCGGATGAATGAGGAGTTGGCCATCTGGCGGATCCACCGCTTGGATGTCACGGCGCAGCGGAAGAGAGCGGCCGGGTCCTCCATGCGGACGAAGATCTCGCGGATGACGTCCTCTGGGAGAGACGCCCCGGGTGGCCGCCGCCTCCGCCGAGGATGATTTGTCCGATCTGTAGCGTTTTTTATGGTAATACGTGTCTTATTTATATAGAATAAAGATCAATTAACCAGTCACATAAGCACCAATCATACATGACTGAAAAAATAGAAAAATCCTATGCAAAATACCAGCGCCTGTCCCTTTCCTTCGACACCATCAAAACGGCCACCAAAAGATAAAAAGGCAGATCACCTCTTCACCCAAACTCAACGCGGCTCCATCGCTGACCAACAGCTTTACAGACCTCCAAAGTAATTTGCCAGAAACAAAACCATAGCTGTTGAAAGAATCACACCGGGGCAACATGTCCCCGGACACGCCATCGAACTTCAGGACTGACACCCCTGCATAACGACGACGTCGGAGAAGGAAACCAGAACTGTCAGCCTTCGACCACAAAACCAACACAAGATACTCCATCTTTCAGCTGTCACTTGCATAGACAACCGCCTGCGCGTACTCCTGAACGACAAAACATCCCTGCTCCACCATGACGTCGGAGACAACGCCACAACAATACGGACAGAGCAGAAGGACAGACACACCTGATGGAGTCACCGCCGCCGCCTCGCTAACATCATCCATGAACCCTAATGCTGCCAATCTAAGGAATCGGCAATGATACGATGCCATCAACTCCCGGACGCTGTCATGAAGGCTTCGTTGGGCGTTCTGTGGCTTCGTTGGGCGTTGATTCCGTCTGGGAGCACGTACCCAGGTGCTCAAGCACGTTGCATGTTCATGCATGTACGTGTATGGACAGCCTTGGTTGCACGCTCACACGTTGGTCGTCGCCCGTCCGTATCTTCTCGAATGGGGTGGTCATATTGATCACCTCTCCTCCGCTTCGCTTCATCTGGTCGACCAGGCATGTCGATTGTGTGCGTCTTCGCAGGTCACATGAAGATTATCTTTGAGTATAGTGCACCCCTACGATCGACCATCGGGCTGTCATCGTGTCATCCCGTCGGACCGCAGTGTCACTGCCCCATGATTCTCCACGTGGCTGCACCAATCCGCATGCGGCCGATGCATTGCCCCTTCGGGCCATAGTGTCATGGGCTGCGGTCTACTACCGCCTATAGGCCATCCTATTCAGGTCGTCCCCGTAGCCGCACCGACCCTCGCGATGCCGCTACGTTGCCTCCAATAGGCCGTAGCGAACATGGCATGCGGTCTCCGTCACCGCCCAAGGCCGTCCCCCGCGGTTGCACTGACCCACGCTTCACCGCCCCTTCAGGCCGTAGCACCGTGGCTCGTGGTCACCACCGCCGCCTCGAGGTCTTCCCGCCAATGAACCGACCTGCCTGCTGCCACTACGTCGCTTCTTCGAGCCATAGCGTTGTGGCCCGTGGTCTCCTACCACCTCGAGGCCGTCCTATCCAAGTCGTCCTCGTGGCTGCACCGACCCTCGCAGTGCCGCTAGGTCGCCCCATCGAGCAGCAAGCATGGCACGCGGTCTCCGCCGCCGCTCGAGGCCGTTCCCGCGGTTACATCGACCCGCGCTCCGTCCCTTCGGGTCATAGCGCTGCTGCCCGCGGTCACCGGCGTCGTCACGAGGTCTTTCCGCCGTCACGAGGTACTAGAAAGGTCAATTTTCGGCAAGTTCAATGTACAAATCTGCGGGAGCTCAAGTGCCGCTCGAAACCCCTTATGAATTCTTATGTTGAATTTTGGCACAAATCTGCGGGAGCTCAAGTGCCGCTCGAAACAAAAGAACTACTAAATTGGTAGCATGATATCAGAGGAGAGCCACATTGTGCACGCGATTCCAGTATCTTGAAGAATACATCCTCCATTAGTAGCATGGCGGATTGGCAGTGATTGTCTGCCACCTCCGTTGACGTCTCTTCATCTTGTTCCATAGTACAGTGGTGTGTTCAATTTGAGATAGATCTGATGAAGGATCGAATGCCCATAGGGCTTGGGTTATGTACATGAAATCGTGAAGCTATCTGACAGGTTGTAATTTTGAAAAACTCTGAGACCCTTGCAATCCAAATTGGCGTCTCTGTCACTGTTAGAGGATGAGTAGCAAGAGCGTGAAGTAAGAAAAATGATAGCTCGAGTCTAAAACCAACTGCGTTGCAACGCTTGACTACCCTCGCTGGCCCCACTAGTGAAAAACAAATGTTACCTAGCGGAAATCCAGTTTGGCTCCCAGGAGCACGTGCTCTGCTTGAAAAATGATTTTTAAAATATCAACAAAATCCTAACAATTTTTTTTCATAGTTACATCCAAATGCTACCCGCAAAGTTTTAGGCAAAAGGGTTAAACATTTTGGCACGTGCAGAAATAAAAACAAATTGAATACCAAATGTTACCCCAATTTTGTTTTTTCACCAACGAAACACTACTGCTCCGATTCATATGAAAATTGTTAAGCATGCTTGGGACACTAACACGAACGTCCACAATGGCGGAGCCAGAAATTTTGTGGAGTCTGGGCAAATTGAGCCTAAGCGTATAATCTAACAATCAAAATTCAGGTATTCGGATACACAACATATAATATAGCACCAAACTTCCGAACCACAAATCCATAATAATAATCAAGTGAAACATAAATATAAAAGTCACACAAAATGTAATTTGAAAGTGAACTAATATAACATATATCAATATCAATTTCATAGACAAAATAAAATTGGGACATGACAACGAAAGTAAAGCTATCCATACCAGATGTCATAGGATGTTATTGTGCAATTTCTTCCACCATAGCCAAAAGCATCTCTCACTTGTTCATTTTTCCCAAAAAGACATATAACTAGCCTTGAATAGAGGCAAACTCGCCATGTTGCCAAAGTCATCATATAAGGCACTACAAGAGAAAAAGTGGATTTGTAATTAAAATAAATTTAGTTGTGGGATGTGAATATATAAAAATAGAAAGCTCACAATAATAGAGATGGTCAGATGGAACATACCGACAGTTTGCTAAAGAAAACCATGAGGCAAATGCCCTTTTTGAGACTTCATTGCAATAAATGTCCGAATTATATCCTTATCATCAATTGGCTTGAATAACTCCCGCTCAACACATATCCTTTCTCACTAGGTCTTGAATATTAGGAGGTTACTAACAAATTTGTGTCCTCTTTTTTGGGTCACACTCAATCTTATTTGGGTTAAATTCATTGGCAATGGTAGGCGGTGGTTGTGCCTCAACTTCTATTTTCGGTTGCACACCATTCACATTTTCAGCGTTCTCTCTATTAACCAAAAACCTCATAATCTCTGAAATTTAATGATAAATTTGAAGTTAGTTCTTACACAAATAAGTAAGAAAATGAGCTACAACAAGTAACAAGTTCATAGTACAGAACTACTTGCATCAACTACATGTATCGGATTATCAAATATTCAGTCATACAATTTTTCATCAACTACTTGCATTAATTTTGCATAGTACAGCTGCTTGCATCAACTTTGCATACTACAGAACTACATGCATCAATTTTGCATCAATTACAAGTTCATACAATTTTTCTTTAGTCATGAATTCATGATCACCCCCGACGATTTTTTCCCAAATTTCAGCCCTATCCCCTAAGCCTGGCCTTGAAGTCTCATACTATACGCTGCAATGTATAATTAGTGGGGTGTGTATGTACCTCGATCCATTCCTCCCATCCAGTACTGCTCGCATCAACTAATCAACCCCTACCTACCTGGCCTAGACCAATTATTGAGAGTTTCAGACTTTAGAGATGAGGAATCCCTAGCCCTAATTTTGACAGAGATTTCTTACTGAAGAAAGCCGAAGCCGAAGCCGGAAGAGAGGAAGGAGGGGCTGATTGGACCGCCAGACAAGCCTGGGAGCCTCGCGTCCGCTCGCCGCTCGCCGCCCGCCGTGCGTCTAGCCGTCTAGGGCTCAGTCTCAAGGCCAGCCGTCAGCCCCGCCCACTCCCTGCGCTCGCTTATCAGAAACGACTAGTAAGCATGCACATGCAACGCAGGTCTGAAACAAAATGAGTTCACATGGTATAATACTAAAATAATTTTATAAAAAAATTCGAATGGCTAAAAAATGTTATGATGTCACTCAAATTGTATTTTTAAAAGTGTGGCATATTTGTGATCCAACACACGTATATAATCTATAGTAAAAATATCTATTATAAATCTAAATTTTATTTTAGTGAATTTTTTACCGAGCCATTTAAATGTGTCTAATGCCCAATGATTATGAGCGCGCGTGTAACACATGATCCAGAAATATGTCTCCGCATAAAATTAACGGTCACATAATAATTGTATTATAATTGTTACAAAAAATATATTTAAAACCAGAACTAAGCATCTCTTGAAGGTCCATCGTCTTTTGAAGCAATGAAGGTCCATCTATAGATGTGATCTATGATGCTTCGTTCAATGGATGGGATATTGTTTTGAGCTTCATTCTCTTCACACTTTACAATGTGCACCAAAAATTGCTTCCTCGGTTGAAAACCATCCTACATATGCATTATACAACATTTTGTTATAACAAGTTGCATGTGCAATGTGTATACATATAAGCTTGGTGTAAACACTCACCTGGGGTATGGGAAAATATAGTTTTTCATCGCATAATGAGTACATGAAATTAAAAACCAAATAACGCGACAGGGCACTACATGTATGAAATAAAGACATGATGTGCTTTGAATGAATCGATAAATATTGTAATGCATTATAAAGATTCATACCAGTGTGAGTTTGTTGGAGAAACGTGAACTGTGCATTCCGATTTAGAGATATCGACCTTGAATGCAGGTTTTGGAGCTTCAAGCGCACTGTTTCGGGAAGGTAAATACCGACGTTTGTGTTAAAATACTAAACTGTCCTTTTTGTTGATATATTGTGTGTGAACAGAGTTGTACAACAGGTTGCATGCTCCAGTCAGTTAGAAGATTTACAGTAGGCAAATACTAACCATTTTCCACATAGAAATCAGTAATTAGAGATGGAAAACGAATAATTCTGCTGTGCAATCAATAATTAGGAAAGACTGGCGCGATGTACCATTCATCTGCCCTAGTATGCTAGAATGGTGTGCACTTTTACAATCTGAATGGTATGCCTAATGTCCTAATGTTTGATTTCCTGTTCTGTAAAGATAGACAACGGAGTATAACTATTCTGAAAATTCTAATCTTGAGTGCAGGAAAGAATTACAGCTGGTCTAGAGGCCGTGCAGGGCGGGGGCGGCCGCGCGGGTGCCGGGCGGGTTCCTGGGCAGGGGCGATCTGGCGGACTTGTGCGACGCTGCGAGGGGGCAGGGCAGCCTCCTGGGCGCCCGCTACATCGATCGTGCAGGGAGGCGACTGCCCGGTGGAGTGGCGCGAGGTCGCCGTGCAGGAGAAGACGGTGTTGGCGCTATGGTGACGCAAGGCAGAGATGCTCCTGGGCGAGGGGAGGCAGATTCCTTCCTTATCTGCGATCATAATTGCGTGATTGTCGAAGGACGTGGGACTGGTAGTTCGAGGGAAGGGTTGTGGGATGGTGGAGTATGGTCAGTCATTGGAAATTGCAAAGTGCACACCATAAAGCAATCAAATCAATTATGGCTATTAGATTCAGATCTGTGGGACTAATCGTGCGGTGGTGAATGAGTTGTCTGGTGTTGTGGGGGTAATTATGGGGTGCATCTAAAAAAGTTCTTGTTGAATTGTTTAATAGTAGTGGAGAAGAGACAGGAGGAAGTTGCAGCGATCAATTCCCACGTGCTGTTTTTTCCTTTTTTGTTGGTTTCGGTCCAGGCTACAAAGTCCAGACTACGTAGTTGGGCTGTGAGTCTCTGAGAAACGAAGGCCCAACTTTTTTTTTGCCCAGATAAAGCAAGTTACCGATCAATTTTACCCTTTATTTAATCTGCCGATCGCTGCTGTTTGGAGCCAGCGAGCCCGCGCAAATGCCCAGGGTCGCTAGGCGGTGGCTCCGCCACTGAACGTCCACATGATCCAAAAGAATGCAAATCAAAACTAAATGCATAAATTTATCAAAGCTACTACCATTAATACAAACCTAAGAACCGGAAATTCGAGTTCATGTTGGTCAGAACAAGTAACAAGCGCGGCTTGACGTAATGATGACGATCATGATCCATCCAATGATGCAAGTAACATGCATGCACCTACCACCTAGAAAGTCGTGAAATGAATAACGCAGACCAGTCCATCTCCAACAATATGATCTTCCGACGGTTAAGCCCATCCAAACAGTCAGTCAACTCCTCCATCACTCCTGTCTCAAGGTCAGCCATATAAATTTGCTTCTGGCTATCCTTGAGTAGCATCGTGCCACTTTTCTCCCCTAACACGCTCAAGAATATTGGCCTTGGTCTTCTTTCCATACGCTCAGGTGGTTTCAATGTGATAGTGCCGGCACTAAGCCACTTGGAAGTACCACCATGGTCACTCTTTTTCTGATATTGTCGTGTGTAGATGTCAAGCCTGAGACCCGGCCTCGATAGCAATAACACTGAGAGCGTCTCATTAGCGGTGGCCGTGAGTTGTGGCTCGTCGTGCGTTTCGGGATACGAGCGCGTGATCATTATACGAGAGATGTGATTCGTCTCAGTGTCCACGTCTGCCTCGTAAGCAAGTAAAGAAGACAACTGCTCCATCTGCTCTGGCGGCGTCTAGCAGTACAGCCAGAGGCGGGAGGACATACAGATTCGGTCCTTCTCTGAAGACTCCAAAGAAGTTACCATACAGAGGACCCTGGAGGAGAACGCCGAGATCGCGCGAGAAGAAGTGAGGAACTTCTTTGAAGGGGTGAAAGCAAAGAAACATCCACCTCCGGAGAAGAAGGTAGATCCGGTGAAAGCGAAGCGCACTCTGGCTGCCCTGACAAAACCACCCAAGTCTCCGCCGAAAGGAAACTATGAGCGCATTATTGGAAAGGAATTTGCCGAAGCGGAGCGGTCGGGAAGTACTGTCAGTGATCAAAGGCTGAAAGAACGACGAGTTGGGAAATAAATTGCCCAGCTCGGCGAACAAGCGAAACAATCGTGCCCCCCGCTCAAGGTGCCTAGCGACATCGTTGCTAATGATCTGAGGATGGTGCCCGGTTATAGCAATCTTGGAGATTACCTACCCGACGATGTACATTATGATTTCATGGAGGTGCAGATACAAAGATACGAGTACGGGAAGCCTCTCGTCAAAGATGAAAGATCTCTATCAACGATGATGCGAAGATTGCATGATTGGTACTTGAAAATCTGCAGAGAGTCTGGGGGGAGGATTACTTTGTATGTGAGAGTTAAAAAGGAGCATTACCTCGTTGGAATTGAACAGTTGCCTGTTCCATTTGAGGAGTTCTTTCAGTTTTTCAATCAATTGGCCCTCGATAAAGCAACGGTCACCTGCTACTGTCTGTAAGTAGTACTACTTCTGTCATTAAGTCTCTCTATATAGCTCAGCTCTTTCATTGCATGTATTTATAATTATCCTCACTATATTATGCAGATTGAAGATCGCCAAATTGAAGAAAATACAAGTCGGTGATATTGGGTTCATTAACACATATCTCATAGATGCAACTGAGGTTAAATTACATGCCACAGATACCGAGGCCAACTTGCTACGATCGTTGGTAATAAATGAAAACAAAGATATAATACTCTTTCCTTACAACTTCAAGTGAGTGTTACTGTCTTGTGCATATTCGGGTTCCCTTATATATTAGTCAAGGTTATAGTAATGTAATTGATGAGTTATGCATGCGTGTGCAGTTTCAACTATATTCTCATAGAGATTAAGCTTGAGCAGGGACTAGTAACCGTCTTAGACTCAAGACGAAAAGATCCCCAGGACTATGCGGACATGACTCAAATGCTCGAGAAATAAGTTAAATCGATCATTATCCACCATATCAGCAACTTTGTTCATTTCCTGATATATCAAGTAATTATTTTCTTTGTCTGGCAGGGTTTGGAAAAAATTCACCAAAAAAGCTCCGGGACTCCCGAAGAAGCTGCAATTTAGACACCCAAAAGTAAGTAATATAGTAGCATGTTCCACGCATCTCCTATTGATTCAAGCGCTAGTTTCATGGATACCATTTGGCATTCTTGCTTATCAGTTTGATTGACCTCTATTTCTTGTAAAGTGGTTGTGGCAGGAACAAGGGAATGATTTCTGTGGATACTACGTTTGCGAGTCCATCCGCCACACGACCTGTGAGCGGGGCTACTCTGACGAACAATATGAAGTGCGTAAATAACAACATTCACAATTTTATTTTATTTCCATCATTTGTGTTGAGTTTCATTCATTCATATATATATATATATATTGACCCCCTTCTTTAAATTAGATGTTTCGGAAGCGGGATGAACTCCTAGCACCAGCTCGCATGCGAGCAACTTAAGAGGAATTGGCGGCATTCTTTCTTGACCACGTGATCGTTGAAGACGGAGAATACTATGTGGACCATGAGTCCATATGTTAGGAAATTATATTTGTAAGGGATAATTATTGTATATATGTAGCCGGTAATGTCGGATAGATATACGAGAACTTGTTGTTCGACCAATCTATCCGAGAAAGGAAGGTGGTCGATATCACTTCTCTCTGTATGCATATATGTTCATGACGAACTTCTGTTTCCTTCGTTTGCTTACTAGCTAGCTAGCGTGTCTAGTCCTCTCTATACGTATGTATAGTACGTAGCGTCGACCAAGCACGGACATAAGAGAGGACACTTCTCTCTATTAATTATAGCTAGCTAACCCAATATATGAAACACCTAAATTAACCCCCCAAAACCCCCCAACCCCCCCCCCTTCAAAAAAAAACAAAAACTCCAGCCACAGAAATGCTGACGCGTGGATGGCTATTGGTCCCGGTTGGTGTCACGAACCGGGACCAAAGGCCCTCCTGCCTGGGCTCCACGCACAGGCCACGTGGAGGCCCATCTGTCCCGGTTCTGGATTGAACCGGGACTAAAGGGACAGGGCATTAGTACCGACCCTTTAGTCCCGGTTCAGGAACCGGGACAAAAGGCCCTTACGAACTGGGACAATAGGCCTTTTTTCTACTAGTGACAATCTACATATTACCATCGAAATAATCCATTTATACAATCTAACTTCCTGCAAAGTACTAAAGTGTGAAATATTTCATACTACTATCGAGTATTTTTTTTGCGAGGTACTATTAAGCTCACAAGCCAGTATCCATCCACACCAAACCTAACAATTTACCCAACTGATTATAAAATTAAATGAAAAACAATTATGAGAGGACGGTTCCCTCAAGTCAAGTCCATGTGCTTCTAGCGAGTACCAAGAATAAAAAGGATTAGAACATCGGCCAGTATGTCTCAAAGGGCACGACCTTCCCGTGGGTAACCTTGCCGTGGTACGTGAGACTCTTCATCACCCCTGTCTTGAGATCGACAGCGTACACGTTCATGCAGTTGTCCTTGACGAACAATGTGCCACTCTTCTCTCCCAAGAGGGTCAAGTGCATCTCTTCTGCTCGAATCTGCTTGGGTGGTTTTAGCTCGACGTTTCGGGTGTATAGCCATGTACCACCATTCTCACTCCCTCTGTTGCCTTGCTGCATATATATTTTTACCTGTAGGCCTGGCCTTTGCAGGCAAAGCAATGATAGTGTCTCATCGGTAGCAACACTAAGTTGCGGTTCATAATACGTTCTAGATAAAATGTCTTCAGTCGGGGTCACAATCTTTGTCATGGAGACATTGGAATTCTCAACATCTACATTAATAGTATGCAAGTAATTATGGTGGCTTGAATGGTACCCAACAAGCCAGCGCGCGGTCCCTTGGCACACGACTGCGTCGGAATGCTTGAGCGGCCCGCAATTGGAGAAATTCTTAGCCTCACGGCCTAAATTTGTAGGCTCGATCCACCTCCCCTCGTTGTACAAGAACGTGTGGAGGACGCACGGAGAGTAATACTGTCTATCGTTGTAGTACATGACTAGAACTTTGAACAAAGTCGAGTAGCCCCGTGGCCACAAGGACCGTTGCTTAGACTACTCATAGTGGGAGTAATATAGATGATAACATCACACTTATCTAGGCAAAATAGATGATGTGACTTGTAATTAATGAAGAAAGAGAGAAATGTAATAACATAACTAGTTACTGTAACATCACACATATCAAAAAAAGATGAGTCTATAACCTAATAAATGAAGTGATGCATGACACAACATATATATTACTACCCACTGTGAAGGTAGTAACATAAAGTAGTAACATACGCATGTTACTACTCTAAATTACTACCCACTGTGACTAGTCTTACCGTTTGAGGAACGGTCTGCATCGGTAATGATGGCGTAGCCATTGTTGTCAAACTTCCACCTCATCTTTAGCGGCGGGAGTTCATCGCATGTGCCAGCAAGCAGATTACACAAGGCCAGGTGGATGGTGCTTGGTGCATCGGAGGAGGGGAGACGCACGAGGAGGAGGCCATGGCGCGCGACGAGGGGTGTTGCACGACTGAGGTCTCTCGCGGTGCCTCGCAAGAAGGAACCGAGGAGGCGGCGATCTGGCCCGAACAAGGACCCGGGCGTGGGGAAGAGGTACCTCACCTTGCCTCTCTTTGCAAAGAAGCCAGAGAGCAATGAAGTCGACATCTGGTCCGGCCGGTGGCGGCGGATGTCGGCGACGAGGCGGCTCCACCGCTTGCACGTCCTGGCACAGTGGAAAAGGTCGGCCATGTCCTTCACGCGCAGGAGGATCTCGCCGACCACGTCCTCCGGGAGCGACGTGGCCGTCGTCTCGTCACGGTCCATGTCTCGTGTGGGATACGTCGTGCGATCGGAGGAGCTATAGCCTGGAGGTTGGTTTTTCGTACTTATTTCTCTCGATCAGCCGCGTATATGAGAACCTACACTAGGGAGTGGCCGATTTGGACTCTTGGCCGTCGTTTCTTCAGGGACCGTGTCTCGCGTGAGGGAGACTCAATATTTGGTCGACCGGCCGTGTAGATGAAAACCTTATGTATGGCCGGGCGTGTAAATTTGGACTCTTGGTCAAAACTCGTGTCCGTACGTGTCACGAGATCTTCCTCTCCCCTCCGCGTTAGTGAATCATCATTTTGCCGATAGCTAAGTACAAATTTGTTATTCCATAATAGCCTTTTCTCCAGCCTGATCATTTTGGAACAAGTTTTTTTTTCTTTTTTTGCTCTTTCTCTTGGTTGTTGATCATAATTATGAGATGTTTTTTTTGTGGAAAAACTTCCAATATATTCATCTTCGGCAGTACAACGAACACGGGTCTGTCTATATTTCATCTAGATGTGAGATATTATCTCACATCTAAGATGACATCACAACTATTTGTAGACCATCTATAGATGTCTTTTCCTGTTTTTTGTCCTTTTTTGTTCAGCCCAACACATTGTTGTCTCTTTTTTTTTGAGAAACAGCACGTTGTTGTCTTGTCCAGTAAATCGTTGCTGCTGTTGCTGCTGGACACCTCCCGTATTGAGATAAAACCTTGCCGTTGCTGCTGGGCCTTGTAGTTGTTGCTAGGCCTGACTAGTTTTATTTGTTTTTTGTTGCTCTTGTTTGATTCGGTCTGTCTTTGCTTGTTTCTGTATGGACTCTTGATCTTTGTAGTGCAACAAAAAAAGGGAGAAAATGATTAATAAAAAGAAAAGCAATGAGAAGAAAAAAAGCGGGTGCAAAAAGTAAAAAAAAAACAAATGTTTATAGTTTTGTGACTGAAAAACCAGAAAATTAGTACAGGAGAAGGTGCCTTCTTTGTTCGCTTCTGACTGGTCCTTCTTCCTTCTTTTCTCTCATTACTGCTACTGAAGTACAGCAAGTTGAAAAAGAAAGAAAAAAAATAAAGGGGGGTTATAAGAAAAAAAATTGCTCTTAATTTTTACTGTGGGAATAAAAACACATCGAAAAATATTACCAGTGTTTTGAATCCCTCAAACAACAAGTTATCAGTTAGATTGACATTCACTTGTTTTCCTTCATACTCAACGTCTTGAAGAAAAATGTCCCATTTAACAAAATGAACAAAATGTAGCGTTAGAGTGAAACCAGTTGTCCCATTTAACAGAACAAAAATATAGTTGTAAACAATCATTGTATGGAATGACGCATGACACAGAAAAAAATAAATTGTATTATAGGAGTTGACCAAACAAAAAAGCAAGTTAGAATTTGAGCACATGGTATGGAAGTGATAAACAAAAGCTAGACTATCATCAAATTCAAAACTCTCAAACAAAGACTTCGTCAACTACAACTACAAAGGCTTGTTGCAAGTCGATTGTGGAATTGCAACTTCGGCACCTATATACAACTACAAAGGCCTTGTTGTGAGTCGGCGGTTTACTAGCAATTGGTGCAATTTCAACTTGAAGCCCCACTTGTGAGTCTAGGGTGACCATGTAACTGGGGCAACTACACTACTACCAGACCTAGTTGCGAGTCAAGGATGGACTTGCAATTGGGGCAACAACTTCAAAAAAGCCGCTAGTTGCGAGTGAAGGGTGGACTTGCAACTGGGGCAATTACAACTACAAAAGCCCAAGTTGCGAGCCAAGGGTGGACTTGCTACTAGAGCAACTACAAAATAGAATGTCCTAGCTGCGAGTGAACACTGGACTTGTAACTAGGGCAACTACAACTATAAAAGCCCGAGCTGCGAGTCAAGGGTGGACTTGCAACTGGAGGAACTACAACTACAAAAAAAGCCCTAGTTGTGAGTCAAGGGTGGATACGCAACTGGGGCAACTACACTACTACAAGCCCCAGTTGCGAGTCAAGTATGCACTTGCAACTGGGTCACCTACAACTATGAAAAAAGGCCCCAATTGTGAGTCAATGGTTGACTTGCAACTGGGCAAATATACCTAAAAAAGCTTCCAAGTTGGGATTCAAAGGTAGAATTGCAACTTGGACGGGTATCGAGTTGTGAGTCGATGGTGGACTTGCAACTAAGGTGATTACAAAAACTACGGTTCCGAGTTGTGAGTCAAGAGGCGATTTGCAAGTGGGGCGATTACAAAACTACGGCTCCACTTGCAACCAGGGTGGAGTTGCAACTGGGCCGAATACAAAAGTACACGGAAAAATCCGCTAATTGCAAGTCGATGGGCCATTTGCAAGTGGCTTGAGACAAAAAAGAACAAAAAGAACTATGACCCGAGTTGCAAGTCGATGGTGGACTTGCAACTGGTCCAAATGAAAATCTATGGGTCCTAAGTTGCGAGTCGATGGTAGACAAGCAACTGGGGTGACTGCAAAAGTACACGAACCCCCCTAGTTGCGAGTTGAGGGTCAATTTGCAAGTGGCATGAGACTAGGAACAAAAAGCAGCCCTCGAGTTGCGAGTCGATGGTGGACTGGCAACTAGGGTGGGTATCGATTTGCGAGCCGATGGTGGACTTGCAACTTGGGTGATTACAGAACTATGGCCCCGAGTTGCGGGTCGATGGTAAACTTGCAACTGGGCCGACTACAAAAGTACACGGAAAAGCCCTGCGAGTCGAGGGGCGATTTGCAAGTGGCATAAGACAAAAACAACCCTCGAGTTGTGAGTCGATAGTGGACTTGCAACTGGACGAATACAAAA
>NC_041392.1:706823054-706846005 GCF_002162155.2 Triticum dicoccoides | reverse complement strand
GGACTTGCAACTATGGCGAATACAAAACTAGACAAAAGAATCACAGCTACAAGTCAAGGGGGTGCATGCAACTAGCAAGAAAAAAGAACTACAAGCTGAGTTGCGAGTTGATGGTGGACTTGCAACTAGGCCGACTGCAATCTACGGGCCCCGACTTGCGAGTCGATGGTAGACTTGCAACTGGGGCGACTGCAAAAGTACACGGAACCCCCCCCCCCTCCTAGTTGCGAGTTGAGGGTCGATTTGCAAGTGGCATGAGACAAAGAAGAAAAAATAGCCCTCGAGTTGCGAGTCAGTGGTGGACTTGCAATTATGGGGGTTACTGAGTTGTGAGTCAATGGTGGTCTTGCAACTGGGGTGATTACAAAAACTACGACCCTGAGTTGCGAGTGGATGGCAGATTTGCAAGTAGGGCGACTACCAAAGTACAAATAACCCAGTTGTGAGTGAATGATGTAATTGCAACTTGGACAATTACAACTACAAAGCCTCAGTTGTGAGTCGAGGATGGACATGCAACTGGGGCAACTATACTACTACAAGCCCCAGTTGTAAGTCGAGGGTGCACTTGCAACTGGGGCAACTACACTACTACAAGCCCAATTGCGAGTAGACGGTGCACTTGCAATTGGGGCACCTACCCCCCCCCTCCCAGTTGCGTCAAGGGTCGACTTGCAGCCAAGAGGAAAAAAATATGGACCCAGTTGCAAGCCAAGGCTGGACATGTATCTGTGATGAAAAAAACAAAGTATCTACTTGCGAGTCGAGGGTTAACTTGCAACTAGGACAACTACGAGCCCAATTTGCGAGTTGGCAGTGAACTTTCAACTGGGACAACTACAAAACTGCGAGCCTAGCTAGTTGCGAGTCAAGGGCCGACTTGCAACTGCGATAAAACAAACTACGAGACCAGTTGCTAGTTAAGGGTGAACATTCTCAACTGGGATGAAAAACAAAGCACATGCCAAGTTGCGAGTCAAGAGTGGACTTGCAACTGAGATGAGACAAAGTATGTGCCTAATTGCGAGTCGAGGATGGACTTGCAACTAAGACAACTATGAAACTACAAGACTAGTTGCGAGTCAAGAGTCGACATGTAACTATGACGAAACAAACTACAAGCCTAGTTGTGAGTCAAGAGTGGACTTGCTAACTATGATCAAAATAACACATGCTCCGGTTGCGAGTAGATGATGGGCTTGCAACTGGGACAACTACGAACCTAATTGCGAGTTAAGGGTGGACATGCAACTGGAAGAACTATAAAACTAAGAGCCTCGTTGCAACTCAAGCCTTAACTTGCAACTAGGATGAAAAAAACTACGAGTCCGGTTGGAGTTAAAGTGGACCTGCAACTGGGATGAAAAATAAAACATATATCGGGTTGCGAGCCAGTGGTGGGCTTGCAAGTGGGATGAAACAAACTACTGACATAGTTGCGAGTTGAGGGTTGACTTGCAACTGAGACAACTACACAAACTTGAATACGAGTTATGAGTCGAGGGTGCAACAGGGATAATGACACAAAACTACGATACGAGTTGCAAGTCGAGGTTGGACTTGCAACTAGAACAACAACAAAACTATGGGCCAAGTTACGAGTCAATGGTGAACCTGCAACTGGAACGCTACAAAACTACAAGCCAGTTGCGAGTCCAGGATGGATCTGGAACTAAGATGAAACAACCTATGGGCCTAGTTGCTAGTCAAGGGCGAACTCACACTATGATACCATTTGCGAGTCGATGTTGGACTTGCAATTGAGACAATAACAAACTACAATCCCAGTTGCGAGTTGAGTGTGGACTTGCAACTGGGATGAAAACAAAACACATACTGGTTGCGAGTTGAGCATGGAATTGCAACAAGGACAACTACAAGCCCATTTGCGAGTCGAGGGTGGGCTTGCAACCGGGGCACCTACCACCCCTAGTTGCGAGTCAAGGGCCGACTTGCAACCGAGAGGAAAAAAATAATGGACCCACCAGATGCAAGTCAAGGGTGGACATGTATCTGTGATGAAAAAAACACAGGATCTAGTTTCCAGTCGAGGGTTGGCTTGCAACTGGGACAACTACGAGCCCGGTTTGCGAGTTGAGAGTGAACTTTCAACTGGGACAATTACAAAACTACGAGCCTAGTTGTGAATCAAGGGTCGACTGCAACTGTGACGACACAAACTAAGGGCCTAGTTGCGAGTCAAGGGTGAACATTCAACTAGGATGAAAAACAAAGCACGGGCCAAGTTGCGAGTCGAGGGTAGACTTGCAACTGAGATGACACAAACTATGTGCCTAGTTGCGAGTCGAGGATGGACTTGCAACTGGGACAAATAAATAAAACCATGATATGAGTTGCCATTCGAGGGTGAACTTACAAATGGGACAACTACGCAAAATTGTGATACACGTCATGGGTTGAGGGTGGACTTGCAGCTGGGATAACAACCAAATTATGGGCCTAGTTGTGAGTCGAGAGTGGACTGGCAACTGGCGATAACTATGCAACTACGAGCCCAGTTGCGAGTCTAGGATGAACTTGCAACTTGGAAGAAACAAACTACGGGCCTAGTTAGTCGAGGGTGTACATGCAAATAGGTCAATAACAAACTACAAGGCCAGTTGCAAGTCGAATATGGACTAGCAACTGGGATGAAAAACATAACACATCTCCAGTTATGAGTCGAGGGTGAACTTACAACTAGAACAACCACGAGTTCATTTGTGAGTCAAGGGTGGACTCTACAAATTCTCCTCCGGGACACAAAAACACATAGCAAAAATAAACAAAGAAAAGGAAATCGATTTTGCTCCCCAAATGACGACATATATGGTCCCACATGAAAAGAAACGTGATAAAAAGCCGACACAAAACAAAAAAACAGGACAAGAGCAAGCGCGACAAAAAGAGAACGCGCTGACACATGTGCGCATAATCGAGTTTGTGCGAACATTAAAGTTGGAAGGCTATAGACATAGAATGAGACATCACTAAATCTCATCTAGGTGAGATTACAAAAACCAAAAGAAAATATATCAAGTTAAACTCTCCTTTAACTACACAACCAAACCAAAATTAAAAACAGGGAAAATAAAGACACGTGGCAAGGGAAGAGCAGATAGCTACTATTTATACCGAAATAAGAGGATATCTTGATTCGTCAGAAGTCAAACAGGTAAATAATTTTTTGGATGAGTTACGTATACATATAAAAGATACTAAACCTCAGTTTTAGGAAATTCTATCTTCTAGCAAGAAATTCACCGAGCAAGCAGAAATCCTTTTGAAGAAAGTTATTCAGAAACGGTTTCCCCCCTCCACAAAAAAAACCCAATACACAAACATAAAATTGGCCCACTAAAAAAGTCATATCAGGCCTCACGGCTTCATGAGGGACGATCAGAAAACACAACACAACAACAACCAACACGACTTAGAAGCAATTATAGATAATGATATATAAGTTAGTTATACATTGTTAATTCTTATCTAGATGAGAATTAACGAAACCAATCTAAAACGGCCCAGATAGTGCCATGAGAACGGCCTAACAAAAGACGCACACATGAGCAATGCCGACAAGTAGTCACCACACATGGCGTGACACGAAACCCATGTGACGGAACAACCCTCGATCAAGATTTGCATGACATAGCAAACATATGTCTAAGTGAAAAAAATTCATAAATTAAAAAAAAGAACCTTGAAAATATAAATAAAAGACAAAAAATCAAGAATATAAAATAGTTCATAATTTAAAACAAATAATAAACAAAAAAAGAAACAAAAAAGCTAAACCAATAAAAAAAGGAACGCAGCAGGCCATATAGAAGAAACAGAAAAAGACTATAGTTGATAAAAAGACATTAAAAAAAGACCACAACTCATCAGAGTCGAGCACAACAGCCTAGAGTAGCTTGTCTCAAAAGAAAAGAAAAAACTGTCTGCCATAGCGTAGTAGGAAACGGGAGGACAAAGCATGTGACAGGAAAAAACTTTGTGCGAGCGTACGCTTCAAAAGAACATTAATCTGTAAGTTTTTTCATCAAACGGCCTAGCAGTTATATGTGAGAAAAGTAATTCTCATCTAGATGTGAATTAGCAAATCTGAATCACAAAATCATAAAAATCATGTTGAAAAACATGCAAGTGCAGTCAGGATGGCGCTTGTGACACTTGCCGACCCAATTTTACATACGTGTTAAAAAACATGTAGTTGCAGGGCATGGACAACACTTGCACTTGCAATTGCAACAACAACAAAAATTATAATTTTTAAAAAATTCATGAATTCTAAAAAACAAAGGGACAATAAAATAAAAAAATAGAAAATTATTGGTTGGCACACGTTTTATCCATTATCTTCACCGTGCATTGACTTTAATAAAAAATGACAAAAAAAACCGCAACATGAGGCCCGCGCCAGCAAAAACAGTGAGACAAAATGCGGTGCTGTCAGCTCAGCCCCTCAGACAACGCACTCCAAAACAAGCAAAAACATATGAGTGGCCGTGCACAGGGGCATGTCCAACCACTCCTGTTTTCACCTCCGATCACCAAAAGAAAAATCACAGCCCATAAAACATATAAAAAGACAACTCATAGCCCAGCTAAAGCCCATCACTAGGCAACTTAACCCGAACACAGCCCAACATGTTTCTCAGAGCGTGATCGAGCGAGGTAGCGACACGAACAAGGAGCGACACGACAAAAAGCGCACGAATCTTGACGTTTTACATCCTGTGGTTGAACGGTTAGATGTGAGATAACTATTTCACATCTAGATGTAAAATAGCAAATCTGAAAATAAATATTACATCCAGATTCGTAGACCACCTAGCGACGACTACAATCACTGAAGTGAGCCGAAGGCACGCTGCTGTCATCACCCCTCCATCGCCCGAGTCGGGCACAACTTGTTGTAGTAGACAGTCAGGAACTCGTCGTGCTAAGGTTCCATAGTACCAGCGCACCAGAACAGCAACCGCCGCCGATGAAGAATAATGTAGGTTGGAAGGATTCAACCCGAAGACAGACGAACCTAGACAAACAACGACGAGATCCGATTAAATCCACCAAAGATAGATCCACTGGAGACACACCTCCACATGCCCATCAACGATGCTAGACGCACGGCCGGAACAGGGGTTAGACGGGGAGACCTTTATTCCATCTTCAGGGAGCCACCGCCGTCTCATCTTCCTGAGTAGGATACAAACCCTAGCAAGATAGGAAAAAGACTAAAAACAAAGCCCTCCCGCCGGCTGTTGGCAGGATCCATCACGCCTCCATGGCCCTAGGGCTTCCGGAGACGAGGCGGACCTGCGGTGGCGGCGGCGAGAGGGAGGAACCCTAGCTTTCTTTCTTGGGGGAGGAGGAGCGACTTGAGGACGGCGTATAAAAACGACATACCAAACACCTATGTGAGGCCTTGTTGTTTGCTAGAATTACTTCAAAATTGCCATTGTGCCTCCCGTATCTCTCTTTCCTCTCCTCACACATCAGATCAGATTGATGCACAATAACCAATTGTCACCATCGCCGGAGGGAGCTCCCTCTTGCGTCGCCGGTCCAAGCTCCCCCGTCCGCCTCAACCCCGACATCTAAGCTCCCTCTTTCTCCACCGGCCCGAGCTCCATCGTCCTGTGACCCCGCCGGGCATCCATGATCTGCCGCCCCACCGGCGTGTGCTTTTGCAAGGGTTGCGTTGGATGAGGAGGCGTGCCTGTGCTGGCTCAGCACGACTGTCCGCGGTCACGGCAGTGTCATCGGGCACTGGTGGTGCAGGCTCAGTCCTATGACGGGTTGGTGTCTGCTTGGACTGAAAGAATTCCGTCGCCATCGTGCTTTTCGGAAGTAGGTGCCAATTTCTTATACAACCTAGCCAACAATTTCTCATGTGTTGCATGCCCCACAATATGCACACAACCAAATATCCATCTCAACTATTTGGCGTACATTGCATGGAACCCTCCAGTGTCGTGCTACGATCCCCAATAGACACTTGAAAATTTCGCCCATCTGCCCAGCATGCTCGAACGGGCTAGAAGATACAAAGTACGTCTTGTTTCTATGTTAGAAGGCGAAAGAGGTTTGGGACAAGCTAGGATTGTACGAGGTGATCAATTGAGCTTGTGATGTGCATCGTGCGGGAGAGGCAGTTTTTGAATTTTCACTCCTTATGCCAGATCAAGAATTATCTGTACTAGGCCTCCATAACACACATGAATTAATCGCTATAACAGCTTGGTATCTATGATGGGATAGACGGAAGCTGGTTCATGAAGGATAGATCCAAGATGCACTTCAAACTTTGATGGGGGGCTCGTGCTATAACGGCGAACTGTGTTAACACCCAACCCCCTAAGGCAACTAGTGTTGGCCCTAAGGTTTGGCTTATGCCTTGTACAGAAGGCGGGTTGCAATCGACTTGTTGTCAACTCTAACAATAGGCGGGAGCGGCGGCGACAGTGTTTGATGATTGCTATTTTTATGACATGTGATTTTTCTATTACTAGATTTGAGCATTGCAGAATAGAAGCGAATAAGATTGCCTATAAACTTGCTAGGCGAGCAAAATCCTCCGTGACAAGGGATTGCCTTGAGGACCCTATGAATGATGTTGTATACCCAGAGCACTATATCTAACAAAGTTTACGTTCTCACAGTTTAATACTTGGTTGATGGCAACTTCTTGACGTATGCAGCTCGGACACGTGTATTACTTTGGGATATAGCTATGTAGAAAAGTTTTTGTGGCCGTAGGTCTCTTGTGTAAATTTTTGGGGGTGTTTGTTTTCACGGACTTTTTGTGTAAGGACTAGAAAAAGTCCCTCTTAGAGATTTTTTTACCAAACGGGAGGGAATTTTAGGAACTAAACTAGGCATTTGGGACTAGAAAGAAGAAGTCCCTCTTAGAGAGTCTTTTTGAGACTTTTTCCTGCCCTGCCCCCCACCGCGCCTCACCTTATCCACACCGCTCCCGCTCCCTGCCCCGCCCTGCACCGCAGAGTCGCCCCCGCTCCCCGCCTCCGCACCGCACCTCCAGTCGCCGCCGCTCCCCGCCCCGCACCGCACCTCCAGTCGCCGCCGCTCCCCGCCCCCGCACCGCACGTCCAGTCGCCGGCCCGTGCCCCGCCTCCATTGCCTGGAGCCGCCGCCGCCATGGACGGCGATGAAGACGATGGTCTTCACTTCTTCTCTCAGGCCCCCTCGCATCACCATGCTTCCCAGGGCTCATCCGCGGGCGGAAATCTGGGGAGGGGAATGAGATTCTTCGATCTGAACAGCAACGTCGACGACTACCCCGACTTGGGCTCGTACCAGCAACTCCTCCGTGGCGAGTCGGCCGGTCATGGTCTTCCTCCGATTGGATTTGGTTGTGGGAGGTCCGTGTCCCAGGGCGGAGGAGGCTGCACCCGGTCTCTGAACATTGGAGGCGGATCCGGCTCTCACATGCGGCCGTTCGTCGCCCCGGGCGCAGCTGTTGGTGACGGAGGCGTCAGAGGGCGTGGGAGGTCCGTGCCCCAGGGCACTGGACGCGGTGCAGGTCGAGCCCGTGGGGCCTCATCGGCCGGCAGCATAGGCGTCGCAGGACGGGGATTCTCCATCTCTCAAGTTGCAAGCCGGCAACGTGCGTCGTCATCTGCTGTGCCTTCAGAAGATGTCGACGACAGTGAAGGATTTGAAGATGGAGACGACAACTGTGTTTTTGGAGAGGTAAATTTCTGAGATGTGCAAATTCATGTCCATGTGTTCTTGCTAGTAAAAGATTTTCATGCCACTTATGAACAAAAGTTGCAGTAAATTGTTGGTATGCGAAGTTCCATATTGATGCTACGAATGACAAGAACTACCCCAAATTTTTTTATGTCTGAACTTCCGGGTCATCCATGACCTAATGCATAATTAAGTAGATTTGTCATTTATACGAACTGGTTGTTCTGTTGCTGTAAACTGGATAGTTGTCATTTATACTGAACCCTACGTACTTCTTTTTATGATGAAAAATCATGTCACTCGATAGACAGACTTGGCAAGTTGGGGTTTTTCTCCAATATAACAAGAATTTGTAGAAACCACTGAAATAAAGAAACAGAGGCACTAGCTAACCAGCAGAAAGATTTCAAGGAATTGATCATCTACTTTTCTTTGTCTGGTGCAGCCTTTACTGGACCTTGGTCATTTAGCGTACAATATTTATCAATGCTATAAATTTGTGTGTAACTCTGTACACCACATTTCATCTTCTTTTTGTAACTGGGTGTAGAACACTTTAGAAATTGTTGTCAGATTTAGCGTACCGTATTTACAAGCACCTTCTGTGATCATAATTTTGTAAATAGAAATAGTTAAATTTGGATATGGAATTCACCACCGAATATATTTGTATACGGAATTCACCACCGAATTTGTTTGAATTGTGTATTTGTTATTTTTTGTTTAGAAAAACATTGCCAAGGCTAATTGGACAGACGAGAATATTACTATATCTTGTAACATTGCCTGTGAGGAAGCTAGGGATGGGCACTGTGTGAATGGTGCTTGGACAACTAGAGCCTATAATAATATGAAGACAAAATTTTATGAACGCCCGGCCTCCTCCATACTACACAAGCAATTCAAAAATTGTTTAACTAAACTCAAGAGCTTCTAT
Source organism: Triticum dicoccoides (assembly GCF_002162155.2). NCBI lineage: Eukaryota > Viridiplantae > Streptophyta > Magnoliopsida > Poales > Poaceae > Triticum > Triticum dicoccoides. The sequence goes on along the minus strand of NC_041392.1, from coordinate 706,837,349 downwards.
AGCGCTTGGGCGTGGTTGGGGCAGCAAACTGGTTGTGGCCGAACTGGAGACGGGGCTATAACCGCATCAAATGAGTGGTGGACAAAAAAAATTAAGGTACATTATTCAGCAAATTACAGTTGAATTGCTCACAGTTGATTACATTATTTAGCCTTGTCCTAATTACCTAACTAATGTTGCAGGAAAGACCAGATGTCAGAAAATTCAAGGTTGGCAATCCTGAGTATTTGGATATGCTTATAGAGCTATTCCAAGGTGTGGCAGTTGATGGATCATCAGCTTATGTGCCCATAGATGAAGAGAAAGAAGAATATGATGTTGCCGATGATGGACATGAGCAGAGTCCAATGAGCATCACCAGCAGGAAGAGGGGAAGCAGCGGCGCTGAACAGTCAGCAACAAGCCCAGGCAAGAAACACAAGAGCCCAATGGTGAAACTAATGACACGGCTGATCAACAGTATCAATAGTGATAACACTTCTGAGATGATCACTGAATATGCAAACAAAAGGCAGGAAGCAAAGGACAAGGCAAAAGAGAGAAATCAAACAGCACCAAAGAATCCATTACGCGTTGTCAACGGTTGGCGGTTCAATGTGGTGCAGAAGAAACAAGTGTCGAGTACTTCATGGCAACTCAACTGCTTGCAGATGAGGCAAACAGAGTCATATTTGATAACATTACAAGCGATGACGCTAGACTGACTTGGTTGAAGAGGTGGTGCATGATGAAGAAGTTGTCCTAGTGTTCTTCTGTACTATTGTTCTTTTTCCAATATAACTATGTAATGGATCTGTAGTGTGTGACCTTGTTAAATGATCATTGCATGTTACTGTGTTTCATAATGTTTGGGTGTACTAATGTTTGCTAGTTGAAGACGTGGTGCATGATGAACAATTTGTACTAATGTTTGCATGTTTCAGGACAATGGCAGCAGTGCTGATGATGACAGTAGTGCTGATGGGAGCAGTAGTGATGATGAAGCACTAATGTTGTTGATTCACCAAAACAGAAAGAGAAGAATGCTGCAAATGGCCTGCATGGTTGGTATGTACCACTTGGACTCTTACTGTAACAAAGGACCTAGAAGAGTATCAATACAGTCTGGGCATGATTGGGTTATGAAAACACTAGGCAACAAAACTTCCTGTTACAACATGTTTAGAATGCACAAACCAGTGTTTGAGAAATTGCATAGTGCGCTTGTTGATTCCTATGGTTTGAAGTCCACCAAAAGAATGTCATCAGTTGAGTCTCTAGGCCTGTTTCTGTGGATAGTTGGTTCCCCTCAATCTCTAAGACAAGCAGAAAACAGATTTGTTAGGTCATTGGACACAATTGTAAGGAAGTTTGATAAGGTTTTGGCCTGCCTGATCAAGCTCGCAAAAGACATCATCAAGCCAACAGATCCTCAATTCAAAACTGTGCATTCAAAACTAAGATCTAGAAAGTATGCACCATTTATGGACAATTGCATTGGAGCAATAGATGGGACACACATACAAGTTGTGGTACCAGTTGCCACTGCTGTCCAGCATAGGAATAGACATAAGGAGAAGAGTCGGAATGTGATGTGTGTGTGTGTGACTTTAATATGAGATTCACATTTGTCCTAGCCGGCTGGCCAGGATCGGTGCATGACATGAGGGTCTTCAATGATGCCCGATCCAGATTTGGTGACAAGTTTCCAAAACCTCCACCTGAAAAGTTCTATCTTGTGGACTCAGGATACCCAAATAGACCTGGTTATCTTGCACCATAGAAGGGTTTAACCTATCATTTTCAGGAGTACCGTGATGGCACAATGCCTAGAGGAAAAAAGGAACACTTCAATTTCAGCCATTCTTCACTTAGAAATGTCATCGAGAGGTGTTTTGGAGTCTTGAAGAACAAGTGGAGGATTTTGTTTAGCCGGTGGCCGGGTGAAAATCCGAAGAAGAAGAATAAAATTCATTAGAATAATTTTTCCTCCAATATGTTTAGCCGGTGGCCGGGTGAGCGTGCTGAAGAGCACTTCGGACACCCGCAAAAAAAAAGAAAGAAGAAGAGCACGTCGGCGCAGAAGCTGGACAGCAGCGCCGTCCTGCACGTTGGGTTGTACGGCGTGCGTAGGGGACGGTCAACGATGGCTTGGGTGCCAGCGCACAGGGATCCTGTGCCTTTTGATGGGAAGGCGATAATTCGGTTGTTGTGGTAGAGGATACAAGGCAACAAAGAAGAGAGGGAGCAATAGAAGCAGAGTAGCGATTGTTGCGAGAGGACAAGGACGACATTGTAGACGCTCCCATCCTCACAGGCGTAGCTGTACTCGCGCGGGCACGTGGCCTTGAAGAGCCACATGGGGTCGTGGGAGCGCACGTCACCGGCGTGTCGTGGACTCGTGGGCGTTGCTGCAGCAGTATGCCTCCACCCCAAACGTCTTGCATGTGCTCCAGGTCCAAGCATGCCACCTTCACGTCATCCATGACGACTCGGAGCTCCTGCGGGCACGGCCCGTTTAGGTCGGCGGGGTAGCCAGTTTGCTCGCAGTTCGCGTTCGGCCGCGCGGCCACCATCGGCATGTGGTAGCCGATCACGAGGCTCACGTTGTAGAAGTCATCGACCACTTTGTATGAACCACTACTATGTTTGATGCGTGGGTATTATCATTGATGTGTCACGTTCTGGTACTCTTTTTTTTCTGTTATGGGTGTTGTGCCGGTGTTTTCTTGTGTTTACCGCTGAGCCATCCCGAAATCTCTCGGGTCTCTCCCTCTTTTTGGAGAACTCCATCAAGTTACGTGTACGACTCATCACCGCCTTGCCGCTATATGCTTTCTATAAGATGCCTGTCCTCCCCCTCCACCCAGCATTCGGTCACCTTCACCGCGAAGTTTGCTATCTCTCCATCCCCATTCTTTTTTGGCACAAAATCTCCCCTTCCCCACCACGCCTTCGTCGTCGCTTGCTGGAGCTCCAATCGTGGTTGGGTGCAGAAACCACCGCACCACACCACTTCGGTGATTTCCTATGGCCGCTGTAGATGTGGAGGCGGCGCCAACAGAACAATTCATTGTAGCACGGGTGGTGTCTCTGTTATTTTAACTCATACTTTTCTGGTCTCTATACATCACTAGCATCATTTGTCTTGAAATGATCTTACTGTTGTCATTATCTTTCGAGAAACTATAAAAAAGGATATTTTTGATATACAATAATGCTAATTGTGCTCGCTTCATATTGTTTATGTCTAATGTTTGAGAGGATGTCTCATATCTAAAAATATTCTCTCATATTCCATAGGGAGGTAAACCGACTTAGTAAAAACGAGGTGAAGAATTTTCCGCATTCAATCCGAACAACCTAATTATTGTGGTTCTAGAGGAAAGAAAGCAGCTATCACATTACAAGATATTCTGTAAAGGGACACTAGGATAAGATAGATGTATAAGTGGTTAGTTATGAGGGTACATTCCATTATTAGCTCCATTATTCATGCTGCTACGACCATATTTGTTTCTTTTAACTCATTCATGTTGCTAACTTGGCACGCTGTCACTAGATGAGGAACTGAAATGCCAAACAACACAAAATGGTAGTAGAATCTTGCACTCTAATTGTAAATCTGCATTTAGATCAGATCAACAACTAGAAATGTACACTGCGTAAGTTAGAGCTTTGATTGTCATGCTATGTATCCAATGAACTTGATTGACATTCGCCGACATTTTGAATGGAGAAAATCAGATCTATAATTCTGTAGATATGTTTTCTATTTGTGTTTTTTGTCTGTTTGTAAAATTGTAGTGCATCTCTGATTTAGATGTGGTGACGAAGCTTATGAAAATTTCCAAACAGTAGTGAGTGGTTGATGTTGCCTTGTGTTGATACCAATAATTTTATTATGTAGTACCAATTTACTAGCTCATGTATTGGAGGACCACTATGTCTTCTTTGCCCTAGATAATCATCTCAACTCTTTTTTGCACCAGCTTATCCAGGCGACTCAGCCAGGATGAGGTTATCCAAGGAGCCAAGCACGCCCTAGTCTAGTCACCGCTTCCTCCGTTCGCCCGCGCCTGTATCCTCTCTTCCCCTCCACTCCCAACCCCCCTCTGGAGCGGAGCGGAGATCCATCTGGATCCGGTCCCCATCTCCCGTCGACGAACCCTCGCTAGCTAGCTCGGATTAGGATCAGTTCCCGTGCGTGGCGGCCGCGGAGCAGAGCAGGCGAGGCGACCGCTCTGGCTAGATCGGATCGAATCCCGCCGCCGCGCCCGTCCCGCACGGCGTGGCCGATGACCGCGTCCCCCCCCCAGCTATCGACCGACGGACTCGCCGGGTCCCCGCTCGCCGTGGCCAGCCCCTCCCCTCCCCCGCGCCGGATCGCGCATCGGCTTGGAGGCCCCTCGGGGCCGCCGCCGGTGCGGGAGCCGTCCGCGGCCGCGCGGGCTGGGGACCGAGCGGCGGGTTTCGATCGAGGGCTTTCTCGCTCGGGCCGGCGCGGGATCGGATCTGAGCCGCCGTCCATGGATTCTTCGCAGCTTGCCTGCATCTTGCTTAGGATTTGGTACTACTACCTCGGTCCTGGTTCATTGGTCCCTTGCATACTCTCTCTCCCTCTCTCTCTCTCTCCCTCGGTGTGGACGCCCGCACCTAAACCCTAACCCGAATCAGGGGAGCGCTCGTTGCCGGATCGCTGAACCATCGTCCCGGTGGCCACACCGCTACAGCGCCGCCAGCCACCGCCGCTCCACTGGCTTGGATTTGGTTGCGGCGTGGGCTTGGAACCGTACGGTGTTGTCTGATGTGTGTTCCGCGCTGGGAGGTTTGGTCGGTTGACGCCAGGTATGAGCAGCTCCTGAGCCTGATCGCTCCATGCGTGCACGCATGCATGTATGTAATGGGTACTACTCCCTCTGTAAAGAAATATCATGGTCATGTTGCTTGGCGTGCAACCTCTTTTCTCACCAGAGAAAATAGTGGCGGGGCGATGATGAAGATTGTTGCTGAAATAATCATGTCTTGAGCAATCAAGACAGCCGTCGTGGTGGTGGTGGTGGTGGTGTGTATGGGTACTAAGAGCATCTACAACCAGACTCGCTGGCTAATTGCCGACTCGCTGGCCCATCGTTTGGGGGGCCGCCCTCTCAGTCCCGTCGCTACGGTGCCGCCAGCCACTGACATTCCATTTCCTTGGATCCGGTTGTGGCGTGGGCTGGGAACCGTACGGCGTTGTCTGAGAGGTGTCCTCCGAGCGAGAGGTTTGGTCGGTCGAGCCAGGTGTGAGCAGCTCCTGAGACTGATGGATGGATGGATGGCCACAACAGAGGCGACACCAGGTGAAGGGTGGACTCCTTCTGGATGTTGTAGTCAGTGAGGCCGCGGCCACCGTCCAGCTGCTTACCGGCAAAGATAAGGCCCTGCTGGTCAGGGGGGATGCCCTCCTTGTCCTTGATCTTGGCCTTGACATTGTCAATGGTGTCAGAACTCTCAACCCCAGAGTGACGTATGCATGCATGTACTCCCTCCGTTCCGAATTACCTGTCGCAGGTATGGATGTATCTAGATGTATTTTAGTTCTAGATACATACATTTCTGCGACGACTAATTTGGAACAGAGGGAGTATGTGTGTATCATGTTGTGGCCGAAATCAGTGTTTTGACCCTTTTTGGAAAAGATCAGCACAAAATGAACCTTGTTGGTAACTTATCTGAGGCGATGATGATAAAACATGGCTGACATAAACTTGTCTTCGATTATTCGAGGAGCTGTGGGCATCAAAAACCCACTCCCCCCTCTTTTAGAACCTTTTCATTCTCACCGAGTATTGACGGCTCTGTCTTGGATGGTCATTCTGTTGAGTGATAACCAGAGGAGCCTGACTTCATTGGTGGGGGTTGATCTGGTGAAAGAAGATGGTGGAGCTAGGTTGTATGATCTATCAAAGGCGAATCTGAGCCCTCTCAAATCTCAATGCAACTAATATTGTGCCCTCTACACATTTATTTATTCCTATTGCCTTTTTATGTTTAAAAGTGATGAATTGTCACGGTTGTGGCATTTGCTATCTCATTAGGAGCAGATACACGCAAATCATCTCTTGTAGTGTTTGGTTTGCCTTCTCATGATTTTGTTGTCCATGGTCGGAGCCAGTTTGGTGCATTCGGGCCTTTTCTTTTCTGTTCTTACTTTTCCGTGAATGGTTGTGATAATTCTGCTGTCTCTTGGATAGTTTTTGGGATTACCTTATTGAGTTCGGGGTCAGTTTGCTTGTTTCAATTGCTATTTGACTTTTGATAATCTCATTCTTCTACTATACTCTTTATCTACTTATCAGTTTGTACTTTTGGTTACTCCTCACTTCTTTACTGGTTTCAACTTAAGGGTCATATAGGGCGTTCAGATGTCAAGATTATGGTTTCTTTCATGTCATGTTCATGAATGGCTGTGATGATATAGCTTCTCTGTGAGAGCTTCTATCTAACACCTGAATTGATTCAGTTGGTGCTAAACTAGGATGGCTTGTGTCATAGCAAGTAACCAGTTTAACTGGGGCGATGATGATAGAACATGGCTGACATAAACTTGTCTTCGATTATTCTGAGTAAAAATGATAGTTTCCTCAACAAAATTTGAACCGGTCTTTCCCTTTTTGGGAATTTGTGTTCTTGCTCACTTGCATCCATGTAAAATCATGTTCTGGTGGATGCATAGGACTGTTTTGCAAGTTTATATTTTTGCCTATTTCCTACTCTCTAAAATATGTCTATATACATCCGTATGTGGTAGTCCATTTGAAATCTCTAAAAAGACAAAAATTTAGGAACGGAGGGAGTATCATTTTGTTGGTTTTGCAGTATGTCAACCAGTTCTGTTGTTTTAGGAACAGTACTCCAGCCGAACTTATTCTTGTCTTCCGTTCTTTCTTTTCTGTTCTTCCTTATTCTTGAAAGTCTATGATAACTCTGCTGTCCCTTGGATATTTTTTGAAACCATTTTATTTGGTGCTGGGTCAGTTTGCTTGTTTCAATTGCTATTTGACTTGACAATTTCATCCTTCTACTCTATTCTTTATCTACTTGTCAGTTTGTACTTTTGGTTACTCTTTACCAAGTTATTGGTTTCAACTTAAGGGTTGTATAGGGCAGGTTCAGATTTCAAGAATACTGTTTCTTTCGTGTCATGTTCATGAATGGCTGTGATGATAATAGCTTCCCCGTGAGAGCTTCTATCTAACACCTGAATTGATTCAGTTGGTGCTAAACTAGGATGGCTTGTGTCACAACAAGTAACCAGTTTAGCGGCTAATTGTTACTCCCTCCGTTCACAAATAGAAGATGTTCATGGTTATTCTACCAGAAGTTCAGTTATGGTGTCGAGATGGGGGTATATCTGAGCCATTTACTTATGCATGTCCCAGTTTTTGTGTCCACTAGATCATGATTTGCTCCTGATATAGTGATTCTTTCTGCTTTCACCGATTCATGTGTGGTTTCTGGTCATCTTTTGTTCTTTGACAATTGGCTTCTCTCTGTTATTCTTTTTGTGGGATTGGCGCTAAGTGTTGCTGATGGTGATGATGAGCAAGGCTCATTCAGGGGTGTACTGAGATCAGATACCATTGCTTGTTTTTATGGTATGGGTTGGGGTTAGGGTTTTGTCTGACTAGGTGGAAGTGTGCAAATCAGGACTGCTTGCTTTCGGTGAGCAACCATTTGAATGCTAAAATGTCACGGGTTTAAGGCCATCTCCAACACGGATCACTAAACTTATCGGATACAGAGTGGCCATATGATAGACGAGCCAACTCTGAGCCTCCCATTTTTTTTATTAAATATGACCTCTCTTTCTACAATTTGTGGTTATGTGCTTATGTATATTTTTGAATATTATTGGTTTGATTCTTCTCAATATATTAATGATTTATATAGCAGTATTGGGATCTCACTGTAGTATATGTTATCATCTATGACACTTATGAGATAGCTCATAGCAAACTGGATGTTGAGCTATTTTACGCTCAGAATGCTTTGAATTAGTAATGCATCAATAGGTTCTACTTTGTTTGAATAAAAAACAATCATGTGTGCTGAGGGCCCGGGAAGCAAGCAGAGCGTTTCACATCTCTTGTTCAAACTATGCTATTATTTGCAACTGTATGTCCTTTGTTACTTGCATATTCTGTTTCTTTGCCCCATTTAGTCGTTCCTGCATTTTATTTTGCACATGGTTTTCTTCCTTTCATACCTTTGTTGTGTTACTGTATAAATTGTGCTACATTGCTCTTTTTCATTCATGCATTTGCTGCACTATGGCACCTCAGCAATAAGATACAGTATTACATTTCGTCTTTGCTGCCGTCAATAAGATACTGTATCTATTTGGTTTTGAATCTACCCATTGATTTTTGGTATACATGATTTATAGCAGTGTTGGGGTATTGCTGAAATATATGTTGTCATCGACGACACGTAGACATATGCTCATAAAGAACTGGATATTGAGCTATTTTACTCTTCCTGCACTAGCTGATGCATCAATAGGCTCTACTTTGTTTCAATAAGAAACAATCCTGTGTGCCGAGGGCCCTTGGAAGAGGCAGAGGGCTTTGCATCTTCGCTTAGCATTCCCATTGAGTCGTTGAGTATTTTATTCTGCGCAAGGTTTTCTTCTCTTAATGTACAAATTGTGCTACGTTTCTCGAGCATCTGCATCAGCAAAGTTTTTATGCCATACGTACTACTCCCTCCGATCCAAATTACTCGTCGTGGTTTTTGTTCAATTAGATTTTTGGTCTTCTATGCCATTATATATTTTAGTTTTGAAAATCTGCCTTTTTTATTTTTGCTACACGGTATGTGCATCTAATCTGCAGCTCTCCCCCTATTTCTTTTTTTGCCTCTTCTCTTCATTGTAAAAATTGTGCTACGTTCCTCTTTTTCATTTAATGGAGCCTTCTATTTATGGCGATGGTGATGCCAAGTAGTAGTACTATGTACTAGTAGTAGGTTGCAATTGGACATGTTGATAGAATCTTGAGATGAAATGCTTGGCTAGATATTTGAGAGTCAGCGAGACAAGTCGAAATACTCCAACCAACGCCAGCCGAGTAGCATCATGCCATTTTTCTCTCCTAACAAGCTCAAATCTATTTGCATTGCTTTTCTTTCAATCTGCGTAGGTGGTTTCAATTTGACAGTGTGAGTGCAGAGCCATCCAGCAGTAGCACCATCATCACTCTTTTTACCGTCCAGCCACTTGTAGATCTCTAGCCAAAGGCCTGGTCCTGGTAGAAATAACACCGAGGGTGTCCCATTGGTCGTGATCTTGACTTGCGGTTCATCGTAGTTTGCGGAACTTCTCATCCAGGTCCGAGAGACTTGAAACGTCTCCATGTTCACCTCAAGATAGTATAAATCCTACTGGTACCCAATGCTCTTGTGCACCTTACCACGACACACCATTGTGTTGGGATGCTAGACTGGCCTACACTCGTACATTCGTGGATCTCCATGGCAGTGTAAAAAATCGGGTTTTTCCGCGTGCTCCACCTAGCCTTTGCTGGATGATAACATGTAGAGGTTTGTCGAGCGCCCATGACAAAGAAAGCCGAGTAGCCCTGTGCACGAGTAGGGGGCTGTAGCGCGTGGTGAGCGACACTGTGCCGTTGAAGAGGCAAGAGTCGGCATTGTTGGGGAAGGAGCCGAGGGAGCAGAGTCTGTGTTTGGTCCTGTAGTCCAGACGTAGAAAGTCATGAAGGTTATGTCCCTAATATAGGGCCCGGTCCGTTCTTTAGTGAAGAACCTAGCTAGGAAGGTCAATGACGCCCCCTATCATCTGACCATCGACGGCAGAGGAAGGAGGCGCCGCCTACAAGGCTGTTCCATGGCTTGCATGTCATGGGCACAACGGAAGAGATCGGTTGTATACTTGTATTCTCCACTTAGAGTAGGATCTTGCGACGACGTCCTTCGGGAGCGACACCATGGTGGCCACCATCGCCACCACCGTTGTCTCTTCCATCTTTCAATCAGTAGCATGACCACGTGTGCAGCCCAAGTATGATTGGATCTTTGAAGGAGGATTGGCTATCAGCAATGTTTGTTATGTCCCGGTTTGCTACAACTTATGATTTCTTTGGCTAAAGCAATTGACCCATTGCTGGGAGGCCCACTACTCGAAAGGGTTTCATAGAGTGCTTGGCTTGAGGGTTCTGTTGGCTCTCTTCAGGTATGAACGAAGAAGGGGCGTGGAAATCCTTATGGAAAACTTAGGTACCAGGAAAAATCAGAATGTTTTTATGGCGTCTTTCGAAAAATCACTCACCACAGAAGATGTGAGGACTCTTGGCGGCACTCGCCATGGGAATTTGAATGCACGACATCGAGCTGTTCATGGCCCTAGTCGATGGGGAACTAGGTCAACGTTTGGTTGCTACGACGAAACCTAATGCAAAACAATGGCTCTTCTCTCTTCTTGAGACATTATCACATGAGCAATTTTGTGAAGATGGCGGTCACACTGTGGGCCATATGGTCATCTTGAGGCAAGGCTATCCATGAAGGAATCTTCCAAACACTATGCAGGTTCATTTCGGAGCGCCTGCGAGTACATGAGTTCAATGTCCAAAGGAGCCCCCATAGGGACATGCTAAAAGCCATCTTGATGCGGCTGTAAGACCAGGTAGGGGGGGGGGGGGCGGTCGGCATCGGCTGTTTCCAGAGATAATGTTGGAAACTACCTTGGCAACTCCTCTCTGGTCATTGAAGGAGTTTGTGACCCTTTCACGCTGGAGGCAATAACTTGCCGAGGAGCCCTATCATTAGCACAACATTGTTATAGCTTTTGACTCAAAGCAAATGGTGGAAGATATAAAGCAAGGCAGCAATGGTGAGCAATCATCACGAGATCAAAACTAGAGTAGCTACTTTTAATTGTAATTTTTTTTACTTTTGAAGGTTGTGCGGTCAATGTCGAGTTTAGCTAGAATTTTTCTTTTGATAGCCTGGGTTGTCATGTTTGGTTTGGCCAACCACATGAGCAAATTATGTCTCACTAGTTGTAGTTTTTGATTAATAAACATGGCTTTACCCCTAGAAAAAAACTACCACATTCCAACCAACCTTGACTACAAACTACGACTACAAAATTTAGCTCAGAACTACTACTCTACATTTTTTTTTGCAAAAAACTACCATGTCACAAAAGTGGTCAATTTGACGGTTTAACAAGGATTATGACAGGTTGGGCCTGCATGTTGCGCCCCTTATTAGGGTTGACCATTATGACACTACGACCCAACATGTTAGCAATCTCTCTCCTTCATCCACTCCATTTTTCTCTCGTGGACATTCTCTCAAACACCTTGAGGCGCCCAAAATGTTCCTCCTCCACCATCGCTGCTGGACCTCGCCCGTGAGGTGAGCTTTGCCATTGAATCTTCCCTTTTGCCGCCGCATGTCACCTTTCTCTCTCTCTCTCTCTCTCTCTCTCTCTCTCTCTCTCTCTCTCTCTCTCTCTCTCTCTCTCTCTCTGGCCGTCCTCGTCGCCAAGGACGACCTACTACTGGCGCTCTGGGCGACGGCGCTCGACCAATGTACCAGTCCACGTGCCGTCGCTTCAGGCCGTGGTCGCGGCCTCTTGCTCGCCTGAGCTGAAGTTTCTTGCCCTTCTCGGAGTCCATGAGCTGCTCTGCCGAGTGGTTCGCTGTGCCCGTGCTCCCGAAGCATCGGACTAGGACGTTCCGCCTCACCGATGCCAAAGAGGAATGGCGCAAGCCCAATGGCAGTACACGCAAGGCACTGGGACGCCAGAACGGGTGGAAGGCCAATGAACCCGGCAGGGGTGTCGGCTAGCTCCTTGAAGGTTTTTTGGCCATTGAGAGGAATTTTGAGAAAAGAGATTCTACCATGCATGTCTCAGCCACTCATCATCTTTGAGATTCCAACCCATGCATGCATGTATTTACTGCAGTCCTTTGTTAATCTCAATCTGGGCCTCAGTTTTAGCGGTTAACGCCCTATCAATCAGTCACCTTTTCGCATGTGCACATAAACTTTCCCTGGTTACATGCTCTTGCATTTCACTCATCCATGCCTTTTTTTTTATGATTCCAAAGATTAAATCCATTTTATTTTTTGAATCGTGAGTCTTTTTTATTTTGCGGGAGATGCTTTTGAATCGTAAGTCTGATGTATGACACGTTTACAAGACATATGTGCTTATTTCAATTTTCTTTTAGGCAATAGTCAAAGTGTATTTGAGCCGTAAGAAAAAAAAAAGTTTTCAAAAACATATTCAATATTGGTCATGTTTTAAATATCTCATCAAAATAAACACATTTGTCCAGATAGAATGTAAAACACACTTTTGTACTTAGAAGATATGAGGTATTTAAATCATTTACACAGAAAGAGATAATATATTTCCTGATAGAGTTGCAATGAGGGGCACGCCCATGCACAGGGCAGGAAATTATTTATGAAAAGCACTGACACACACAAGCTGAGCATGTGACAAGAGGAGTGATGATTACTGGTTTGCATGCACATTAATTTTTTTTGGCCACGAATCTCGGTAAAAAAATGAGTGGAAGATCTAGGCACGGTGGAAAAAAATTCCGTGCGTACGGGCTGTAAATCTCCCCCCGTGCATACCCTGCATTAGATGACGCCACGTGGTCCACCTCGCCATCCGACGATTCACTGCTCAGATGCTCGGTTCGTTGTTTCTCGGCTCGGCAGCCCTTGCGTTCGGCTCCAAAACTTGCCATGTACGTACGATTCCGGCTCCCGTCAGCTACGCATGGATTGATTCCTAACATATGCATGAAGATTGCTAGCTTCTGCTTCCTCGATGCAGCCAGGGAAGTGGCCATTCGATCCTGAATTTCTCATGGCCGAGCAACCAGAATACTGTCATCTACGCGACGGGACTAACGGCCAGTTCGCCGGCTCAACGCTTACTGCAGCGGACGGAACGGTAAACATCTCGGCCGGGCGTCCGAAACGCGTCCCCTCCATCTCCATCCCATGATCAGTTCGGGCCGGAGCGACAGCCGCGGCCGACACGGGCCATTCTGCCGCAATATGAAGCAGCACTACCGGGGAGAAGGTTGGGAGTGGCCATGGCGGAATCTGACAACGTCGCCTCCAAGGAAGACAAAGGTTTCTACAAGGAATTCAGTGCTATTGAACATACTGCGCGCAGAAGGTTGAGTAGCCTCCCTGTTGCAAAGGTTTTCATGAGCTATATATTTTTCCCTGCAAAAATCGTCAACTATAAAGTTGTAGCTATTCAAAGGCAAAACTGTTGTAAAGTATCAAATTTTTGGGATTTGCTGATTCATTTGCAATATAAGTATTTTCCAAATTGCCTGTGCTCAAAAAGTTCTCAGATTTCGTAATAAAAAATTAGCCTGACTTCATATGAAGTTTAGGCCTACACAAAAAGAGGTAGCATCTTTGCTACTGTTGAATAGCAAATCAGAGAAACCAGAGAAACAATAAAATAGTTAACCGCAGATTTATGGCGACATCAGATAACACATGCAGATTTTTGGCAAGAAGTCAGATAGATATTCCAAATTCCCTTGTTTACATGAATTGGTCCTCACAATCTCAGGGTACTCATTATACAAGCAGGAAGCTACATCAGTTTGGTTCATTTTGCATGGGGTATAAAATGTCCATGCGTTACAATGGGGTATAAATATTCTATTATTACGCTAGCTTGTGAATTACCTACTTGTATTAATGTGACGGTGTAAATAAATGTTTATCAAATTATGCCCTGTGATTTACCTAAATTTGGTAAGTAAATTAAAGTAAAATTGAGTCAATAGGTAAGTAAATTATGGCGATTGATTACCCTATGAGGAAGGTTGGACAGAGGAATAGTGCAAAAAAAAGAATTAGGGTATGAAAAAGTTTGCTGTTTGTTTGCGTTGATTTTTTTTCCTGAGAACTACTTAGATGTCCGAATGCTATTAAAATTGGCACGGACCTCAGTGGCGGTGCCAGGATTAGAAGTCTGTGATGTCATTTCAAATATGTGATGTCAAACACATGTGTTTTCACCAACACTGGTAGAAAAAGGGCCTGTTGTCCCGGTTCGTAAGGGCCTTTTGTCCCGGTTCTGGAACCGGGACTAAAGGGTCGGTACTAATGCCCTGTCCCTTTAGTCCCGGTTCAATGCAGAACCGGAACAGATGGGCCTCCACGTGGCCTGTGCGCGGAGCCCAGGCAGGAGACCCTTTGGTCCCGGTTGGTGGCACCAACCGGGACCAATAGGCATCCACGCGTCAGCATTTC
>NC_041392.1:706818140-706822741 GCF_002162155.2 Triticum dicoccoides | reverse complement strand
GGGTTTTGGGGGGTTAATTTAGGTGTCCTCTCTTATGTTCGTGCTTGGTCGACGCTACATACTATACATACGTATAGAGAGGACTAGACACGCTAGCTAGCTAGTAAGCAAACGAAGGAAACAGAAGATCGTCATGAACATATATGCATACAGAGAAAAGTGATATCGACCACCTCTCCTTCTCCGAGAGATTGGTCGGACGACAAGTTCTCGTATATCTATCCGACACTACCGGCTACATATATACAATAATTATCTCTTACAAATATAATCATACGGACTCAGGGTCCACATAGTATTCTCCGTCTTCAACGATCACGTGGTCAAGAAAGAATGCCGCCAATTCCTCTTGAATTGCTCGCATGCAAGCTGGTGCTAGGAGTTCATCCCGCTTCCGAAACATCTAATTTAAAGAAGGGGGTCAATACATATATATATGAATGAATGAAACTCAACACAAATGATGGTAATAAAATAAAATTGTGAATGTTGTTATTTACATACTTCATATTGTTCGTCAGTGTAGCCCCGCTCACAGGTTGTGTGGCGGATGGACTCGCAAACGTAGTATCCACAGAAATCATTCCCTTGTTCCTGCCACAACCACTTTACAAGAAATAGAGGTCAATCAAACTGATAAGCAAGAATGCCAAATGGTATTGATGAAACTAGCGCTTGAATCACTAGTAGATGCGTGGAACATGCTACTATAGTACTTACTTTCGGGTGTCTAAATTGCAGCTCCTTCGGCAGTCCCGGAGCTTTTCTGGTGAATTTTCTCCAAACCCTGCCGGACAAAGAAAACAATTACTTGATATATCAGGAAATGAACAAAGTTGCTGATATGGTGGATAATGATCGATTTAACTTACTTCTCGAGTATTTGAGTCATGTCTGCATAGTCCTGGGGATCTTTTCGTCTTGAGTCTAAGACAGTTACTAGTCCCTGCTCAAGCTTAATCTCTAGGAGAATATAGTGGAAACTGCACATGCATGCATAACTCATCAATTACATTACTATAACCTTGACTAATATATAAGGGAAACCGAATACGTACAAGACAGTAACACTCACTTGAAGTTGTAAGGAAAGAGTATTATATCTTTGTTTTCATTTATTACCAACGATCGTAGCAAGTTGGCCTCGGTAGCTGCGGCATGAAATTTAACCTGAGTTGCATCTATGAGATATGTGTTAATGAACCCAATATCACCGACTTGTCTTTTCTTCAATTCCGCGATCTTCAATCTGCATAATATAGTGAGGATGATTATAAATACATGCAATGAAAGAGCTGAGCTATATAGAGAGAAGTAGTACTACTTACAGACAGTAGCAGGCGACCGTTGTTTTATCGAGGGCCAATTGATTGAAAAACTGAAAGAACTCCTCAAATGGAACAGGCAACAGTTCAATTCCAACGAGGTCATGCTCCTTTTTAACTTTCACATACAAAGTACTCCTCCCCCCAGAGTCTCTGCAGATTTTCAAGTACCAATCATGCAATCTTCGCATCATCGTTGATGGAGATCTTTCATCTTTGACGAGAGGCTTCCCGTACTCATATCTTTGTATCTGCATCTCCATGGGTTCATAATGTACATCGTCGGGCAGGTAATCGGCAAGATTGCTATAATCGGGCACCATCCTCAGATCATTAGCGACGTTGTCGCTAGGCACCTTGAGCGGGGGGCACGATTGCTTCGCTTGTTCACCGAGCTGGGCAATTTGTTTCCCAACTCATCGTTCTTTCAACCTTTGATCACTAACAGTACTTCCCGACCGCTCCGCTTCGACAAATTCCTTTCCAATAATGCGCTCATAGTTTCCTTTCGGCGGAGACTTGGGTGGTTTTGTCAGGGCAGCCAGAGTGCGCTTCGCTTTCACCGGATCTACCTTCTCCTCCGGAAGTGGATGTCTCTTTGCTTTCAACCCTTGAAAGCAGTCATCCACTTCGGTTCGTGCGATCTCGACGTTCTCCTCCGGGGTCCTCTCGTATGGTAACTTCTCTGGAGTCTTCAGAGAAGGACCGAATCTGTATGTCCTCCCGCCTTTGGCTGTACTGCTAGACGCCGGCCGAGCAGACGGAGCGGTTATCTTCTTTACTTGCTTACGAGGCGGAGGAGAAGGACTACGACGCGCCGGAGCAGCCGGAGCGGCGGCAGGTCTCTTCCGCCCTTGCTGACGAGGCGGAGAAGGAGGAGGCTGGCTGCTCGGGCGTGTCGGCGTAGGCGGAGAAGGAGGCGGAGTGCCGCCACGCGCTGGAGAAGGAGCCGGTCGAGTGCCCTGATCGTCACTCGCCGGAGGAGGAGGCGGTGGAGGAGGTGGAGTGCCCTGACTCGCCGGAGGAGGAGGCGGTGGAGGAGGCGGAGTGACCTGACTTGCCGGAGGAGGAGGAGGAGGCGGAGGCGTCCAGTTCGAAAGGTTGATGAGCTCCTTCCGCCATAGGCATGGAGTCTTCAAAGCAGACCCCGGCCTAGTCCCCCCTTCACCGGTAGGGTGGTCAAGCTGGAGGTCCTCAAATCCCTCCGTTATTTCATCCACCATCACCCTAGCATATCCTTCTGGAATCGGCCGGCAGTGAAAAGTTGCGCCGGGTTCAGTAGGATAAACAGAGCCAACAGCCGCCTTGACCTTCAAATTCATCCATTGCGTCATAAGGTGGCAATTTTGAGACTCCATGATAGCATCCACGGGATAGCTGGCAGGAGCCGTCAAGGCATGCTCCGGCTGAAGCAGCTCGGTGGAAGCCACGCTGCTTCTCTGCTGAGATGGCGGGGTAGCTTCGGGGGAAGCTTCGGCAGTACGTTTGCTGCGATTTGCTTCTCGTTCCTCTATCGCTTGTACCCTTGCTTGCAGCGCCTGCATTTGGGTCTGCTGCACTTTTTTCCTCCTCTCATGGGATTTGTAACCGCCTGCGTCCGGAAAGCCAACCTTCCACGGAATGGAGCCTGGCGTGCCTCGTGTCCGTCTAGGGTGCTCAGGATTCCCGAGGGCCATTGTGAGCTCGTCGTTCTCTCTGTCTGGAAAGAACGTCCCTTGCTGCGCTGCTTCGATATAGTGCTAAAGCTTCCTGACTGGTATGTCCATTTGATCGTTTGTCCAAATGCACTTCCCTGTTACAGTGTCCAAGGTTCCGCCAGCCCCGAAGAACCAAGTCCGGCAATGGTCTGGCCAGTTAATTATCTCTGGTTCGATCCCTTTATCAACCAGATCATTGTCAGTCTTGGCCCACTTAGGCCGGGCTACGAGGTAGCCACCTGACCCCGTGCGATGGCGATGCTTCTTCTTCGCAGCATTTTGCTTGTTTGTCGTCGACATCTTCTTACTCTTTTCCGATGTCTTGTGGGCCACAAATACGGGCTAGTGATCTCTGATCTTCCCATATCTGCCCTTGAATTCTGGTGTCTCATTATTTTCGACAAACTTATTCAGCTCTGTCTTCCACCTCCTGAATAGTCCTGCCATCCTCTTAAGAGCAAAAGACTTGATTAATTGCTCTTTAACTGGCTTCTCTGGATTATCCTCTGGCGGTAGGGTGGAATTTGACTTCAGCTCAGTCCAAAGATCATTTTTCTGCATATCATTGACATAAGACACCTCAGGGTCTTCTGTAGCCGGCTTAAACCATTGCTGGATGCTGATCGGGATCTTGTCCCTAACCAAAACCCCGCACTGAGCAACAAATGCGCTCTTTGTCTGAAGGGGTTCAATCGGTTGGCCGTCGGGCGCGATTGCTATGATCTCAAACTTTTCATCCGAGCTCAACTTTTTCTTCGGGCCTCGTCTCTTTACCGAAGTTGTGCTCGATCCGGAGGGCTAGAAAAAAGAACAAAGACTTAATTAATATGTGTACATACCAAAACAATGAATCCATCAATTAGCTAGTCAGCAGAAGCTTAACTAATATATATACCTGGCCGGACTCGGTTCGGTCACCGGAGACATCATCACGGTCTCCTTCCTGCACCGGCATTGGGTCACCGGAGCCGTCCTCACGGTCTCCTTCTTGCACCGGCATTAGGTCACCGGAGCCATCATAATCATAGCCAGCTGCTTCCAGACCATCGGTGTCGTTGAGAAACAACGAGCAGATGGCATCACTTCCTCGTGCGATTATGTCCCCCAACAACTCTTCTTGTACTTCATCTCGGGCGGTGTCCATAGTTTCTACAAATATTGACAACATGGCAATTATTATTCAAACATGAAAGATGGATATATTAGTGGCAAAAACATAGAACTAATATTAATTAGTGGCCTCGATGCTGCTTCTCTAGGGTTTGGGGTGGCCTCGACAATGCTTCAAGGATAAAAAAAGAAGAGGAAGAAGAAAAAAAAGAGGAGAAGAAAGAATAGAGGAGTAAGAACTCCTCTATTCTTTCTTCTCCTCTTTTTTTCTTCTTCTTCCTCTTTTTTTTATCGGGAACGAGGGTCGTCGAGGGTCACCGAGCGATAGAGGAAACCCTAAATATCAAGTATCGTGGGTGTGAGATACATGTGGCCGTCGGTGTCGGACACTACATCCATGTCCCACAAGTGACGTGGGCGTCGAAGCCCGCACCACTTGTGGGACGTGGATGTAGTGTCCGACACCGAC
>NC_041392.1:706816146-706817866 GCF_002162155.2 Triticum dicoccoides | reverse complement strand
AAAAAAAGAGGAGAAAAAAAAAGAGAAGAAGAGAAGAAAAAAAGAGAGGAGAATCTTCTCCTCTTTTTTTTCTTCTTCTTCTCTTCTTCTCTTTTTTTTCTTCTTCTTCCTCTTTATTTTATCGGAAACGAGGGTCGTCGAGGGTCAGGGTCGCCGAACGATAGAGGAAACCCTAAATAGCAAGTATCGTGGGTGTGAGATACATGTGGCCATCGGTGTCGGCCACTACATCCACGTCCCACAAGTGACGTGGGCGTCGAAGCCCGCGCCACTTGTGTGACGTGGATGTAGTGTCCGACACCGACGGTACATGTATCTCACACCGACGATACTTTCTATTTAGGGTTTCTCCTCTACCGCTCGGCGACCCTCGTTCTCGATAAAAAAAAGAGGAGGAAGAAGAAAAAAAAGAGGAGAAGAAAGAATAGAGGAGAAGAACTCCTCTATTCTTTCTTCTCCTCTTTTTTTCTTCTTCCTCTTCTTTTTTTATCCTCTTCTTCCTCTCATGTTCGAGAGGATCGCCGAGGGGTCGGGAGGTTGCCTAGTGTCAAAAGATTCAACAAAACCATGTCTTCATCATTAGGCGAAAGTAACAGGTGCATGATGGTATGAAGCTCTCCAAAGTTATTTTGGAACGGAGTCCCAGATAAGATAATTCGCTTTTTGGTACAAAGTTCAGCAAGAACCTTCCAAATATCGTTATTTGGAAGGCCTTTGCTGAAATTCATACAAAAAGGCAAATTATCCTATCCGGGACACCATTCCAAAATAACTTTGGAGGACTTCGTCATGTCCTGGTTACTTCCGGCTAATGATGAAGCCATGAATTTCTTCAATACTTTGACACTAGGAAACCTCTCTCGACCCCTCGGTGATCCTCGACCCCTCGAACCCTCGACGACCCTGGAACCCTCGACCCCTAGACGACCCTGGAACCCTCGACCCTCGATCCCTCGACCCTATAGAACCCTCGAAGAAAGGAATAGCTAGAGGAGAAGATCGAAGAAAAAAAAGAAGAAAAAAAGAGGAGAAGAAGAAAGGAATAGTGGAGAATATTCTATTTTCTCTTCTTCTCCACTATTCCTTTCTTCCTCTCCTCTTCTTTTTCTTCTTTTTTCTTCTTCTTATTTATTTCTCCTTTTCTTCCTCTCCTCTTGTTCTTTCTTTCCTCTTCTTATTTTCTTCTTTCCTATCCTTCTTTTCCTTCCTTTCTTAATATCACTTAGCAGATGCACTAACCTAAAATGCAACAAACATAAAATGCAACAAACATAAAATGCACTAAATCGATCAACTAACCTAAAATCAGTGATAAAATGCACTAACCTAAAATCGATATCTACTAACAACTTAAAAAAATTAATACATATATGAAAAAAATGCATATATGAAAAAAACATCATCATATCATCAACAGAAAAATAGTATTTTTTTTCTAAAAATCTATCTTTTCAGCACATACATATACTCATACATCATCATATACTCATACATATACATATAATCTGCAGGAAAAAAACATATATGTGTTTGCAAAAAAAAGGGGAAGAGGGGGGCGGTGCCGGCCCAGACCACAGTGAGGCAGAGGCGCCGGCGGTGCGGGGCAGCTGGGGCGCGGCGAGGCAGAGGCGACGACGAGGCAGAGGCGGGGCGGCGACGGCGTCGGGGCGTGACGCGGGGAGGCGACGGCGTCGGGGCGGCACGGAGAGACCGCGACGGC
>NC_041392.1:706774614-706815628 GCF_002162155.2 Triticum dicoccoides | reverse complement strand
GGGCGGCGCTGGGTGGCGACAGCGTCGGGGCGGCGCGGGACGGCGTCGGAGGCAGGGCGACGACGGTGACGGCGAGGCGCAGAGGGGCAGCCTGGCGGCGTCGTCGGGGCGCGATGGAAGAACTGAACGAAATTTTTCACAAGTCTTGCTTATATAGACGGCGCATTGGTCCCGGTTGGTGCCACCAACCGGGACCAAAGGCCTTGCGCTGCCCTGCACCCAAATGTTTAGTCCCACGTCGCTAGTTGAGAGGGAGCCGCACCTGTTTATAAGGTGCGGTGCGTCTTCCCTCTCGAGCTCCTCTCTAAAGCAGGCTTTCGGGTCTAACCATGCAATGTGTGCCTGTGGGCCTACTGGGCCTCCTGCGGGCCTGAATCCTGGCCCATGGTAGGGTTTCTAGTCGTATTCAGGCCGTGGGTGCCCAGTAGGTGGCACTTCTTTTGTTTTTTTTGTTTCTACTTACAACAAAATACTTATTGTTGCTATATTTATTTTTTTTCCAGTTTTTTTGTTTTGTTTTCTGCATTATTTATTTTCTTTTGTTTTTGCTTTATTTTTTAATTCTTTTGGCTTTTAGTTTTAGAAAAATTATAAACTTTCTGTTAGTGCCATTAGTTTTCAAATTTGAAAACACTTTTTTGTTTTCTTTGTTGCTTTATTTATTTTATTTTGTTTCTACTTACAACAAAATACTTATTGTTGTTATTTTCATTTTTTTCCAGTTTTTTTGTTTTGTTTTCTGTATTATTTATTTTCTTTTGTTTTTTGTTTTATTTTTTAATTCTTTTTTGCTTTTAGGTCAGCAAAATTATAAACTTTTTGTTGCTTTATTTATTTTATTTTGTTTCTACTTACAACAAAATACTTATTGTTGCTATTTTTTCCAGTTTTTTTGTTTTGTTTTCTGCATTATTTATTTTCTTTTGTTTTTTGCTTTAATTTTTTAATTCTGTTTGCTTTTAGGTTAGCAAAATTATAAACTTTCTGTTAGTGCCATTAGTTTTAGAAAAATTATAAACTTTCTGTTAGTGCCATTAGTTCTCAAATTTGAATAGTTAAAATTTGAATTCTTTGAAAATTGTTTGAATCACAAGTTTGTGATTAACTTACTAAAAAAATGAGAATAGATGCGCTTATAGAGAAAATTCAACCTAAATTCCTAGTAAATTTCTATGAATTTCAGAGTAATTCACTATGAATTTAGGTTAAACTTTTCTCTATTAGGGCATCTATTTTCACTTTGAGAGGAGCTCAACAAGGCAGAGAGGGAAGGGCTTATAAACCGGTGTGAGCCCCCTTCGGTTGGCGAGGTGGGACTAAACTCTGCCCGCAACAAGGACCAACCCTTTAGTCCCGATTTGTGGCACAAACCGGGACTAATGGTCATGGGCCAGGGGCGAGGAGCAAAATTATAAACTTTTTGTTAGTGCCATTAGTTTTAGAAAGTTGAAAGTTGAAAGTTGGCATGGGCCAGGGACTAATGGTCATGGTATTACGAGGGCCGAACCATAAGACATGAAAGCATTTCAAATGAACTCTGAAAAAGTTGAAAGTTGGCATGGTATCATAATTTCTCCCACATAGCATGTGCATGTACAAAGCGGACAATGGTAGTGTTACGGCATATCTCTCTCAAGGTAGTTTTGGTGATTGATGACAACATGTTTGCGGACTAATCTTGTGCGTTGAATTATTCTCAGATTCTCCCCTGGCACGAGACGCTTTCTTCCCCTCGGAGTGTATTTCAAGACGGTGTAGCTCTTTCGTTTCTTTCTAGGTGGACTAGTTGCGTAGAGGGCACCGTACTATCAAGAGGGGGTCCGCTGGGGTTTTGCTTGGGTGGAATCATCACGTACACATCAGCTTCTCACCCTCCGAGCTTTTCCTGTCCATTGAAGAGATCTCTCCTCTCTTCCTTATTCTGTCTAGGTCTAAGCGGCAGTACCGCGCATCCAGCGGTAGTACCGCTGAGAAGCCACAAGCGGCAGTACCGCTTCGCAGCGGTAGTACCGCCGTGGCTCCACAACAGTAGTACCGCTGGGGGCCTGGCACCTCCGCTGGTCCTCAGCTTTTTGAGAGATCCCTTCTCTCTCGCGCGCCCCAGCGGTAGTACCGCACTGCCTGCGGTACTACGGCCGAAGGGTCACAAGCGGCAGTACCGCTCCACAGCGGTACTACCGCCCTTCACCCCACTGCCGTAGTACCGTTGGGTAGTTTGGCTCCTACCGCCTCGGTTCGAGAAGTCTTTTTCTCGTGTCGGGTTTTGCGGCACTAGTCACGGTTGTAGTGGTAGTAGTACCGTTCCAGGAGCGGTAGTACCGCCCTACCACTGCGGTAGTACCGCATTTGGGTCCGTTCCCTACTAAGTCTCCTTAGCGCGGCAGTATCGCTGGTTGGCGCGGCAGTACCGTCGCCTGGCGGTAGTACCGCCCCCTCTCAGCAGTAGTACCGCCCTGTGCAGGGCTGGTTGGTGGGGGGGCAACGGGATTGTTGCCCCCACTATAAAAGGGAGTCCCCTTCCTCCTTCTCACCCACCTCTTCCTCCCCCAAGCTCCATTTATTGCTCAAGCTCCATTAAATACTCCAAGCTTCATTTCCGCCCGGTCTATCTCTCTAGCCAATCAAATTTGTTGATTTGCTCGGGAGTGGTTGAGAAGGCCCCGATCTACACTTCCACCAAGGGATTTTCGATTCCCCCACTCATCCCTAGCGGATCTTGTTACTCTTGGGTGTTTGAGCATCCTAGACGGTTGAGGTCACCTCGGAGCCATATTCCATTGTGGTGAAGCTTCGTGGTCTTGTTGGGAGCCTCCGATTAAGTTGTGGAGATTGCCCCAACCTTGTTTGTAAAGGTTCGGTCGCCGCCTTCAAGGGCACCAATAGTGGAATCACGGCATCTCGCATTGTGTGAGGGCGTGAGGAGAATACGGTGGCCCTAGTGGCTTCTTGGGGAGCATTGTGCCTCCACACCGCTCCAACGGAGACGTACTTCCCTTCAAAGGAAGGAACTTCGGTAACACATCCTCGTCTCCACCGGATCCATTCTTGGTTATATCTTACCTTTACTTGTGCAAGCTCTTTATTGTTTCTACCCTTGCTTGCTTGTATGCTTGTTGTTATTGCATCATATAGGTTGCTCACCTAGTTGCACATCTAGACAACCTACTTTGATGCAAAGTTTAATTTGGTAAAGAAAAGCTAAAAATTGGTAGTTACCTATTCAACCCCCCTCTAGTCAACCATATCGATCCTTTCAATTGGTATCAGAGCCTCGTCTCTTTATTAAGGACTTTACCGTCCAAAGAGTATGGTTGATACTGTAGACAGTGTGGAGGAACACTCCGGTGTGAATCCGATCTCGTCTACGGGAGATGGGGGAACTTCGGTCTCTCGTGAGGAGTTCAATGTGGCCTTGGAGACATTGAAAACATCCATGACGACCGAAGTTGAAAGCATGCTTACTAAATTTCTTGAGGGGCTTAAACTATCCACCGCACTATTGAAAGTGGGTGATTCCGCCAACAAGGTGTCGGATGCTATCCCCGACAAGGGGGAAGCTAGTAGTGAAAAGGCTCCTTCTTCTAGTGGCAAGAATGGCACCGACATCTTTGCCCATGTGGAACCACCACTTGTTTATGGTGGACCGGTTCCTTCCACTCATTTGAATCATGCCCTCCCCCTAAGATTGTGAAAAATGAGGATTTTGATTCTTGGGTTTACCGCTTTAAACGTCATTTAAATCATGTGAACACTAACCTTTGGAGAATCATTGAAGAAGGTTTCTATCCACATGATCCAAGCAACTTCACTCATCGAGAAGCCGCGGACAATCAATTCAATGAGAATGCTCTCTTCATCATTCAAGATGCAATTCCACCCGAAGACCTACCTCATCTTCGTCCCTTCGCCTTGGCCAAAGATGCATGGCATTGTGTTGTGTCTCTCTACCGGGGAAGCACAAGCATTCAACGCTCCAACTATGAAGTGGTACAAGATGAGGCCGATGAGTTTGCAATGAAGGAAGATGAAGAACCTCGTGAGCTTTATCGGAGAGTAACCAAACTCGCGGTCTCACTACGAGATCACGGGAGCAAGGGCACGGATGAAAATTGGATCAAGCGCAAATTTCTCAAGGCAATGATGCCCTACCACAAGGCCATGTCCTCCGTCATTCATCAAAGACCGGACTTCCACACTTTGACCTCAAGCGAAGTGTTGGATGAGTTTGTGGCCATGAACATTTTGGACAAGACCGCTGACAATGCGGTGCTCCGTTCTCAACGGGCAAATAAGCCTAACCTTGCATTGAAGGCCAAGCTCACCGTGGAAGAAGAAGAAGAGGAAGAAGAGGAGAGCAATCCCGAAGATACGAAGTATGCATATCATGAACACATGGCACTTGCTTCAAGGCAATTTTGGAGCAAGAAAAATTCGAGGCCCAACTTTAGCAAAAACAACTCGAGTGGCACAAGGGGCAAGCAACATGTAAGAACTTGCTACAATTGCGGCAACGTGAGTCATTTCGTTGTGGAATGCCCGTATGAGAAGAGGGGAGACAATGGTGGCAAGCTCATCCGAAAGGACAAGGCCAAGTCGTTCCCCAACAAGAAAAACTTCACCAAGAAGACTCCTCCCAAGGCTTTGGTTTTGCAAGAAGAGTACAATGAGGATGATGACGATGATGAAGATGATGAGTCGGTTGCCATGGCCTCCGTTGCCATTGCAACAACGTCACGGGTGTCTCTCTTCGACTCACCCAACGAGAGCATCACCGCCAAGTGCCTCATGGCTAAAGCCACCAACAAGGTAACCTCCAACATCAAAACTGCCATCATTAATCATCCTTCCCATACGCATAGCATTAATGAACTTGAGGGAGCTAATGTGGAGGCTAACGAGTTTGAGGCTTTTATGGGCAGACTCAAGGGAAAATCCAAGAAGCACTTTGTTGCTCTCTTGGAACAACTTGGTGAGGCCAATGACATGATCGAGGGTCACGAAGAAACCATCTCTAAGATAGAAGGGCATAGTCGTGACTATGCCGATGAGATTTCGGATCTTTCCAATGCTCTTGAGGAAGAGCGTGGTCTTCGTTTGGCTCTTGAGGAGTCACACAACGTTGATCATGCTAAGTTAAAGAAAGATTATGATCATGCCCTCATTGTTTCTCATGTGCTAAATTCCGAGAAGGCCAAACTCGGGCTTGATCTTGCTAGACTCAAAGAGGAGTTTGATATACTTGACAAGGCCCACAATGCCTTGAAGGGTATTCACGCTAGTCTCAAGGAGTCTCATGATCAGCTCCAAGTGAAGCTAACTAAGGAGAAAGCAACTTTTCCTCATATGGTTTTAATTGATAATGCAAATGCTACTAACCCGTGTTGTGAGCATATACATCTTGTTGAGGAAAATGCTAAGTTGAAGGAGCAACTTGAGAGAGGTCTTGTGACTTGCATACAAGGCAAGAAGAACCTCAACGATCTCTTGATCAACCAAAAGGGAGGTGTAGCCAAGGAAGGGGTTGGGTACATGCCTGACTCCAAGAACAAGAAGAAGAATGACAAGACCAAACGACCTCCTCCCCTCATGCAAACCTTTGTGAGGGAGGGAGAGAGTGCCCCCGAGGAGAAGAAGAAGAACAATGTCAAGAAGGGCAATGTCATCCCTCCCAACAAAGCCGGCGATTTTAATCCTTCTTATGTGTTATGCCGTGCTAGTGATGGGCATGTTTATGCCAAATTTGTTGGTTCTCTTCATGAGTACATTGAATGGTCTATTTGGGTTCCTAAGACCCTTGTTACTAACATCAAAGGACCCATTACAAAATGGGTACCTAAAACCAAGCATTGATCTCTTGTAGGTGTTTGCTTCCGGTGGTGGATCATGGTTGCTCGATAGCGGAGCTACAAATCATATGACCAGAAGCAAGGACTTGGTGGTGGACGTGCACAAAGTTCCATCTATGCCCACCAATGTCGAGTGGGGTGACGCCTCATCCTCTAAGGTATTGGGACTTGGCAAGGTGGTCATCTCTCATGATCTCACGATCGAGAAGGTCATGCTTGTTGAGTCCCTTGCATACAATTTACTTTCCGTTCGTCAACTTGCAATCATGGGCTTTGCCACTTTCTTTGATATCGATACCGTGGCCCTCTTGTGGAGCAAGACTCTTAAAGTAGCTTTTGTTGGGCATGTCGAGAATGGTCTATATGTGATTAACTTTTCGGAGCGACCCACTAAGACCGCGACATGCCTAATGGCTAAAGTTGATGTGGGATGGCTTTGGCATCGCCGTTTAGCCCATGTCAATATGAGATCTTTGCAAAGTCTTCTCAAGGGGGACCATGTCCGTGGACTAACGAATGTTAGCTTTGTTAAAGATCGTGCTTGCAGTGCCTGTATCGAAGGAAAGCTACATGAGAAGGCTCACCCTCCCACGACTATCATTTATTCAAAGAGGCCCTTGGAGCTCCTTCACATGGATCTTTTTGGGCCCCCATCCTTCGATAGTCTTGGAGGTAGGAAGTATTGCTTGGTGATTGTGGATGACTACTCAAGGTACACATGGGTGTATTTCTTCAAGAGGAAGAGCGAGACCCAACAAACCGTCATTGACTTTGCAAATGAAGCACAACGTCAACACAATGCAAAGATCTTGACAATAAGAAGTGACAACGGCACCGAGTTCAAGAACTACACCTTGGATGAATTTCTTAGTGATGAGGGAATCAAGCATCAATATTCCGCACCATACACCCCTCAACAAAACGGTGTTGCGGAGAGGAAGAACCGGACATTGATGGATGCGGCAAGGACCATGATGGCGGAGTTCAAGTCTCCATACAACTTTTGGGCCGAAGCCATCAACACCGCGTGTCATGCATCCAATCGGCTCTACCTCCGCAAGGGCTTGAACAAGACCCCATATGAGATACTCACCGGTAACAAGCCCAACCTCAAGTACTTCCGGGTATTCGGGTGTAAGTGTTTCATTCTCAAGAAAGGTGTTCGGTTGTCTAAATTTGAGGCTAGAGCTTATGCGGGCATATTTGTTGGTTGCTACAAACTCTCATGCATACCGTGTCCTCAATAAATCCACGTGACTTATTGAGGAGACGTGTAACGTGGAGTTTGATGAGAATAACGGCTCCCAAGTGGAGCAAAGTGGCACTTGTGATGTAGGTGATGAAATTCCTCCTCAAGCCATAAGAAGAATGGGTGTTGGTTTCATCCTACCCATTGAGGAACCCCTTGTGGCCGAAGGAGAAGGACAATGCTCCACTCAAGTGGAGCCATCACCAACCCAAGGCCCACACGCTTCCGAAGAACAAAGTGAAGGCCCTCAACCTCATGAACAAGACCAAGGGCAAGATCATACTCAAGACGGTGTTGACACACCAAGTGATGCCCAAGGTCAAGTTCTCTCCCCCGAGCAAGTTCAAGATCAAGAACAAGTTCATGACGGCGCTCAAGATGATCAAGTAACCGCTCCTCAACTCACCACCGAGGAGGAATTTGAGCGTCGTGCCACCAAGGTTGCTTCCAAGCTCTCCACCAAGGATCATCTCATGACGAATGTGCTTGGAAGCTTAAGAAAGGGGGTAAGCACTCGTAGACAATTAGCAAATTATTGTGAGCATCACGCGTTTGTCTCTTGTGTGGAGCCCCACAAGGTCTATGAGGCGCTAGAAGATCCGGATTGGCTCAATGCCATGCACGAAGAACTCAACAACTTCGAGCGCAACAAAGTGTGGAGTTTGGTGCCAAGGCCAACGGGGAACCATAATGTCATTGGAACCAGGTGGATATTCAAGAACAAGCAAGATGCCCATGGGATTATCATTTGCAACAAGGCTCGTTTGGTAGCACAAGGCTACTCCCAAGTCGAGGGTATCAACTACGGTGAAACCTTTGCTCCCGTTGCTCGTCTTGAATCCATTCGCATGTTGATTGCATATGCTTCTCATCATAACTTTAAGTTACAACAAATGGATGTGAAGAGTGCTTTTCTTAATGGTACCATTAATGAATTGGTTTACGTCAAGCAACCCCGTGGGTTCGAGGATCCCTACTTTCCCGATCATGTGTATCAACTCGATAAGGCACTCTATGGCCTTAAACAAGCCCCACGTGCGTGGTATGACCACCTTACCGAGTTGTTACAAGACCGTGGTTTTGAAGTTGGGCTAATCGACCCCACTCTTTTTACTAAGAAGGTCAAAGGGGAGTTGTTTGTGTGCAATTATATGTTGATGATATTATCTTTGGTTCTCCTAACAAAGCTTTCAATGAGGAATTTGCCGCTCTCATGACCTCAAAGGTCGAGATGTCCTCCATGGGAGAGTTGAAGTTCTTTCTAGGGTTCAAAGTGAAGCAAAGAAGAGAAGGAACTTTCATCAGTCAATCCAAATACACTCAAGACATTCTCAAGAGATTCAAGCTAAGTGACGTCAAGCCGGCTTCCACTCCAATGCCCACCAAGTGCCAACTTGACTTAGATCCCAATGGTAAAGTGGTGGATCAAAAGGTATATCGTTCCATGATTGGATCCTTGCTTTACCTTTGTGCATCTAGACCGGACATCATGTCGAGTGTGAGAATTTGTGCACGGTTTCAAGCCGCACCTAAGGAAAGTCACTATGTGGCGGTCAAACGAATCTTTTGATATTTGGCTCATACCCCAAACTTTGGCTTATGGTACCCAAGAGGATCAAACTTCAAGCTTGTAGGGTACTCGGATTCCGATTGGGCGAGAGACAAAGTGGATAGGAAGTCCACTTCCGGAGGGTGCCAATTCCTTGGTTGCTCTTTGGTAAGTTGGTCTTCCAAAAAGCAAAGTTGTGTGTCTCTCTCATCCACCGAAGCGGAGTATGTGGCGGCCGGTAGTTGTTGTGCACAACTCTTATGGATGAGGCAAACTTTAAAGGATTACAGTGTCACTTGTGACAAAGTGCCTCTTTGGTGTGACAATGAAAGTGCCATCAAGATCTCTCTCAACCCGGTGCAACACTTCAAGACGAAGCATATTGAGATACGGTATCACTTCATCCGGGATCACATTAGGCAAGGAGAGATCGAGCTCAACTACGTCAACACTCATGATAACCTTGCAGATATCTTCACGAAGCCCTTGGATGAAGCAAGATTTCGCGAGTTAAGGCATGAGCTAAATATCATTGATTCGAGCAATGTTGCTTGAACTCGCGCACACCCTATCACGCTCAACTTGTTGTCTAGTTTAGGTGTAGGCATGGACATAGGGGGAGTGTTGTTCTCTCAATGAACTCTCCCTCCCCCCATTATGCATAAATTGATCAAGTCTTTCACCTTAGCCATTGTTGATGGCACTTGTGCTTCAAAGACGAGTTTTGGTCATGGGCCCAAGGTTAAAATCTTCGTGGTGCCATACCTTTTGAATCAAACATAGGTGGGCTCGGCCACCGCCCTCTTTTGAAGAGGTGTGTCTTGGTCGTTTTCTGTTGTGCTTTGTTGTCTCTCTCTTGCCATTTTTGTCGTTTCGTCGAGCTAAAGCCGTGTCTGTTTAGTTGTCGTGGCGTGCTGGGCGGCACTACCGCTGGTGGTGCGCGATACTACCGCTTATAAGCGGTACTACCGCCCCCAGCGTGGTACTACCGCTGAGGGACGGGACCTGAGGGTTAAGTCGAGGCAGGGGGGTTTCTTCTCCCCCATACCCATTCACTTCGCCCCTCTTGTCTCTTCCTCTCTCCAGCCTCCTCTTGCCGCGGGAGGGCTCCGGCGGATCTCCGTCTCCGGGGCGTCCCTCTCCATTTCCTTTGGTGGAGTCGATCCCCACCTCGTCCTCTTGCCATGGATGCCGGTATTGCCCCCGTTCCTTCTTTCGTTTTGTCTCCTTTTTGTTCTTGTTTCTTAGGGGCAATGGTGGTTGCATCTCTAGATTTTTGGCGAAATCTAGGCATGAGTTGGTTGGAGAAGGCAACTAGACTTTCTAGATTAGAGTTTGGTAGGATTATTTTTGAATTTGGTTGGCCGGTAGTGCCGGATCTGACCACGGTAGTAGGAAACCACTGTTTCACCGCCTCGTGCTATGAAACTGCTGTTTATCCGCCTCAAGCCGTACTACCGCTCCCTTTGGAGTGGTACTACCGCTTGACCTAGAGTAGTACTACCGCTCCCTTTGGGGCGGTACTACCGCTTGGGGCGGTACTACCGCGGGCAGGTCACGGTACTACCGCTGCATGCCAATTTCCATCATTCTCCTGCCTTACCTTGATCTTTTTGTTGTGTTTGTTGGCTTATGCTCGTTCTTTCTGGTTGTTTCGCGTTGTTCTTGTGTTTGGCTCCAGGTGATGACCGTTCCGAGCAGCAAGGTCGCCGTATCAACCCCGGGCGTGCCACATCAAAACGCTACCGCACCTCAGAGCCTGCCGGTGGTTCCTCGAGCACCCAACCGCCTCCAGCAAGTGCTTCTGCAAATGTTCCCCCACCTCCTCAGCAATCGAAGCGAGCCGCCAACAAGCCAAAAGGGAAGACTGCGACTGAGATGACCAAGAAGGAGTTTTGGGAGAAGCGTCGCCGCAACCCCTATGCGGTGGACCAAGAACCCACTTTGGTCAACCGCCCGTTCTGGAACCGTTTTCAGTTTGCCATCTACTTTGATGTGATCAAGGCCAAGAAGAATCTTTTTGTTGATGTTCGCTCCATTGACACTGATGCTATGGAGAAGGATCCAGAGTACTTTGGCGAAGCTCTTCATATGTGCACTCAGCTAAACATTCTCAGGATCATGCAATTCAATAAGGAATTCGATGCGGATTTGGTGGCTCAATTCTATGCCACCGTACACCTTGGGACGGATGTCGACAGGACTCTGACATGGATGACCAATGGCAAGCTGCTTTCTGTCAAGTGAAAGGCTTTCATGGAGTTACTTGATGTGGTGGATACCGGGCTTGAGACTCCTTTCGGTTTCCGTCCTCACCGCAATGCTACATCCACCCACAAGCAAGCCCTTTGGCCCTACTGCACTATGAAGGTTCACCCAGTCACTCAGAAGAAGACCTATGAGCTGTCTCCGTATCTGGACATTCTTCATCACATATTCCGTGAGACTCTCTTCCCTCGGATCGGGAATCTGGATATGGTCCACTCTTACCTCGTGGACATGCTCCTTTTCTGTCAGCATGAGAAGGAAGCAAGCACTGGAGAGAGCCTGGATATCTCTCATGTCATGTGGTCTGAACTTCTATCTGACGTGTCTGAGCGCAAGTGTCCTATCTATGGTCCATTCATCATGAGGCTCATTGAGAGGGCCTGGGCACAGACTTATCCCAGAGTGCTGCTAGAGACTGGAGACTTGGTGTCTCATGAGATCAAGCGTCTGAGGAAGAAGGACAACTGGACAGTGCCTCACATAGGGGGTCCATCTGCTACTGCTGCCATAGGGGGTCCGTCTGCTGATGCTGTTGCTGCTGCTGCCATGGGGACTGAGGGTGAGGCTGCTACTAATGATCATGAGGAGAACTTTGGCCCCTCTAGTGCAGAACCGTCATGGGCACAGAAGCTTAAGCGCAAGATGAAGAAGCTTTTCTGCATGGAGTCTCATGGTCAGTACATGAATCATGTGGCGGAGAAGCATGCCAGGACGCGCCACAAGGAGCTCATGCGTCAGATGGGACCAACTGTTGTCAGTGGTTCTGATGGTCAGATCACTGAAGAGGACTGGATTCATCAGAATTGCCACTGGACCGACTCCGATGCCGAGCAGTTTTCGACCCATGATGAAGATGAAGAGATGTGATGTTCAAGACCTTCCCCTCCCATCACCTGGAGTCGTAGTGTCACTCTATGCCCTTTTTGGTGTATCGCTGCCAAAGGAGGAGAGAGTGCAGGGATTTGCTTCTTGTGTCGTGCTTTCAGTCGTCTTGTGTTTTCTTGTGTGTTCCTTCTTTGGTTTGGTTTGGTGTCAGACCTAAGTCCTAGTCATATGGTGTAAGACATATGCTCCCTATCGCTACCTTATTACTTATGTCACTTTAGAGTACTGTAGTTTATATTGAGATGCATGCTTGTCCTGTTTATTCTCTTCTCTCATATATCTTGTGCTTAGTGTTGTTGGACTATAAAATATAGGGGGAGTGTTGATCCGAATGTGTGTGTCGTGCCTTATGTTGGTGCACACATTTTGGGGGAGCCCGTCTATGTTTTGTAGTTCTTAGTTTTATTCGTTTTAATTCTTTTCCTTGTGCAAATCCCTTGTTGTCATCAATCCACCAAAAAGGGGGAGATTGTTACGGCATATCTCTCTCAAGGTAGTTTTGGTGATTGATGACAACATGTTTGCGGACTAACCTTGTGCGTTGAATTATTCTCAGATTCTCCCCTGGAACGAGACGCTTTCTTCTCCTCGGAGTGTATTTCAAGACGGTGTAGCTCTTTCGTTTCTTTCTAGGTGGACTAGTTGCGTAGAGGGCACCGTACTATCAAGAGGGGGTCCGTTGGGGTTTTGCTTGGGTGGAATCATCACGTACACATCAGCTTCTCATCCTCCGAGCTTTTCCTGTCCATTGAAGAGATCTCTCCTCTCTTCCTTGTTCTGTCTAGGTCTAAGCGGCAGTATCGCGCATCCAGCGGTAGTACCGCTGAGAAGCCACAAGCGGTAGTACCGCTTCGCAGCGGTAGTACCGCCGTGGCTCCACAGCAGTAGTACCGCTGGGGGCCTGGCACCTCCGCTGGTCCTCAGCTTTTTGAGAGATCCCTTCTCTCTCTCGCGCCCCAGCGGTAGTACCGCACTGCCTGCGGTACTATGGCCGAAGGGTCACAAGCGGCAGTACCGCTCCACAGCGGTACTACCGCCCTTGACCCCACTGCCGTAGTACCGCTGGGTAGTTTGGCTCCTACCGCCTCGATTCGAGAGGTCTTTTTCTCGTGTCGGGTTTTGCGGCACTAGTCACGGTTGTAGTGGCGGTAGTACCATTCCAGGAGCGGTAGTAGCGCCCTACCACCGCGGTAGTACCACATTTGGGTCCGTTCCCTACTAAGTCTCCTCAGCGCGGCAGTACCGCTAGTTGGCGCGGCAGTACCGTCGCCTGGCGGTAGTACCGCCCCCTCTCAGCGGTAGTACCGCCCTGTGCGGGGCTGGTTGGTGGGGGGCAACGGGATTGTTGCCCCCACTATAAAAGGGAGTCCCCTTCCTCCTTCTCACCCACCTCTTCCTCCCCCAAGCTCCATTTATTGCTCAAGCTCCATTAAATACTCCAAGCTTCATTTCCGCCCGATCTATCTCTCTAGCCAATCAAATTTGTTGATTTGCTCGGGAGTGGTTGAGAAGGCCCCGATCTACACTTCCACCAAGGGATTTTCGATTCCCCCACTCATCCCTAGCGGATCTTGTTACTCTTGGGTGTTTGAGCACCCTAGACGGTTGAGGTCACCTCAGAGCCATATTCCATTGTGGTGAAGCTTCATGGTCTTGTTGGGAGCCTCTGATTAAGTTGTGGAGATTGCCCCAACCTTGTTTGTAAAGGTTCGATCGCCGCCTTCAAGGGCACCAATAGTGGAATCATGGCATCTCGCATTGTGTGAGGGCGTGAGGAGAATACGGTGGCCCTAGTGGCTTCTCGGGGAGCGTTGTGCCTCCACACCGCTCCAACGGAGACGTACTTCCCTTCAAAGGCAGGAACTTCGGTAACACATCCTCATCTCCATCGGATCCACTCTTGGTTATCTCTTACCTTTACTTGTGCAAGCTCTTTATTGTTTCTACCCTTGCTTGCTTGTATGCTTGTTGTTATTGCATCATATAGGTTGCTCACCTAGTTGCACATCTAGACAACCTACTTTGATGCAAAGTTTAATTTGGTAAAGAAAAGCTAAAAATTGGTAGTTGCCTATTCACCCCCCCTCTAGTCAACCATATCGATCCTTCCAGGTAGCATGTTCGTGCGTTACAAAGTTGGCATGGTATCATCATAATAGTTGTGGGAGAAAGTCTTCACTTTTTATTCGCTTGTGTCATTTGCTTATTGCGCCGTAACCATGGATAATCTTCATTGTTTATCAGGATGCTTGGGTCAGCCTTGACAATGAAGGGAGGAATTTCATGAAACTTTTCATAATCTTCAGACATGTCTGTCTTGCCGTCCACTCCCAGGATGTCCCTTTTTCCTGAAAGAACTATGTGGCGCTTTGGCTCATCGTATGATGTATTCGCTTCCTTATCTTTTCTTTTTCTTGGTTTGGTAGACATGTCCTTCACATAGATAACCTGTGCCACATCATTGGCTAGGACGAACGGTTCGTCAGTGTACCCAAGATTTTTCAGATCCACTATTGTCATTCCGTACTGTGGGTCTACCTGTACCCCGCCGCCTAAGAGATTGACCCATTTGCACTTAAACAAAGGGACCTTAAAATCAGGTCCGTAGTCAAGTTCCCATATGTCCACTATGTAACCATAATATGTGTCCTTTCCGCTCTCGGTTGCTGCATCAAAGCGGACTCCGCTGTTTTGGTTGGTGCTCTTTTGATCTTGGGCGATCGTGTAAAATGTATTCCCATTTATCTCGTATCGTTTGTAAGTCAATACAGTCAAAGATGATCCCCTGGACAACAAGTACAACTCATCACAAACAGTGTTGTCACCTCTGAGACGTGTTTCCAACCAACTGCTGAAAGTCCTAATGTGTTCACATGTAATCCAGTCGTCGCACTACTCCGGGTGTTTGGAGCGCAGACTGTTCTTGTGTTCATTGACATACGGGGTCACCAAGGTAGAGTTCTGTAGAACTGTGTAGTTTGCTTGAGACCAAGAATATCCGTCCCTGCATATTATTGAGTCTCTTCCAAGAGTGCCTTTTCCAGTCAGTCTCCCCTCATACCGTGATTTAGGGAGACCTATCTTTTTAAGGCCAGGAATGAAGTCAACACAAAACCCGATAACATCCTCTGTTTGATGGCCCATGGAGATGCTTCCTTCTGGCCTAGCGCGGCTACGGACATATTTCTTTAGGACTCCCATGAACCTCTCAAAGGGGAACATATTGTGTAGAAATACGGGCCCCAGGATGACAATCTCATCGACTAGATGAACCAGGACGTGCGTCATGATATTGAAGAAGGATGTTGGGAACACCAGCTCGAAACTGACAAGACATTGCGCCACATCACTCCTTAGCCTTGGTACGATTTCTGGATCGATCACCTTCTGAGAGATTGCATTGAGGAATGCACATAGCTTCACAATGGCTAATCGGACGTTTTCCGGTAGAAGCCCCCTCAATGCAACCGGAAGCAGTTGCGTCATAATCACGTGGCAGTCATGAGACTTTAGGTTCTGAAACTTTTTCTCTAGCATATTTATTATTCCCTTTATATTCGACGAGAATCCAGTCGTGACCTTCATACCGAGCAGGCATTCAAAGAAGATTTCTTTCTCTTCTTTCGTAAGAGCGTAGCTGGCAGGACTTTTATACTGCTTTGGAGGCATGCCGTCTTTTTCGTGCAAACGTTGCAGGTCCTCCCGTGCCTCAGGTGTATCTTTTGTCTTCCCATACACGCCCAAGAAGCCTAGCAGGTTCACGCAAAGGTTCTTCGTCACATGCATCACGTCGATTGAGGAGCGGACCTCTAGGTCTTTCCAGTAGGGTAGGTCCCAAAATATAGATTTCTTCTTCCACATGGGTGCGTGTCCCTCAGCGTCATTCGGAACAGCTAGTCCACCGGGACCCTTTCCAAAGATTACGCAGTGTAAATCATTGACCATAGCAAGCACGTGATCACCGGTGCGCACGGCGGGCTTCTTCCGGTGATCTGCCTCGCCTTTGAAATGCTTGCCTTTCTTTCGACATTGATGGTTGGTCGGAAAAATTCGACGATGGCCCAGGTACACATTCTTCCTGCATTTGTCCAGGTATATACTTTTAGTGTCATCTAACCAGTGCGTGCATGCGTGGTATCCTTTGTTTGTCTGTCCTGAAAGGTTACTGAGAGCGGGCCAATCGTTGATGGTCACGAACATCAACGCCTTAAGGTTAAATTCCTCCTGTATGTGCTCATCCCACGTACGTACACCGTTTCCATTCCACAGTTGTAAAAGTTCTTCAACTAATGGCCTTAGGTACACATCAATTTCGTTGCCGGGTTGCTTAGGGCCTTGGATGAGAACTGGCATCATAATGAACTTCCGCTTCATGCACATCCAAGAAGGAAGGTTATACATACATAGAGTCACGGGCCAGGTGCTGTGATTGCTGCTCTGCTCCCCGAAAGGATTAATGCCATCCGCGCTTAAAGTAAACCATACATTCCTTGGGTCCTTTGCAAACTCATCCCAGTACTTTCTCTCGATTTTTCTCCACTGCGACCCGTCAGCGGGTGCTCTCAACTTCCCATCTTTCTTTCGGTTCTCACTGTGCCATCGCATCAACTTGGTATGCTCTTCGTTTCTGAACAGACGTTTCAACCGTGGTATTATAGGAGCATACCACATCACCTTTGCAGGAACCCTTTTCCTGGGGGGCTCGCCGTCAACATCACCAGGGTCATCTCGTCTGATCTTATACCGCAATGCACCGCATACCGGGCATGCATTCAGATCCTTGTATGCACCACGATAGATGATGTAGTCATTAGGGCATGCATGTATCTTCTCCACCTCCAATCCTAGAGGGCATACGACCTTCTTTGCTACGTATGTACTGTCAGGCAATTCGTTATCCTTTGGAAGCTTCTTCTTCAATATTTTCAGTAGCTTCTCAAATCCTTTGTCAGCCACAACATTCTTTGCCTTCCACTGCAGCAATTCCAGTACTGTACTGAGCTTTGTGTTGCCATCTTCGCAATTGGGGTATAACCCTTTTTTGTGATTGAGGGAGTCCTGGATTAGGGGGTGTTCGGGTAGCCGGACTATACCTTCAGCCGGACTCTTGGACTATGAAGATACAAGATTGAAGACTTCGTCCCGTGTCCGGATGGGACTTTCCTTGGCATGGAAGGCAAGCTTGGCGATGCGGATATTCAAGATCTCCTACCATTGTAACCGACTCTATGTAACCCTAACCCTATCCGGTGTCTATATAAACCAGAGGGTTGTAGTCCGTAGGCAATCAACTCCATATACAACAATCATACCATAGGCTAGCTTCTAGGGTTTAGCCTCCTTGATCTCGTGGTGGATCTACTCTTGTACTACCCATATCATCAATATTAATCAAGCAGGACGTAGGGTTTTACCTCCATCAAGAGGGCCCGAACCTGGGTAAAACATCGTGTTCCCTGCGTCCTGTTACCATCCGGCCTAGACGCACAGTTCGGGACCCACTACCCGAGATCCGCCGGTTTTGACACCGACATTGGTGCTTTTATTAAGGGTTCCTCTGTGTCGTCGCCTTTAGGCCCGATGGCTCCTTTGATCATCAACAACGATGTGGTCCAGGGTGAGACTTTGCTCCCTGGACAGATCTTCGTCTTCGGCGGCTTCGCTCTGCGGGCCAATTCGCTCGGCCACCTGGAGCAGATCGAAAGCTACGCCCCTGGCCATCAAGTCAGGTTTGGAAGCTTAAACTACATGGCTGACATCCGCGGAGACTTGATTTTCGACGGACTCGAGCCACGGCCAAGCGCGCCGCACTATCTCGAGAGGCATGATCTAGCTCTGCCCCCGGATAGTGTCCTGGAGGCAGCACACGCATCGGTTCCGACCCCTAACTCGAAGCCTATTGCGCCAATCGAGGATGAGCGGTTGGACGTCACCTCGGGGGCTGCGATCCCAAAAGCGATCGAGCCGAATGCTAGCCCCGCACTCTGCACGACCCGTGACTCCGAGGATCCGGATTCCTCCCCGGACTCCGAACCCCCCACGCCCGTGCCAATCGAATCCGATTGGGCGCCGATAATGGAGTTCACCACCGCAGACATCTTTCAGCATTCGCCTTTTGGTGACATCCTGAATTCTCTTAAGTCTCTCTCTTTATCAGGAGAGCCCTGGCCGGACTACGGTCAGCGAGGGTGGGATACGGGCGATGAGGAAATTAAAAGCCCACCCACCACCCACTTTGTAGCCACTGTCGACGATCTAACCGACATGCTTGACTTCAGCTCCGAAGACATCAACGGCATGGACGACGATGTAGGAGACGAATAGGAACCAGCACCTGTAGGGCGCTGGAAGGCCACCTCGTCATATGATATATACATGGTGGATACTCCAAAAGATGGAGATGGCGATGGAACAGTGGGGGATGACGCCCCCAAGAAACAGCCAAAGCGCCGGCGTCAGCGGCGCCGCTCTAAATCCCGCCAAAACAAAAACGGTGATTCCGGCACGGGAGATAATACTACCCCGGATAGCGCCGAAGAACACCCACCTCAGCAAGATTCGGCACAGGAAGATGGAGAAGCCAGCCCTCATGAGAGAGCGGCAGACCGAGAGGTCGAGGATGATAACTATACGCTTCCCTTCGAAGACGAGGCAAGCCTCGAGGACGACGAATTCGTCATACCATCAGACCCCGCCGAACAAGAGCGTTTTAAACGCAGGCTTTTAGCCATGGCAAGCAGCCTCAAGAAAAAGCAGCAACAACTTAGAGCTGCCCAAGATTTGCTAGCTGACAGATGGACTGAAGTCCTTGCGGCCGAAGAGTATGAACTCGAATGCCCCTCCAAGAGTTACCCGAAGCGCAGGCCGCTACCCCGATCAGAGGAGGAAGCACCTACATCACCAGCGCATGACATGGCAGACCAGCCACCTCGCGGCCGCGACAAAGAGGCCTCTTGGCCCTCCACCCAAGCCATGCCCCGACGCCGCTCAACTAAGGCACGGGAAAATGCGCCCGACCTACGAGATATACTGGAGGATAAGGCAAGACAAACAAGATCGATCTACGGATCGCGCAGGCGCCCTACGGCATGTGATAATGATCTTCACTCCGGATAGAACAAATCCGGCCGGGCCGAACAAACAGACATAGCTCTTCCGAGCTGCGTCGTGATATAGCCCAGTACAGAGGCGCCGCACACCCGCTATGCTTCATGAATGAAGTAATGGATCATAAAATCCCAGAGGGTTTCAAACCCGTAAACTTCGGACCATACGATGGCACAACAGATCCGGCGGTATGGATCGAGGATTATCTCCTTCACATCCACATGGCACGCGGCGATGATCTACACGCCATCAAATACCTCCCGCTCAAACTTGCCAGTAGACTCAATCGGTTCTTGGGAGGACCTGGAAGCCGCATTCCTCGACAACTTCCAGGGCACTTACGTGCGACCGCCGGATGCCGATGACTTAAGCCACATAATTCAGCAGCCAGAGGAATCGGCCAGACAATTCTGGACATGGTTCCTAACAAAGAAAAACCAGATAGTCGACTGTCCGGACGCAGAGGCCCTAGCATCCTTCAAGCATAACATCCGCGACGAGTGGCTTACCCGGCACCTGGGACAGGAAAAGCCGAAATCCATGGCAGCCCTCACGACACTCATGACCCGCTTTTGCGCGGGAGAAGACAGCTGGCTAGCTCGCAGTAACAACTTATCAAAAACCCTGGTAATTCGGATACCAAGGACAAAAGTGGCAGGACACGTCGGAATAAGCAAAAATGCCGCGTCAACAGCGACAACAATGAAGACACGGCAGTCAATGCCGGATTCAAAGGCTACAAATCCGGTCAGCGGAAAAAGCCATTCAAAAAGAATACTCAGGGCCCGTCTAGTTTGGATCGAATACTCGATCGCTTGTGCCAGATACATGGAACCCCCGAAAGGCCAGCCAATCACACTAACAGGGATTGTTGGGTATTCAAGCAGGCAGGCAAGTTAAGGGCCAAAAACAGAGACAAGGGGCTGCACAACGACGACGAGGAGCCCAAGCCGCCAAACAACAATGGACAGAAGGGCTTTCCCCCACAAGTGCGGACGGTGAACATGATCTACGCAACCCACATTCCCAAGCGGGAGCGGAAGCGTGCGCTATGGGACGTATACGCGATGGAGCCAGTCGCCCCAAAGTTCAACCCATGGTCCTCCTGCCCGATCACTTTTGATCGAAGGGACCATCCCACTAGCATCCGTCATGGCGGCTTCACCGCATTGGTTCTCGACCCAACTATCAACGGATTTCATCTCACAAGAGTCCTCATGAACGGCGGCAGTAGCCTGAACCTGCTTTATCAGGATACAGTGCAGATAATGGGCATAGATCCCTCAAGGATTAAGCCCACAAGAACGACCTTTAAAGGCGTTATACCAGGTGTAGAAGCCAACTGTACAGGCTCAATAACACTTGACGTGGTCTACGGATCCCCGGACAACTTCCGAAGCGAAAAGTTAATCTTCGATATAGTCCCGTTTCGCAGTGGCTATCATGCCCTGCTCGGACGAACCGCATTCGCAAAGTTCAATGCGGTGCCGCACTACGCATATCTCAAGCTCAAGATGCCAGGCCCTCGAGGAGTAATTACGGTCAACGAAAACACCGAACGCTCCCTCCATACGGAGGAGCATACGGCGGCTCTCGCAGCGGAGGTACAAAGTAGCCTTCTCAGGCAATTCTCCAGTCCGGCCATTAAAAAGCCAGACACTGCCAAGCGCGCCCGGAGTAACCCACAGCAGGACCGCCTGGCACACTCTGAGCAAGTGTAGCAATGCGGCCCCAACCCCAGCTTTCGCGACATAGCGAAACCAGTACCTCGCGTACATAACTACGCCCTTGAAATACCATGGGCACAGGGGAAGAGGCACAATAACGGCACGCCCAAAATACGGCTTAAAACGTACTAGGGGCTGCCAGATTCTTTTTTTAATTTTTTCTTACTTTCAGGACTCCATACTTCGGACGACCTGTTCGGCAATTCGACTGCCGCACAAACGATGCAAGATCCAGGGAGGCAGAAAAGCCATGCCGCATTATGGAACTCCCAGGTGGTCTCTATTACGAGTGGTATACCTTTTTTAAATACAATTCCGCGGCCTACCCCTGGTCAGGACATACTGAATAGTCCAATATCCTTTGCTTACCGCACTATTTGTATCGTTCGGCTTTGATAAATAGCCTCTCTATAAATAATGCTTAGAGTTTTGTCTATTTTTTGCATTATCCTCTTTTCACATATATGTTTATTAAATGACATGATTGCACCCGTACACCATGGTACGGCAAACACGCCAGGGGCTTCAGTACCCCTCATAATGGTGTGAGAAGTCCGTACACTTTCACAAGTACGGCACCCCGAACTTATAGCACTATATGCATCGGCTCCGAATCATGATTTGGGTCAATAGTTGGGTTTGCCCGGCTCCTATGTTTTGGTGCCTTACGTTCCGCTCTATTGGCTAAGGTAGCACTAGGAGAACCACTGCAATTGTGCCCCGGTTCAGCTGGGTTAAGCACCTCAGTGGAGAAAGCTAAAACTGACTGTCATGATGAGGCGAGAGACCGGTCGCTGTTCGAGAGGTTTTTCGAGTCCCTAAAGACTTATGCCGCTTCGAGCGAGGAGCTGGCTTTGTCCGGCCAAGGCGTGGATAGCGCCCCGAACTCGGTCTTCCGAACTAGGGGCTTCGCCGAAATTTAAAATTATAGAGTTCTATGGCTAAGCGAGAGTGTTCAAGCATTATAGTCCGATTGCCTGGTTCGTTGTGCTGAGCGCCTCCCTCGAAGGACCCAACTATGGGAAAAAGAGCGCTCAGGTTTATCCCGAACACCTCAGCACTAGTGGCATGGGGGCAGAAGCCGACGACTGACCATCTCTCAATTTTTTGATAAACGGCCGCACAGAAAGTAATATTTTAAATTCAATAAGCATTGCTTAGCGCATATGAACAAGTTTTCAGCACACAGGATAAACACGAGCGAGTTCATTCAAAAATCACATCCTTGGTACATTCATCCGCCACAAGGCGGGCACCTGCAAGAACATCCTTGTACTAGTTCTCGGGCTTGCGATGCTCCTTCCCCGGCAGCGGCCCGTCCTTCACAAGCTTCTCACCGTCCAGCTTACCCCAGTGCACCTTTGCACGGGCAAGGGTCCGACGGGCACCTTCGATGCAGATGGAGCGCTTGATGACCTCGAGCCTCGGACAGGCCTCCACCAGCCGCCGCACCAGCCTGAAATAGCTCCCAGGCAGGGCCTCTCCGGGCCACAGCCGAACTATGAAGCCCTTCATGGCCTGTTCGGCCGCCTTGTGGAGCTCGACCAGCTGTTTCAGCTGGTCGCTCAAAGGCACAGGGTGTCCGGCCTCAGAATACTGAGACCAGAACACCTTCTTCGTCGAGCTGCCCTCTTCAGCTCGGTAGAATGCGGCGGCATCGGATACGCTGCGGGGAAGATCTGTGAATGCCCCTGGAGAGCTCCGGATTCGGGTAAGTAACAAGTAGTTTACTTTTATATTTCTGCTTTGCATGAAGAATGCCTTATCCGCTGCTATCTTCCTCATCTCCTCCAACTCTTGGAGGGCCTTTTGGGCTTCGGCCTTGGCAGACTTGGCAGTCTCAAGGACCGTCGCGAGCTCGGATGCTTGCGCCTTTGACTCAAGCTCCAAACTCTCATGTTTTTTCATGAGAGCCCGAAGCTCTTGCTGCACCTCGCCGACCTGAGCCCCAAGTCTGTCTCGCTCGGTGCGCTCTGTGGCCGTTTTCTTTTCGGCCTCAGACAGCGCCTGCTTAAGGGTCGCCACCTCAGTCGTGGCCTCTACAATAAGCAGTACAATCATGTTATTTTTTTTTGCAATCACGCCTTTCTATAGGCACCTTTTCTGTAAGGTATTTCTTACCTTCTTTCTCCTCGAGCCGCCGCTTGGCAAGGCCGAGCTCTTGCTCGGTCTGCTCGAAGTCCTGCTTCAGGACACCCACCTCCGCAGTCAGTGCGGCGGTGGATAGCAGCGAAGCCTGCATACGCATATTGACTCTTTTTTTGTTAGACTCCTGCGAAATTTAATAGATCCTCTATTCGGCTTTTCTTTTCGAATGCCAAACAGAGCATCAGGGGCTACTGTCTATGCGGTAATATTTTTACATATTTTCACTTACCTCGAAGCCTGTTAGAAGGCTAGCGCAAGCTTCAGTCAGTCCGCTCTTGGCGGACTGAACCTTCTGGATCACCGTACTCATAATAGTACGGTGCCCCTCGTTGATGGAGGCGCCGTCGAGCACCTCCAGCAGAGTGTCCGGCACCTCCGGTTGGACGGAGGCCGCCGGCTCAAAAGGCTTGCTCCTCTTGGAAGGAGTTCGGCTACCGCGGTCCGGAACTGTGGAAGATTCCGGCGCGGTGTCCGACACAAAGCCGGACTTGGAGCCCTGGGGGGCCTTATCCCCTTCACTCCTGGAGTCCGGGAGGTTGCCTTGCGGCTCCTCCAGGACCACCTCCTCCTGCCCCGGAGCTTGTCGCGACGCCACTTCGGCGTCGTCTGCAGTGCGGGGGGAGACAGCGGGCGGAACTGAGTTCACGTCCGATGAGTCCAGGAAGCTGCCCGACGATTCGTCGAATTCGGCCCGGGGCGGACTGCATAATTACATTCGACATCAGGGAAAGCTGTGCAACAAAGGAACATCATGAGTTATTCTGATATCCGAACTTACGATTTCGCCGGACGCTTGGCCCTATTTGGCCACTCCTCTTTGCCCTCTTCGGTGTTGGGGGCGTAGTCCGGCGGAGGGGTCTTCCTTTTCCTAGACCCCTCGGCCTCCCCCGGTGGGGCGGCCTTCCTCTTATCTCCTCCCTCCGCTGGGGGGGGGGGGAGAGTTTTCTTCTTCCTCCTCCTCGTTTTCACGGGAGGAGGGCGTCTCGGACTCGTCAGATGACGAGTCCGACACCACCACGTTGCGGGCACCTTTCGAGTCCCCGTGGTCTTCTTCTTCTTAGCCTTCTTCTCCGGCACCACATAAGGCACCGGAACCAGCAGCTTCGCTAGTAGAGCTGGGGCTGGGTCTTCGGGCAGCGGAGCCGGACAGTTAATCGGTCCGGATATCGCCCGCCAAGCCTGTCAAAGGTAAGGGAGTTTAGATCCCGCATAGAGTCAGACTATGAAGAAAGCTTAACATCCTGTAAAAGGTGAAGATAGCTTACCTCGCTAGCGTGACGCCGCGAGCTATATCCGCGGTCCTCGGAAGCGGATGCGGGAGCCTCGGCGCCCTTGAATAGCACCTTCCAGGCATCTTCGTACGTCGTGTCGAAGAGCCTGCTAAGGGTTTGGTGCTGCGCCGGGTCGAACTCCCACAGATTAAAATCCCGTTGTTGGC
This sequence comes from Triticum dicoccoides, assembly GCF_002162155.2. NCBI lineage: Eukaryota > Viridiplantae > Streptophyta > Magnoliopsida > Poales > Poaceae > Triticum > Triticum dicoccoides. The sequence continues at coordinate 706,791,411 of NC_041392.1, read as the reverse complement.
ATGGGAGGATCCGGCGGACGAGCATAACCTGGATTACATTAACAAGCCGGATTGGCTTGTTCACCAGGGACTGGATGCATGTTTGCAATCCGGTCACCTCTTTTTCACCAGACATGACGAGGGCCGACGGGGACGGATACCAAAACCATCGCACTATATAAGATGCAATAATAAAAGTAAGAAAATAATACAAGTATCTATGTAAACATACAAGTAAGATTATTTTTCCTTTCAGAAAGAAGATAAGAACAAGAGGCTCACCACGGTGGTGCCGGCGATGAGCTCGGCGCGGGTGATCGACGGCGGTGAAGACGGGGACGGGGCGTGACGGACCGCTAAACCTAGACAAATATTATGGAAAATGGAGATTGGAGGTCGAGCTTGGAGAGGAGAAAGCTTAAGTAGTGTGGCTCGGGCATTCCATCGAACACCTTGTGTGCATAGGAGGTGAGCTAGAGCACCACCAAGCCCTCTCCCCCTCGGCCAGAGAAAAACAGAGCACTGGGGTGCTCTGCTCGCGAGCGAGGGGTATATATAGGCACCTCATTGGTCCCGGTTGGTGACTTGAGCCGGGACTAAAGGGGAGCCTTTGGTCCCGGTTCAAGCCACCAACCGGGACCAATGGTGGTGGGCCAGGAGCGAGGCCCATTGGTCCTGGTTCATCCCACCAACCGGGACCAAAAGGTCCAGATGAACCGAGACCAATGGCCCACGTGGCCTGGCCGGGCCCCTGGGCTCACGAACCGGGACCAATGCCCACATTGGTCCCGGTTCTGGACTGAACCGGGACTAATGGGCTGACCCGGCCTGGACCAAAGCCCTGTTTTCTACTAGTGCAATTTTATAGAATAAATTACATGATTTCTACTCGTGTACAAAGGATTTGCCAAAAACCTATGTGGTCAATTGACTACACTACACTCAACGTGGCTTCGCCACTGACGGACCTCACACACTCAAACATCGTCCATGTAAAACAAAATCTGATTTACTTAATTTTCTAATATTTCTTTTGATTTTAGATCAGATGAGCTCGAGTGCAGAATTGAATATTCACATGAAATAAGCTTTTTATGCAGTATAATTTTCTTCTATCAAGCATTTTCTTCGGGGTACTAGTAAGCTGATCCATATCCACACCAAAACATAATGATTTACCCAATAGATTCTCAAAGTAAATGAAATACAATTATGAGAGGATGGTGCCTTGAAGTCAAGTTCATGTGCATCTATGGCGTACCAACACTAGAAAGGATTAGCACACAGGCCAATATATCTCAAAGGGCACAACCTTCCAGTAGGTAACCTTACCGCAATACATGAGACTCTTCATGACCCCTGTCCTAAGATCGGCTGCGTAGAGGTTCATGCAGTTGTCCTTGACGAGTAACGTGCCATTCTTCTCTGCCAGAAAGGTCAAGTGCATCTCTTCTTCTCGAATCTGCTTGGGCGCTTTTAGCTCGATGACTCGGCTGCAGAGCCATCTACCGCCACTATCACCCCCCTCACTAACTTGCCACATGCATATTTTTACCTGGAGGCCTGGCTTTTGCAGGTAAAGCAACGATAGTGTCTTGTCAGCAGAAACAATAAGTTGTGGTTCTTCATATGTAAGCCAGAAACGAACGACGACGTCCACTCCAGCCTCCCGCGGCGGACGTCGTCCGCAAGGCGGCTCCACCGCTTGCACGTCCTGGCACAGCGGAAGAGGTCGCGCATGTCCCCCATGTGCGCGAGGATCTCGCAGACCATGTCGTCCGGGAGCGACATCGCCGTGAGCTCTTCAGGGACGACCATGTCTCGCGTGAGCTTCGCCGTGCGGTCGGAGGGAGACTCGAGGTAGATTTTGCTTACGTGTCTACTAGCGGTCGACCGGCCGTGTATATGATAACCTTGGGCCTGGCCGGTTTGGACTCTTCGTCGAACTCATCGTGTCCGAATGTGTCACGAGCTCACGATCTTTTGGAAGTAGAAACAGGCGATAGGATAATACTACGTGGGCAAAAAAGAAACAGGCGATAGGAGCAGCATTGCGATCTAATGGACGGATCCAACTGCTAGCCAGCCGGCTGATCCGCACACGGCCGGGACGCCTCGAGATACTACTACGTGGGAGGCCTTCCCGGTTAGGAATTGTAAGAACACACCGCGGACGTGAATTCGATCGTGACTCCAATTCGGATCCGGGCCTTGAGGTCCTTCAAAACCACGGCCTCGAGACACGTTGGGGCCTCCTCGTACGGGAGACTCGTCCAGTCACACACTCTGATGATCGTGGTACGGCAGAAGACGAAAGGGACGGTGGCGCAGGCCGTGGCGTCGCTCCCGGATGATGTGGTCCGCTAGATCCTCCTGCGCATGGACGATGTGACCGACCTCTTCCGTTACGCCATGACGTGCAAGCAATGGTGCCGCATTGTAAGCAAGGCCTCCTTTCTTCGCCGCAGCTGCTGGCCAGACCATGATACAGCGTCGTTCCTCCCTGGTTTCTTCCTCTGAGAGAAAATCATCATTAAGGATGACCCTACCTTTGTGACACGCTTTGTTTCCACGCCGGGGTCTGTGTTTGGTTCTGATCGTCGCTCTCTAGAGTCGTTTTTTCCGAGAGCAGCAAGTGGTACAGGAGGTCATAAAAGAGGCCTCCTGCACAACGGGGTGCCGCTCGTCACTCGCCACGGCCTCCTCCTCGTACGCCTGGATACACCCACTGGCAAAGGCAAAGGTTGCTTGATCTTATCTGTCCGCCTGGCTGTCTGCAATTTGCTTTCAGGCGCATGTGACAAGCTCCCTCTATTAGATTGTGATTGGGATTTCGACAAGAGTGGCTATGCCATCCTAACCAGCGCAGACTATACAAGGAACGGCGAGCAGCAACCTTCGGTGCCGTCAGGCTACTCGTCCTTCTTCAAAGTGCATTACGGGCCACACAACCTCTACACGTTCACGTCCGGTAAGCTAAGATGGAGTTGGCCGAGTAAGCTAATTTTTCCTTCTAAGGAGAGTGGTAGTTACTACTCGCCGTTGTATGTCGTGGCACGGCAAGCTGGCTCGTTCATTACTTCACAATACATGAGCCGATCTTGCATACCATTGAAGTGGATGCTGGGACCTCCAACACCTCCTTGACTAAGATTGATACCACGAGCGAACTGATCAGAGCTCCAAAGTATAAACCTCACAATTATGATGAACCACAACATACTCTCCTTACTGTTGATGTTGACGGGCAACTCTTGTTTCTTCATGTGCAAAGGCGAGGCTCCCACCTAGAGAGATGGACGCGACAAGAGGATGCCACTCCTATAAGGTGGCTTTGCACTCAGGTTATTGAGCTAAACCCACCTAGCAAGTCTTTTATGTTAACACTTTTGGAAGAGAAAGGTGGCATGCTGTTCGTCAAGGACGACTCTGGGAACATGTACACTACAGATCTTGAGAAGGGGGCAATGAAGATATTTAGTACCTACTTTGGCAAAATCAGCCGTCGGCAGGTTGTCCCCCTCGAGATGGATTGGCCGGCGTTCTTAGTTTCTCGTCTCGGTGCACATGAATCTGTCTCGAAGAAAGCATCGTCATAACTGACTTTTCCTTTTTCCTAATTAAAAGATATATGAGGTAAACCATTATATATGATTTAGTGCGGGTGAACTCTCACCTTTGTCGGTATTTTCGTCACGTTGCGTGTAACTGTGGTTTGAATTTTATTGCAAGATAATGTACTGTTCATATACTTACTTCTTCATTTTGTGCTTTCAGAAGCCATCATATACTTTAATATTTGGGTAATGTTGTGGTAAATTTCATTCCTGAGAAGACTTTATTTCATTGTTCAACAAATAACGGGATGTTCAGGGGTTTCAAATAACCAAACACGATGCCCCGCCTGAAACGTGGTCGTCATTCTAGCTAGTCTATGTGCTTCCCCATTGCTTCATCATTGAAAACTGGCATTGAGTTGGGGATTACCTGAACAACTGCTACTGTTACTATTACTATTACTACTACTGTTTCAACTACCATCATATAAATTGTTACAAGGAGGTGACTTCTCATGTGTGTTGATCTTACAACTCAATTCCTAAGGTTCATAAATATTCTTTGGCTCCCTTTTGTCAAATCAATAAATTTGGGCGAAATACTACCCTCGAAAACTGTTGTGATCTTCTATACGTGTGGGTCATCAACGACATCCACGGGCGCCGCCGGCATCGCCTAGCACAAAGACTGGGCAAGTAATGTACCCCGATGCTCCGACCCCTCCATCGCACCCCCGCCCCGCCAACCAGGCGGGCATGTCTGCTCGCCTGCACCTGGGCCACGCAATCTGCCCAAGACGCGCCTCCCACCGCCAGGGCCGCCAGCCTGCACCCAGACCGCTCCGAGAACATCAAAGGGGATGGCTTTGAATACCTCCGGCAACGCCAACCGCCGCCGAAACCTCAAGCATCGCTTGGTGAGCGACATAAAGCACCGTGCCGAGGAAAGGAGAAGGGGGAGGAGCGGCACAGATCACGACCGACACCCTCTGTGCCGGTGACGGGCGGCACGACCACGTCGGAGCCCCTCCCTCCTATCGGTTTCCCCCCTACTTCACCCCACCGCGGCACTGGCGTGGACCGATGAGAGGCCACCAACAGTCACTCATCTACCAAAGAAGGGGTATTTCCGCCGCCACCAATGCAAAGGATGGGCCTAAGGAAAGCCCACACCATCGTTTAGAAGCCGGGAGGAAGGCTCGACCGGACTCTGGGATGCGCACGCGCCTCCACCACCTCAGCCATGCCACCAGCACTACACGGATCCACGGCAGGGCCGGCCGCTCGCGGCCCCTACCAGCCTCAGCCCTCGCCGCTGGATGGGCTGCTGGCGCCGGATCCAACTGTATCGGACCGGGACCATCCCACACAATCTGCTCGGAGGAGCGGCCGCCACACCAGTTTGCGAGCACTTTTTTCATTCTCTCATCTCCGATCACTGACCGGACACATCTGGAAATGTTTGAGAATGATTTGAGAGGCCCACTCCGGCTGGCTGTGGTGCTCTCGGGCCGATCCCGTGGTGGTTGGCGCGCCCTGCCAATTGCGTCCCCCTTCCTTCGAGCTCTGGGCCAGCCTCCTCAGGAGGCAGTCTTGGAGGCGGCTGGCTGCGCCAACGGTGGGTGGTGGCTTTTTGCTGCACGCCATCCGGATTTTGGTTGTGCACGAGTCCCCCTCATCTTCCACCCAGCAGGAGTGGCTTCAGCCGTGTGGCCATGGACGTGCACCTCCTCCTGTGCCCCTGGCCACCGGTGCGGCTTCGGACCCGGCACGCCCTGGGAGCTGCGCTTTCGGGCTCCCTTGGCTCACTGGTTCCTCAGCATCTTCGCTTCACTACCACCCTAGCGGTACCTTGGTTGGCCGTCCATCCCGACACATCTTCTCTTCCGGCACGCTTTGGGAACTGCGTCACCTTCCGGCTCCTTGGGCACACAGGTGTCCCAGCTGCTCCGGTCCCGGTGGCATGGATCTGCGCTCCCTTCTAGATCATGGTTCATCCAGGGCTCCGGCCACCGTCACATCCCCGCTACCTTTCTCTCCGCTCAGCCACGTAGCCTCGCCCTCCTCCAAAGCTCACGCGTCCAGCGGCACCCGGTGCCTCCTTCGGCATCGGGTGCGACTGCCCTTCCTGCAGTCGCTGCTCCGGCGTAGGCATGACTGCTTCGTATCCGATCTGTGCTCTGGCGGCTTGGGATTGCTCGGAGTTTGGCCAAGGCAAAATCCCCGCAACTTATGCTGGCAGAGGCGACATCTGTGGATGACATGCCCTTCTTGAAGGCGCTGGCATGGCCATCTTTTGTGCCCCTCTTCGAGCTTTAGGGGAAACCCTAGGTCCGGTTTTCCGGACCGGACGACGATGGCTTCTCGGTGTCGTTCTTCTTCGTGAAGGCGTTGTCTTGTTTTGCTTGTGGCGTCCTCGGTGCTAGTTTTGGAGATGTTGGTAGTTTGGTTGCTAGTTGGATAGCTTCTCTAGTCGGAGAGTTTAGTTGTGTTCTTCTTTGTTTGGGTCGAGCATCTCTCGTTTTTACGCTTCGGGCATCATGTTCACGCCCCTTACGTTCGTGTCATGTGTTGTATCACCTCATGTACTCATTCTATCGTCTTGTATGAATGACAGAATACACAAGTTTTGCGTATCAAAAAAAAAGAAGGAACGGCTGTAGATGCTCTTAGAGAGCGACGCACTGGACCGACTGGGGTGATTTGTAATCATGGATGTGCCACAACATTTACTGCATTAATTTTTCCTGGCAGATAGAGACATATGTACCGTATCCATTAATCCATTGCCTCATCATACTAATACAAAATTCATTTCTTCCACATGCCAATCAAATGTACTCCAGTCCCCAAGTAATTCATGCCGAAATCTTGCAGGTTGATTTCTTACATTTTTCAATAGGAAGTCTTAGTGTAGACCTTGACATCCCTCCACCGCGACTCCATGTAGTGCGAGGGGTCCGTTTGCGTGTACACACCGAACTTGAAGTAGTGGAAGTTGCCGCCGTAGCCTGGGACGACCAGCCTCTGGTCGCCGTCGATGAACACGGTGAGGGCCGACGCTTGGACGTCGTGGACCACGTTGAGCCTGAACCACCGGTCGTAGATGTGGCTGTCGACCACCTTGGTCTCATCGTTGTAGTACACGAGCCGTCCGCCGTAGACGTGCAGCATCAGCGTCGTGTTCCGCGGCGGGCCTGCCGCGCCGAACACCTGCATCACCGACACCCCCGTCGTGCCGGCCGGCACGTAGCCGTACCCCTCGAACTGCCACACCCCGGAGCTGTACGTTACCTGCTCCACCCCGGAATTAGAAACCAAAATCGACGTGTCAAACCAACAAAACTCCATTGCTAATCCGTCAGAAATCAATGTGAGGAAGGTTTGGTTTAGTAGTGTAGGAGAGATTGATGCAACCTACGTTGAGGAGGATCTCGGAGCGCGGCTTGGTGGGGCTCCCGGCGCGGAAGGGCTTGTCGTCGCAGTAGACCCAGAACCGCCGCACGCCGTCGGCGCGGAGCTCGTAGCGCTGCTCCTGCGGCAGGTCATACGGCTTGTGGAGCTTGAACCGGTCTTCCGTGACCTCCACGGCGGTGAACCCGGCCGTCGGGTCGGCGCCGGCGGCCGGGCTGCACGAGCGCCACAGCGTCGAGAGCACGACCAAGACACTGATCCATGGCAGCAAGCGCTTGGCCATGGTTAAGGGAAGTACCGCTTCGATGGCAACACGTTCTGTTAGACATAAGACTGCTTGGTTGTGTAGATATATAACGGCACCGTATACTTGAATTTTTTTCAGTAGTTGGCAGATATTTCGAACCGAACGGATACTCCCTACAGTGAATAGCCTGGGTTTTTTGCTATTCTGTGTCAGACATTTGACAGGATGCTCTATAAAACCAGCGGAGCCTGCAGCGATCGATGCAGCATTCGTCGCATATATTGTTGGTATCGAATGCAGCATCAGGACATTTGACTAGACGCTTTATAAAATCAGCGTTCGTCAGTTCATGAGCCGCCTGGCATTTCTTTTTCTGTATTTCGTTTCATGTAGGTATCGATGCAGCGTCAGCGATCCTTTGTTGTTTGAATATTTACGTGTGTGATTTGTGTGGCTTTATTTATAAAATCAAACGTATGTCTTTTCTCTAAAAGAAAATGCGTGATTTGTGTTGTGCTTGTCACTAACTGGTGTGAGCGAGCAGCTAGAAATGTGTAAAAAGGAGTAAAAAAGAGTGCATTACTCAAGAGCCTGAAGATTCATCCCTACAGAAACTAGAAATGTGTAGCGGCCCGAACGGAACCAGACCACAGTTCGGTCCTCTGTTTTCGCCTAAAATTAGCTAAAACATGGCTAAGATTATTTTGCTCTCTAAAGATATAAGTATAATACACTCCCGCTCACCCATCAACCTCTTCAGCTCCGAAATGACCATGGTATATTGTGACCGATCCTTGCTCCTAGCATTGATTAACTGGACTGCATTAAGGCTATAACATCTCAAGATAAGTGGAAGGTTCGTCCACGGGTGCGCTAGAGCCAGCCCCTCCATGCATCCCGCAAGCTCTGCATGAAGGGCATCCGGGCACGACCACAAAGACCTGCACGCTGAAAAGATGACGTTGCCATTGTGGTCCCACAGCACCATTCCCGTGCCTGCCATCCTGTCGCCAGGATTGAAGGAGTATCTACATTGAGTTTCGTCCAGCTCACCGGCAGGGGACTCCACTTGCATGTCGGCTTGACTTGGGTCTCCACATGCAATATGGGCTGTTCAGCTCCCTCCTGCGGGATAACCAACTTCCCCTTGTCCCAATCTCCTGTTGGATACTGCTAAATGCCCAAGAGAGCTTCCGTGAGGCCTCGATTGGCAGTGCCGGTTTGTCATGCAAACGATCAATCAACCATCCATCCAGAGGCTACATATATATGTCTTTTCTCTACAAGAAATGTTTGATTTGTATTGTGCTTGTCACTAATTGGTGTGAGCATTAGCTGGGGTTTTTTTTCCTACGGGGGTAAAAAGGAGTGCTTTACTCAAGAGCCTGAAGATTCATCCTGACACAGACTAGAAATGTGTAGCGGCCCGAATGGACCAGACCACAGATCGGTACTCCGTTTTCGCCCAAAATTAGCTAAAACATGGTTAAGATATACTATACACTCCCGGGATTTGGGTCTGCTTTCATTCCTAGTCCGGCATCAGTCACGGGATTTGGGTCGATGCCCCTGCAGTAGGGGGCGTCGATAATCTTGTAATCACGTTCGCAATTAGAGCACAAATTGTTTCGAAATTCATCTTTCTAAAAAGAAACTTGGCCCCATCTTCCCATTTATATGCATCTCCATTCGGGTCTTGGATCATTCACAAGAAAAGCATCGACTGATTTCCGACGAGAGATGAGGAAGAAGCACTTCTCTGCTTGAGATGAGAAACTCTGCTTTTACAGGAAACAGAGGAGGAGGAGTCCGGAAGCAGCACGCAGGGAAAAGTTTCTGTTTCAATCAGAATGATCGAATCCTCTTGATCGATGGTTACAAGTCCCCTTTTATATGTCCCGAAGAGACACGATGATCCCTCGAGGAGGCGTCGGTTCCAGGAGATCGAAGGGAGGCATCGGTTGCGGGACAAACCGCAACGACGGTTTGGGCAAGGGGAGATTTTCCCCTAATTACAGAATTATTTTTAACACCCCCCCTAATCTATGCTTGACCATGTAGATCATCTTCACGATTGTCCGGAAAGCTCTATCATCTCACAAAAAATTCTCCTTCAAAATTTCTTCATAAAATCTTTGATGAGACCCTGAAACATATACTCACAAAGAAAGATAGCATAATGTGATGTCATTAAGATGAGGATATCTCAAGAAGAGACTCCCCCTGACACCTGCAAGTCCCTAAGTCTTCGCATACCAATTCCATGAACACATTTCTGGAATGTAGAATTTGGTAGAGACTTGGTAAATAAATCAGCAAGGTTGTCGCATGATTTGAATTGCAGAATACTTATTTCCCTGCTTTTCTGAAGATTATGGGAAAAAACCATTTAGGAGAAATATGCTTGGTGATATTACTATTGATGTATTATGTTTGCATCTGCGCAACACAGGCCGCATTATCTTCATAGATAATGGTAGGTGATTTTATCGAATCCATTCCACATGACTGTTGTATGTGGTTAATCATTCTGCGAAGCCATACACATTCACATGTTGCTTCAAATAATGAAATTATTTCAGAATGATTGGTAGATGTTGCCACCAGAGTCTGTTTCGAAGACTTCCATGATATAGAAGTGCCACCATGTAGGAACAGGAAGTCGGTCTAAGATCTAGCATTATGGGGATAAGACAAATAGCCGGCATCTGCGTATCCAATCACATCAGAGTCCTGATTTTTCAGGAACTGGAGAAATAGGCCAAGATCCTTTGTGCCTTGGAGATATTGAAAGATATTCTTCACTCCAGACCAATGACGTTTTGTGGGAGCTGCACTATGTCTAGCAAGTAGATTCACTACAAATGCAATATCAGGTCTTGTGCAATTTGCAAGATACATAAGCGCTCCAACAACACTAAGGTATGGAATTTCAGGTCCCAACACCTCTTCTCCATCATCCTTTGGTCTGAACGGATCTTTCTCTACGTCTAGAGATCGAACCACCATGGGAGTTTTAGATGGATAGGATTTGTCCATATTGAATTTCTCCAATATTTTCTGGATATAGGCAGATTGGTGTACCATGATTCCTGAGGGAAGATGCTCAAGTTGAATACCTAAGCAAAATTTAGTTTTACCCAAATCCTTCATCTCAAATTCCATCTTTAGATGATTGCGTGCTTCATCAATGTCTGGTGTGCTGCCGATGATGTTGAGATCATCAACATACATAGAAATGATGCAAAATCCTGTAGACGACTTCTTGATGAAAACACATGGGCAATCAGCACTATTGGAGTAACCTTTCCGAAGAAGGAACTCACTGAGTTGGTTGTACCACATCCGTCCTGACTGCCTTAAGCCATATAGTGACTTATTCAGCTTTACACAATACATGTTGTGTTTTGCATTTTTATTCGGGACAGAGATTCCATCAGGAACCTTCATATATATGTCCGAATCTAGTGACCCGTAAAGATATGTGGTCACGATGTCCCTCAACTGCATAGATAGACGATTTTGCACTGCCAAAGATATAAGATATCAGAAAGTGGTTGCACTCATTACTGGAGAATATGTTTCAGTGAAATCAACGCCAGGTTTCTGCGTGAAACCTTGTGCTACGAGCCTTGCTTTATATCTCACCACCTCATTGTTCTCATTCAGTTTCCGGAGAAAAACCCATTTGAATCCCACAGGGAAAACACGGGGAGGTGTTGGTATTGCTTCAGTGAATACCTTTCTTTTGTTAAGCGAGGCAATTTCTGCTTGGATTGCATCCTTCCATTTAGGCCAGTCGGAGCGCTTTTGGCACTCAACGATAGACCTTGGATCATGATCAGTGAGAACGGTATCTGCAATCTTTTCAGCAAAAAATATGTCGATAGTCGTAGTCTTACGGTCAAATGATTCTCCAAAATCAACATAGTTGATGGAAATTTCCTGCACCCCTAGTGACTCTTCGTAATTTCCCAATACGATCGAGTCTGGGTGTTCCGATGTCCCAGTCAGTTTGTGCACACTGGAGCTGGGTTGTGGAGGTTGCCCTTCCACTGGGTGTATACTACCCGTCAGGTGTTTGTCAACGTTGAGTTGACCTGCATTTACTGTCTCCGAGGTTTTTCTCCTCGATTTCCTTTGCTGCTTGCTAGAAGCATGCTCCGGGTCAGAGGCTGTACTACTCCCCCTATTTTTAGGAATAAGGAGTTGAGTGGTTTTTATTGGTACCTCCACTCTTTCTGGCATGTTTCTAGCCGGGTTTAAGGATTTTGTAACAACTTTCAAATCAGTAAATGAATCTGGCAGATTATTTGCAAGATGTTGCAAATTAATGATCTTCCGAACTTGATGTTCGGTCTCATGGGTACGTGGATCAGAGGATGAAATGGAATGAGCATTCCAATCAATTTCTGAGCATTCTTTCTGGTACTTGAAATCTCCTCCTAATGCCAGAAAATGTTCCTCATTAAATATGCAATCAGCGTGACGGGCTGCGAACAGATCCCCAGTCAGGGGTTCCAGGTACTTAATAATCAACGGTGATTTGTACCCCACATATATCCCCAACTTCCTGTGTGGGCCCATAGATGTCCGCTGTGGTGGTGAGATCGGGATGTATGCAGCACACCCGAACTTACGTAGATGGGAAATGCTTGGAGGATTTCCACGTACCAATTCCAGATGGGAAGAACTGTGATATGCAGTTGGCCTCAATTATATCAAGTCAGCAGCATGTAAAATAACGTGACCCCAACAAGAGGTTGGCAAGTTGCAATTCGTCAAGAAAGGTCTTGCAATGAGTTTGATCCTCTTAATCAATGCTTCAGCCAAACCATTTTGTGTATGGACATATGGAACAGAGTGCTGAACTTCAATCCCCAAAGCCATGCAATAATCATTGAAAGCACGTGAGGAGAATTCTACAGCATTGTCCATTCGAATTGATTTAATTCGACTTTCAGGATAATGAGCTTGCAACTTAATGACTTGCCTCATTATCTTGGCAAATGCATGGTTTCGTGTGGATAGAAGACACACATGTGACCATCGTGTAGATGCGTCAATCAGAACCATGAAATACGGGAAAGGTCCAGATAATAGTTGAATGGGACCACAAATTTCTCCTTGAATATGTTCAAGAAACTGAAGTGGTTCAGCTTGTATTTTGAGGTGTGAGGGCCTCAAAATTAGCTTTCCCGTGGCACAAGATGTGCACACAAAATCAGAAGATTAAGGAAATTTTGACTCAAGCAAATTATGACCAATGGAATTGCTAGTAATTTTTCTCATCATCCCTATTCCAGGATGGCCTAGGCGGTCATGCCAGGTTTGGAATGCGTTAACATTCTGAAAAATTACTTTGTATGCAACATGTTCCACGGGTTTGATGTACGTATAGTACAAACCAGACGACAGAGAAGGAATTTTCTCATGTACCTTTTTGCCATATCCGTCATCTTTAGTAAAGAGTAGATACTCCTCTTTGTTGTCTTCATGGGTTTCAATATGAAAACCATTTTTACGGATATCTTGATAACTGATCAGGGTACGTGCAGAATCGGGATACAGTAAAGCATCCTCAATTATCACATATGTACCACTTGGGAGGGTGAATATGGCACGTCCAGTACCAACAATCACAGTATCGCGTCCAACGATAGTTAGAATATCTCCATTCGTCTTTTTCGGAGTTTGGAAATATTTCATCTCCCTCAGTATGGAGTTTGTGGCACCACTGTTCACAAGGCATAATTCCTCTTCCATCGGATTGTCCCCGTAGAAAACTATATAAAACAAACAATTTTCAATAAGAAAACCTCATAGTAATATATAGAATACAATCTTTATTATATAAAATGTGCTGATACAATACAATATAAAGACAACAACAAACTTATGTTCTTATTACAATCATCACAAATGGACATAATTAAGTAGATCACTAGGAGATTGAGGGACTAGTCGAAGTCGCCAAACACGTTGTTTGCGGTGTACTCAATCAACGTGTTCTTCATTTCAGCAGTAGCCTCAGGCAGATAAGGAATCACGGCGTTGCTCGGTCCAGGAGGAACATCGTGCGAACCACCAGCTCCTTTTGCGCTATCCGGATGAAAGTTGAAGTTGGCTTCAAACCTTTTGTAACACCCTCGATGCGACTATACCTCCCACGTGTCGAGGCACGACTTAGAGACATAATCGCATTGAAGGCATATGTCGCAAGTTAGGCAATCTTCACAACATCCCATGTAATATGATAATAAAAGGGAAGATAACATAGTTGGCTTACACTCGCCACGTCAATCAAGTACATAAATAACATTACATCATCCAAACACTCATGGCCCGACTACGGCGCCAAAATAAAAGAGAACCTAACATGCGACAACGGTCCCGTTCACCCCCAACTGGGCACCACTACTGATCATCGGGAAAGGAAACATAGTAACGTTGAGAGTCTTCGTCGAACTCCCACTTGAGCTCATACACGTCTCCTGGAGCGGAATCATCAGGCCGTGCATCTGGTGTAATAGTAATCGGTGAGCCACAGGGACTCAGCAATCTCGCACCCTCGCGATCAAGACTATTTAATCTTATAGGTAAGGCAAGGTAAAATGTGAGTGGAGCTGCAGCAAGCGACTAGCAAGTATGGTGGCTAACTTATTCGCAAAAGAGAGCGAGAAGAGGAGGCAAAGCGCGAGTGAGAAACTAGAGAACAACCTGCGCAAACATTACTACAACATCGTGTCCACTTCCCGGACTCCACCGAGAAGAGGCCATCACTGTAACACACTCAGTTGATTCATTTTAATTTAATTAAGGTTCAAGTTATCTACAACCGGACATTAACAAATTCCCATCTGCCCATAACCGCGGGCACGGCTTTCGAAAGTTCAATCCCTGCAGGGGAGTCCCAACTTAGCCCATGACAAGCTCTCATGGTCAACGAAGGAATAGACCTCCTCCTAAGATGTTCCGATCAGACTCAGTATCTCGGTTACTCAAGACACTTCGACAGGTTAAAACAAATCCAGCAACACCGCCCGAATGTGCCGACAAATCCCGATAGGAGCTGCACATATCTCTTTCTCAGGGCACACTCAGATGAACACTACGTACAACTAAAACCAACCCTCAAGTTGCCCCGAGGTGGCGCTGCAAGTGGCTCTATTTGGACCAACACTCAGAGGAGCACTGGCCCGAGGGGGTTTAAAATAAGATGACCCTCGGGCTCCGGTAACCCAAGGGAAAAAGAGGCTAGGTGGAAAATGGTAAGACCAATGTTGGGCATTGCTAGAAAAGCTTTAATCAAGGCGAAATATCAAGGGGTTCCCATTATAACCCAACCGCGTAAGGAACGCAAAATCCAGGAACATAACACCGATATGACGGAAACTAGGGCGGCAAGAGTGGAACAAAACACTAGGCGAGAGGCCGAGCCTTCCACCCTTTACCAAGTATATAGATGCATTAAGATAACAAGATAATATAATGATATCCCAACAAGTAAATAAATGGTCCAAGAAGGAACGGCCTCCAATCTTCACCTGCAACTAGCAACGCTATAAGAGGGGCTGAGCAAAGCGGTAACATAGCCAATCAACGGTTTGCTAGGACATGGTGGGTTAGAGGTTTGACATGGCAATTTGGAAGGCTTGAAAGCAAGTGGTAGGCATCGTAGCAATGGCATAGCAAAAGAGCGAGCAAAACTAGCATAGCAAAGATAGTAGTGATTTCGAGGGTATGATCATCTTGCCTGCATAGTTGTCAGAGTTGACTGGATCCTCGAAAGCAAACTCAACGGGCTCCTCGTTAGCGAACTCGTCTCCCAGATCTACCCAAACAAGACAAACAAGCAACAAGGATACAATCAACCAAGTGCAAACTCAAACAACACAATGCAAAGATGATATGCTATGCGGGATGCGATGCGGGATGCAAAATGCAAGATATGGCAGGAAATTCATGAACCTGGCCTCAACTTGGAAATCCAAGGGTGCCACTGGAAAGATGAGATGAAATCGCTTGAAAACGATATAAAGAACGCCGGAATCGGAGTTACGGTTTGCAAATGGCAAGCGATTCAAAAATGACACCGGTCTGCGATTTACAGCAAGTAGGCATCTAAATGCAATGAGATGAACATGCTACAACACCCAAACATGACAACAAAATACATGGCAGGAATGCACACAAGATTCTTAACAAAAGTCTAGCACTGAGCTACGGCCAATTCATCCATTAACAGATTCAAACAAGCATGGCAAAAATGCATATGGCAAACAGATCTCAGACTTAGTGAAATCAACACTTGTCTGGAATTTCAGATCAGGTAGCCCTCTTCGGAGCAACAAAACTACATGCTACAGGATCTGAACATGGCAAAGTAAAGCATGGCATGGAGCTACTCAAAGAGCTTAACAAAAGTCCCTTAGTGACCTTGAGCCAAAAGGGATCAGAAAATACAATTGCAAGCATGTGAACATAGCAAAAACCTAATCAGTTTCAGACTTAGTGAAAACTGACACATGCTGAAATATAACTCAAGTAGGCATGTTTACAAGCTCGATGCACTCACTACGGTACAAGTCATGGCAAGAAAAGCATACACCCATCAATAAGTCACAAAATGCAATCTATAAATGGCAAGAACAATAGCATAGCATGCATGGATCAACTACAACATCACCGGCAAAATTGCAAACAAGTTGACAATCTGCCCAGATTCGCAAAGTAGCAAAAGTAGAGCTCGATTGACTCAAGCTAGGGTGCTCCATAATTGCAAACAAAGACATGGATGGATAGAGCACTACAAGATTAGTAAAACTCCCTTACTGATCATCCTTAAAAGAGGCACGGATCACTAGGAAACAACATGAACATATGGCAACATGAGATAAACAGATCCAGGACTTGGTGAAATTACTGAGTCCCTGAAAACAAAATTAGCAAGTGCACCACTTTGCAAGCTTGCACAAGTCACCATACACATCACAAAAATACATGGGTTGCACCTCTGGAAAGATGACAAAACCCTTAACAAAACACATGTAGAGCATCAGGGCATATCATGCACACATTAATCATGGCAAAAATGACAAAAACCTAAATGGAGGAGCAGATCTAATAATTAACTCAAGTAGCCCTCTTCTAACAACATTTCGGGCATCAAGATGAGCTCAAATGAAAATGATGCAATGGAATGAAATGATGTAGTCTCTGAGATGAACATTTTGATTTGCTATATGCATGAATCAGAGCTACGAATGCAAAGTTACAGGGCTACGAACATGTGCATATGGAATGAGAATTACAGGACTTAGAAGAAAAACAACCTCCTCAGATCTAGGGTTAGGCACAGAATCCGAGGCGGTCGGCGAGGCACTGTTCACGACGGAGTCGAGGTCGCCGGCGAGGTGGGTTCGTCGGCAGGGAGAAGAGGGGAGGCGAGGCCGGCCTTCCCCGGGCCGGACCTGACGGCGACGGCGGCGGCGGAGCTAGCCGCGGTGGTCGGCGCGGCAGGGGCGGCGCCGGGATCGCGGCGGAGGCGGAGCCAGCCGGCGAGGTGGCGGCTCGGCCGCGGGAGGGACGAAGGCGGGC
>NC_041392.1:706749613-706774190 GCF_002162155.2 Triticum dicoccoides | reverse complement strand
CTCTGGCCCGGATCGGCGGCGGGCGGGCCGGCCTCGGGCCCGAGTGGGCCTCGGCAGGAGTGGCGGTGATGTGGTCCGGGGCGCCCACGTGGCGCTTGACTATTGGTCCGGGGCGGCGGCAGCGGGGCGGCCGGCCGCGATGGACATGTCCGGCGGCGCGCGAGGTTTTTTTAGGGTTTCGGGGGGAGAGGAAGATCCGGATTCGAAGGGGTCTTTAAATAGGCATAGAGGGAGCTAGGAGAGTCCAAATGAGGTGCGGTTTTCGGCCACGCGATCGTGATCGAACGCTCTAGATGATGGAGCAGAGTTAGGTGGGTTTTGGGCCAAATTGGAGGGGTGTTGGGCTGCAACACACACGAGGCCTTTTTGATCCCTCGGTTAACCGTTGGAGTATCAAACGAAGTCCAAATGATACGAAACTTGACAGGCGGTCTACCGGTAGTAAACCAAGGCCGCTTGGCAAGTCTCGGTCCAATCCGGAAATGTTTAATCCCCACACACGAAAGAAAGCTAGAAATGACCACCGGAGGAGAACGAAGCGCCGGAATGCAAAACGGACAACGGGG
The DNA here is from genome assembly GCF_002162155.2 of Triticum dicoccoides. Taxonomy (NCBI): domain Eukaryota; kingdom Viridiplantae; phylum Streptophyta; class Magnoliopsida; order Poales; family Poaceae; genus Triticum; species Triticum dicoccoides. The sequence continues at coordinate 706,773,624 of NC_041392.1, read as the reverse complement.
AAAATGCTCGAATGCATGAGACGAACACGTATGCAAATGCAATGCACATGATGACATGATATGAGATGCATGACAACGACAACACACACGGAGACAAAACCCGAACCCGAGGAAATAAATATAACTTAACGCCGGAAACGACAAGAGTTGGAGTACAAATTGGGAAAGTTACACCTGGGGTGTTACACCTTTTCTCTTAAGGTGCTTTGCGTCCCTGAGATTGCTGGTATAGCATAACCAGATGCTTGGGCATTGTGCACTTTTCAATAGAATGCGTGGAGCATCCACATTTGTTGCAAAACTTGGATTTATCAAACCTGGGCTTTGAAGTGCCTTTTCCCTTGCGTGGGTATCTAGATCTCCTGTTCCCATTGCGTTTTCGCTTATGCTCGAAATTGGATTGTTTACCCCGAGGGGTACCATTAAACTTCTGTCTATTCGCAACATTCAGATGGACTTCAGGTAAAGGTTGTGCCCCAACTGGGCGTTGGGAGCCATTCTTAGCGAGTAGCTCATCATGCTTTTCAGCCTGAAGTAACATGTGAATAAGCTCGGAATAGATAGTGTAGTTACGAGCACGGTATTGCTCTTAGAGGATCCTATCTGAAGGGAGCATAGTAGACAAAGTTTTCTCTATCTTCTCCCCCTCAGTAGGTTCCTTCTCACAAAAGCGCAGTTTGGAACATATCTTATGAACATCATGATTGTACTCACCGATGGACTTGAAATCTTGAAGACGAAGATGAGTCCAATCATGGAGTGCTTCGGGCAGGACTACTGCCTTCTGCTGTTCATACCTCGTTTTGAGGGCCAGAAACAGAGTACTAGGAGATTCCTCCTGTAAATACTCAAACTTGAGATCTGGATGAATATGGTGCCTTATGATGAATAAGGCAGCATAGTTCTGCTGTTCTGTCAGCGGCGTGGCCCCATCCGGTAGAGGAGTCTCCGGGGGTTGTATTGCACGCGCTACACCACGGGACGCAAGACTGATCTTGATGTCCATAGCCCATATAGGGTAATTGTTGTTGGGGAACGTAGCATAAATTCAAATTTTTCCTACGTGTCACCAAGATCTATCTATGGAGTCATCTAGCAACGAGGGAGGAGTGGATCTACATACCCTTGTAGATCGCGCGCGGAAGCGTTCAAGAGAACGGGGTTGATGGAGTCGTACTCGTCGTGATCCAAATCACCGATGATCCTAGCGCCGAACGGACGGCACCTCCGCGTTCAACACACGTACGGAGCAGCGACGTCTCCTCCTTCTTGATCCAGCAAGGGGGGAGGAGAGGTTGATGGAGATCCAGCAGCACGACGGCGTGGTGGTGGAAGTAGCGGGATTCCAACAGGGCTTCGCCAAGCGCTGCGGGAGGAGGGAGATGTGTCATGGGAGGGAGAGGGAGGCGCCAGGGCTTAGGTTTTGCTGCCCTCCCTTCCCCACTATATATAGGGCCAAGGGAGAGGGGGGGCGCAGCCTTGGCCCTTCCTCCAAGGAAGGGTGCGGCCAAGGGAGGAGTCCCTCCTCCCCAAGGCACCTCGGAGGTGCCTTCCCCCTTTAGGACTCTTCCTTTTCCTTGACTCTTGGCGCATGGGCCTCTTGGGGCTGGTGCCCTTGGCCCATATAGGCCAAGGCGCACACCCCTACAGCCCATGTGGCCCCCCGGGGCAGGTGGACCCCCGGACCCCTTTCGGCACTCCCGGTACAATACCGATAATGCGCGAAACTTTTCCGGCGACCAAAACAAGACTTCCTATATATAATTCTTTACCTCCGGACCATTCCGGAACTCCTCGTGACGTCCGGGATCTCATCCGGGACTCCGAATAACTTTCGGGTTACCGCATACTAATATCTCTATAACCCTAGCGTCACCGAACCTTAAGTGTGTAGACCCTACGGGTTCGGGAGACATGCAGACATGACCGAGATGAATCTCCGGTCAATAACCAACAATGGGATCTAGATACCCATGTTGGCTCCCACATGTTCCACGATGATCTCATCGGATGAACCACGATGTCTAGGACTTAATCAATCCCGTATACAATTCCCTTTGTCTAGCGGTACGATACTTGCCCGAGATTCGATCGTTGGTATCCCGATACCTTGTACAATCTCGTTACCGGCAAGTCTCTTTACTCGTTCCGTAACACATCATCCCGTGATAAACTCCTTGATCACACTGTGCACATTCTGATGATGTCCTACCGAGTGCGCCCAGAGATACCTCTCCGTTTACACAGAGTGACAAACCCCAGTCTCGATTCGTGCCAACGCAACAGACACTTTCGGAGATACCTGTAGTGTACCTTTATAGCCACCCAGTTACGTTGTGACATTTGGCACACCCAAAGCACTCCTACGGTATCTGGGAGTTGCACAATCTCATGGTCTAAGGAAATGATACTTGACATTAGAAAAGCTTTAGCATACGAACTACATGATCTTGTGCTAGGCTTAGGATTGGGTCTTTGTCCATCACATCATTCTCCTAATGAGGTGATCCTGTTATCAATGACATCCAATGTCCATGGTCAGGAAACCATAACCATATATTGATCAACGAGCTAGTCAACTAGAGGCTTACTAGGGACATGGTGTTGTCTATGTATCCACACATGTATCTGAGTTTCCTATCAATACAATTCTAGCATGGATAATAAACGATTATCATGAACAAGGAAATATAATAATAATCAATTTATTATTGCCTCTAGGGCATATTTCCAACAGTCTCCCACTTGCACTAGAGTCAATAATCCAGTTCACATCGCTATGTGACTAACACTCAAGGTCACATCCCCATGTGACTAACACCCAAAGAGTTTACTAGAGTCAATAATCTAGTTCACATCACCACGTGATTAACACTCGATGAGTTCTGGGTTTGAACATGTTATGCTTGTGAGAGATGTTATAGTCAACGGGTCTGAATCTTTCAGATCCGTATGTACTTCGCAAATTTCTATGTCATCTTGTAGATGCAACTACTACGCTACATTTGGAGCTATTCCAAATAACTGTTCTACTATACGAATCCAGTTTACTACTCAGAATAATCTGGATTAGTGTCAAAGTTTGCATCGGCGTAACCCTTTACGATGAACTCTTTTACCACCTCCATAATCGAGAAAATTCCTTAGTCCACTAGTTACTAAGGATAACTTTGACCGCTGTCCTGTGATCCATTCTTGGATCACTCTTGTACCCCTTGGCTGACTTATGGCAAGGCACACATCAGGTGCGGTACTCAGCATGGCATACCGTATAGAGCCTATGACAAAAGCATAGGGGACGACCTTCGTCCTTCCTCTTTCTTCTGCCGTGGTCGAGCTTTAAGTCTTAACTTCATACAACTCAGGCAAGAACTCCTTCTTTGACTGGTCCATCTTGAACACCTTCAAGATCATGTCAAGGTATGTGCTCATTTGAAAGTACCATTAAGAATTTTGATCTATCCTTATAGATCTTGATGCTCAATGTTCAAGTAGCTTAATCCAGGCTTTCCATTGAAAAATACTTTCCAAATAACCCTATATGCTTTCCAGAAATTCTACGTCATTTCTGATCCATAATATGTCAACATATATTTATCAAAAATTCTATAGTGCTCCCAGTCACTTCTTTGGAAATACAAGTTTCTCATAAACTTTGTATACACCCAAAACTTTGATCATCTTATCAAAGCATACATTCCAACTCCGAGATGCTTACTCCAGTCCTTAGAAGGATTGCTGGAGCTTTGCATAGTTATTAGCATCTTTCAGGATTAACAAAACCTTCCGGTTGTATCACATACAACCTTTCCTCAAAAATCGTCGAGGAAACAATGGTTTTAGGCATCCTATCTGCAAGATTTCACAAATAATGCAGTAATTGCTAATATAATTCCAACAGACTCTTAGCATCGCTACGAGTGAGAAAGTCTCATCGCAGTCAACTCCTTGAACTTGTCCGAAAACATCTTAACGACAAGTCGAGCTTTCTTAATGGTGATACCTACCATCATTGTCCGTCTTCCTTTTAAAATCCATTTGTACTCAATAGCATTATGACCATCGAGCCGTTCTGCCAAAGTCTACACTTTGTTTTCATACATGGATCCTCTCTCGGATTTTATGGCCTCGAGCCATTTATCGGAATCCGGACCCACCATCGCTTCTCCATAGCTCGTAGGTTCATTGTTGTCTAGCAACATGACTTCCAAGACAGGATTACGTACCACTCTGAAGTAGTACGCATCCTTGTCATCCCACGAGGTTTGGTAGTGACTTGATCTGAAGTTTCATGATCACTATCATAAGCTTCCACTTCAATTGGTGTAGGTGCCACAGGAACAACTCCCTGTGCTCTGCCACACACTAGTTGAAGAGACGGTTCAATAACCTCATCAAGTCTCCACCATCCTCCCACTCAATTCTTTCGAGAGAAACTTTTCCTCGAGAAAGGACCCGATTCTAGAAACAATCCCTTATTGCTTTCGGATCTGACACAGGAGGTATACCCAACTGTTTTGGGTGTCCTATGAAGATGCATTTATCCGCTTTGGGTTCGAGCTTATCAGCCTCAAACTTTTTCACATAAGCGTCGCAGCCCCAAACTTTTAAGAAATGATAGCTTAGGTTTCCCTAAACCATAGTTCATACGGTGTCATCTCATCGGAATTACGTGGTGCCCTATTTAAAGTGAATGTGGTTGTCTTTAATGCCTAACCCATAAACTATCGTGGTAATTCGATAAGAGACATCATGGTATGCATCATATCCAATAGGGTGCAGTTATGATGTTCGGACACACCATCACACTATGGTGTTCCAGGCTGTATTAGTTGTGAAACAATTTCCACAATGTCTTAATTCTGTGCCAAACTCGTAATTCAGATATTCATCTCTATGATCATATCATAGATCTTTTATCCTCTTGTCACGACGATCTTTCAACTTCACCCTGAAATTACTTGAACCTTTGAATAATTCAGACTCGCGATTCATCAAGTAAATATACTCAACATCTACTCAAATCATCTTGTGAAGTAAGAACACAACGATATCCACTACACGCCTCAGCACTCATTGGACTGCACACATCAAAATGTATTACTTCCAACAAGTTGCTTTCCAATTCCATTTTACTGAAAACGAGGCTTTCAGTCATCTTGCCCATGTGGTATGATTTGCATGTCTCAAGTGATTCAAAATCAAGTGAGTCCAAACGATCCATCTGTATAGAGTTTCTTCATGCATATCTACCAACAAACATGGTTCGCATCTCTCAATCCTTTCAAAAATGAGTGAGTCCAAAGATCCATCAACATGGAGCTTCTTCATGCGTTTTATACCGATATGACTTAAGTGGCAGTGCCACAAGTAGGTGGTACTATCATTACTATTTTATATCTTTTGGCATGAACATGTGTATCACTATGATCGAGATTCAATGAACCATTCATTTTAGGTGCAAGACCATTGAAGGTATTATTCAAATAAACAGAGTAACCGTTATTCTCCTTAAATGAATAACCGTATTGCGATAGACATAATCCAATCATGTCTATGCTCAACGCAAACACCAATCTCGATGGTAGAGGGAGCGTGCAATGCTTGATCATATCAACATTGGAAACACTTCCAACACATATAGTCAGCTCACCTTTAGCTAGTCTCCGTTTATTCCGTCGCTTTTATTTCGAGTTACTAACACTCAGCAACCGAACCGGTATCTAATACCCTGGTGCTACTAGGAGTACTAGTAAAGTACACATCAACACAATGTATATCCAATATACTTCTATCGACCTTGCCTGCCTTCTTATCTACCAAGTATCTAGGGTAATTCTGCTCCAGTGGCTGTTCCCTTTATTACAGAAGCACTTAGTCTCAGGTTTGGGTTCAACCTTGGGTTTCTTCACTAGAGCAGTAGCTGATTTGCCGTTTCATGAAGCATCCTTTTTGCCCTTGCCCTCCTTGAAACTAGTGGTTTCCCAAACCATCAACAATTGATGCTCCTTCTTGATTTCTACTTTTGTGGTGTCAAACATCGCGAATATCTCAAGGATCATCATATATGTCCCTGATATATTATAGTTCATCACGAAGCTCAAGCAGCTTGGTGGTAATGACTTCGGAGAACCATCACTATTTCATCTAGAAGATCAACTCCCACTCGATTCAAGCGATTGTTGTACTCAGACAATCTGAGCACAAGTTCAACAATTGAGCTTTTCTCCCTTAGTTTGCAGGCTAAGAAAATCGTCGGAGGTCTTATACCTCTTGACGTGGGCACGAGCCTGAAATCCCAATTTCAGCCCTCGAAACATCTCATATGTTTCATGACGTTTCAAAACGTCTTCGGTGCCTCAACTCTAAGCCGTTTAACTGAACTATCACGTAGTTATCAAAATGTGTATGTCAGATGTTCGCAACATCCATAGACAACGTTCGAGGTTCAGCACACTGAGCGGTGCATTAAGGACATAAGCCTTCTATGAAGCAATAAGGACAAACCTCAGTTTACGGACCTAGTCCGCATAATTACTATTATCAACTTTCAACTAAATTTTCTCTAGGAACATATCTAAACAGTAGAACTGAAGCGCGAGCTATGACATAATTTGCAAAGACCTTTTGACTATGTTCAGGATAATTAAGTTCATCTTGTGAACTCCCACTCAGATAGACATCCCTCTAGTCATCTAAGTGATTACATGATCCGAGTCAACTAGGCCGTGTCCGATCATCACGTGAGACGGACTAGTCATCATCGGTGAACATCTTCATGTTGATCGTATCTACCATATGACTCATGCTCGACCTTTCGGTCTCTTGTGTTCCGAGGCCATGTTTGTACATGCTAGGCTCGTCAAGTCAACCTAAGTGTTTCGCGTGTGTAAATCTGTCTTACACCCGTTGTATGTGAACGTTAGAATCTAACACCCGATCATCACGTGGTGCTTCGAAACAACGAACTGTCACAACGGTGCACAGTTAGGGGGAACACTTTCTTGAAATTATTATGAGGGATCATCTTATTTACTACCGTTGTTCTAAGTAAACAAGATGCATAAACATGATAAACATCACACGCAATCAAATAGTGACATGATATGGCCATCATCACTTTGCTCCTCTTGATCTCCATCTTCGGGGCTCCATGATCATCATCGTCACCGGCATGACACCATGATCTCCATCATCATGATCTCTATCATCGTGTCTTCATGAAGTTGTCTCGTCAACTATTACTTCTACTACTATAGCTAACGGTTAGCAATAAAGTAAAGTAATTACATGACGTTTATGTTGACACGCAGGTCATAAATAAATTAAGACAACTCCTATGGCTCCTGCCGGTTGTCATACTCATCGACATGCAAGTCGTGATTCCTATTACAAGAACATGATCAATCTCATACATCACATATATCATTCATCACATCCTTTTGGCCATATCACATCACATAGCATACTCTGCAAAAACAAGTTAGACGTCCTCTAATTGTTGTTTGCATGTTTTACGTGGCTGCTATGGGTTTCTAGCAAGAACGTTTCTTACTTACGCAAGAACCACAACGTGATATGCCAATTGCTATTTACCCTTCATAAGGACCCTTTTCATCGAATCCGATCCGACTAAAGTGGGAGAGACAGACACCCGCTAGCTGTTGGAAATATGCCCTAGAGGCAATAATAAAAGTGTTATTATTATATTTCTTTGTTCATGATAATAGTCTTTTATTCATGCTATAACTGTATTATCCGGAAATCGTAATACACATGTGAATACATAGACCACAATATGTCCCTAGTGAGCCTCTAGTTGACTAGCTCGTTGTGATCAACAGATAGTCATGGTTTCCTGGCTATGGACATTGGATGTCGTTGATAACGGGATCACCTCATTAGGAAAATGATGTGATGGACAAGACCCAATCCTAAGCCTAGCATAGAGATCGTGTAGTTCGTATGCTGAAGCTTTTCTAATGTCAAGTATCTTTTCCTTAGACCATGAGATTGTGCAACTCCCGGATACCGTAGGAATGCTTTGGGTGTACCAAACGTCACAACGTAACTGGGTGGCTATAAAGGTGCATTACAGGTATCTCCGAAAGTGTCTGTTTGGTTGGCACGAATCGAGACTGGGATTTGTCACTCCGTGTAAACGGAGAGGTATCTCTGGGCCCACTCGGTAGGACATCATCATAATGTGCACAATGTGACCAAGGGGTTGATCACGGGATGATGTGTTACAGAACGAGTAAAGAGACTTGCCGGTAACGAGATTGAACAAGGTATTGGGATACCGACGATCGAATCTCGGGCAAGTATCGTACCGATAGACAAAGGGAATTGTATACGGGATTGATTAAGTCCTTGACATCGTGGTTCATCCGATGAGATCATCGTGGAACATGTGGGAGCCAACATGGGTATCCAGATCCCGCTGTTGGTTATTGACCGGAGAACATCTCGGTCATGTCTGCATGTCTCCCGAACCCATAGGGTCTACACACTTAAGGTTCGATGACGCTAGGGTTATAAAGGAAGTTTGTATGTGGTTACCTAATGTTGTTCGGAGTCCCGGATGAGATCCCGGACGTCACGAGGAGTTCCGGAATGGTCCGGAGGTAAAGATTTATATATAGGAAGTCCTGTTTCGGCCATCGGGACAAGTTTCGGGGTCATCGGTATTGTACCGGGACCACCAGAAGGGTCCCGGGGGCCCACCGGGTGGGGCCACCTGCCCCGGGGGGCCACATGGGCTGTAGGGGGTGCGCCTTGGCCTATATGGGCCAAGGGCACCAGCCCCAAGAGGCCCATGCGCCAAGGAAACTTGGGGAGGGAAGAGTCCTCAAAGGGGAAGGCACCTCCGAGGTGCCTTGGGGAGGATGGACTCCTCCCCCCCCTCTTGGCTGCACCCCTTCCTTGGAGGAAGGGGCAAGGCTGCGCCTTCCCCCTCTCCCTTGCCCCTATATATAGTGGAGGGGAGGGAGGGCATCCATACCTGAGTCCCTAGCGCCTCCCTCCCTCCCGTGACACTTCCTCCTCTCCCGTAGGTGCTTGGCAAAGCCCTGCAGGATTGCCACGCTCCTCCATCACCACCACGCTGTTGTGCTGCTGCTGGATGGAGTCTTCCTCAACCTCTCCCTCTCTCCTTGCTGGATCAAGGCGTGGGAGACGTCACCGGGCTGTACGTGTGTTGAACGCGGAGGTGCCGTCCGTTCGGCACTAGGATCATCGGTGAGCTGAATCACGACGAGTACGACTCCTTCAACCCCGTTCACTTGAACGCTTCCGCTTAGCGATCTACAAGGGTATGTAGATGCACTCTCCTTCCCCTCGTTGCTGGTTTCTCCATAGATAGATCTTGGTGACACGTAGGAAAATTTTGAATTTCTTCTACGTTCCCCAACAGTGGCATCATGAGCTAGGTCTATTGCGTAGATTCTTTGCACGAGTAGAACACAAAGTAGTTGTGGGCGTTGATTTTGTTCAATATGCTTACCGTTACTAGTCCAATCTTGTTTCGACGGTATTGTGGGATGAAGCGGCCCGGACCGACCTTACACGTACTCTTACGTGAGACAGGTTCCACCGATTGACATGCACTTGGAGCATAAGGTGGCTAGCGGGTGCCAGTCTCTCCCACTTTAGTCGGAACAGATTCGATGAAAAGGGTCCTTATGAAGGGTAAATAGCAATTGGCATATCACGTTGTGGTTTTGCGTAGGTAAGAAACGTTCTTGCTAGAAACCCATAGCAGCCACGTAAAACATGCAAACAACAATTAGAGGACGTCTAACTTGTTTTTGCAGGGTATGCTTTGTGATGTGATATGGCCAAGAAGAATGTGATGAATGATATGTGATGTATGAGATTGATCATGTTCTTGTAATAGGATTCACGACTTGCATGTCGATGAGTATGACAACCGGCAGGAGCCATAGGAGTTGTCTTAAATTTATTGTATGACCTGCGTGTCATTGAACAACGCCATGTAATTACTTTACTTTATTGCTAACCGGTAGCCATAGTAGTAGAAGTAATAGTTGGCGAGACAACTTCATGAAGACACGATGATGGAGATCATGATGTCATGCCGGTGACGATGATGATCATGGAGCCCCGAAGATGGAGATCAAAAGGAGCAAAATGATATTGGCCATATCATGTCACTATTTGATTGCATGTGATGTTTATCATGTTTATGCATCTTGTTTACTTAGAACGACGGTAGTAAATAAGATGATCCCTTACAACAATTTCAAGAAGTGTTCTCCCCTAACTGTGCACCGTTGCTACAGTTTGTCGTTTCGAAGCACCACGTGATGATCGGGTGTGATAGATCCTTACGTTCACATACAACGGGTGTAAGACAGATTTACACATGCAATACACTTAGGGTTAACTTGACGAGCCTAGCATGTACAGACATGGCCTCGGAACACGGAGACCGAAAGGTCGAGCATGAGTCGTATAGTAGATACGATCAACATGAAGATGTTCACCGATGATGACTAGTCCGTCTCACGTGATGATCGGACACGGCCTAGTTGACTCGGATCATGTAATCACTTAGATGACCAGAGGGATGTCTATCTGAGTGGGAGTTCATAAGATGAACTTAATTATCTGAACATAGTCAAAAGGATTTTGCAAATTATGTCGTAGCTTGCGCTTTAGTTCCACTGTTTAGATATGTTCCTAGAGAAAATATAGTTGAAAGTTGACAGTAGCGATTATGCGGACAGTAGAAAGCTTATGTCCTTAATGCACCGCTCAGGGTGCTGAACCCCAAACGTCGTTTGTGGATGTTGCGAACATCGGACATACACGTTTTGATAACTACGTGATAGTTCAGTTAGACGGTTTAGAGTTGAGGCACCAAAGACGTTTTTCGAAACGTCGCGGAACATATGATATGTTTTTGAGGGCTGAAATTGGGATTTCAGGCTCGTGCCCACGTCAAGAGGTATGAGACCTCCGACGATTTTCTTAGCCTGCAAACTAAGGGAGAAAACCTCAATCGTTGAGCTTGTGCTCAGATGGTCTGAGTACAACAATCACTTTAATCGAGTGAGAGTTGATCTTCCAGATGAGATGGTGATGTTTCCCCAAAGTCATTGCCACCAAGCTGCTAGAGCTTCGTGATGAACTAAAACATATCAAGGATAGAGATGATGATCCTTGAGGTATTCGTGTTGTTTGACATCGCGAAAGTAGAAATCAAGAAGGAGCATCAATTGTTGATGGTTGGTGAAATCACTAGTTTCAAGAAGGGCAAGGGCAAGAAGGGATACTTCATGAAACGGTAAATCAGCTGCTGCTCTAGTGAAGAAACCCAAGGTTGAACCTAAACCCGAGACTAAGTGCTTCTGTAATAAGGGGAACAGCCACTAGAGCAGGATTACCCTAGATACTTGGTAGATAAGAAGGCTGGCAAGGTCGATAGAAGTATATTGGATATACATTATGTTAATGTGTACTTTACTAGTAATCCTAGTAGCACCAGGGTATTAGATACCGGTTCGGTTGCTAAGTGTTAGCAACTCGAAATAAAAGCTACGGAATAAACGGAGACTAGCTAAAGGTGAGCTAACGATATGTGTTGGAAGTGTTTCCAAGTTTGATGTGATCAAGCATCGCACGCTCCCTCTACCATCAAGATTAGTATTAAACCTGAATAATTGTCATTTGGTGCTTGCGTTGAGCATAGACATGATTGGATTATGTCTATCGCAATACGGTTATTCATTTAAGGAGAATAATGGTTACTCTATTTATTTGAATAAAACCTTCAATGGTCTTGCACCTAAAGGAATGGTTTATTGAATCTCGATCGTAGTGATACACATTTTCATGCCAAAAGATATAAGATAGTAATGATAGTACCACTTACTTGTGGCACTGCCATGTAAGTCATAATGGTATAAAACGCATGAAGAAGCTCCATGTTGATGGATCTTTGGACTCACTCGTTTTTGAAAAGTTTGAGACATGCGAACCATGTCTATTGGTGTATACGCATGAAGAAACTCCATGCAGATGGATCATTTGGACTCACTTGATTTTGAATCACTTGAGATATGCAAATCATACCACATGGCCAAGATGACTGAAAAGCCTCGGTTTCAGTAAGATGGAACAAGATAGCAACTTGTTGGAAGTAACACATTTTGATGTGTGTAGTCCAATGAGTGCTGAGGTATGCAGTGAATATCGTTATGTTCTTACTTCACAGATGATTCGAGTAGATGTTGAGAATATTTTCTTGATGAAACACAAGTCTGAATTATTGAATGGTTCAAGTAATTTCAGAGTGAAGTAGAAGATCATTGTGACAAGAGGATAAAATGTCTATGATATGATCATAGATATGAATATCTGAGTTACGAGTTTTGGCACACAATTAAGACATTGTGGAAATTGTTTCACAATTAATACCGCCTGGAACACCATAATGTGATGGTGTGTCCGAACATCATAGTTGCACCCTATTGGATATGGTGGGTACCATGATGTCTCTTATCGAATTACCACTATCGTTCATGGGTTAGGCATTAGAGACAACCGCACTCACTTTAAATAGGGCACCACATAATTCCGTTGAGACGACACCGTTTGGAGAAACCTAAGTTGTCGTTTCTTAAAGGTTTGGGACTGCGACACTTATGTGAAAAAGTTTCAGGATTGATAAGCTCGAACCCAAAGCGGATAAAATGCATCTTTATAGGACACCCAAAACAGTTGGGTATACCTCCTAATTCAGATCCGAAAGCAATAAGGATTGTTTCTTGTACCGGGTCCTTTCTCAAGGAAAAGTTTCTCTCGAAAGAATTGAGTGGGAGGATGGTGGAGACTTGATGAGGTTATTGAACCGTCACTTCAACAAGTGTGTAGCAGGGCACAGGAAGTTGTTCCTGTGGCACCTACACCAATTGAAGTGGAAGCTTATGATAGTGATCATGAAGTTTCGGATCAAGTCACTACGGAACCTTGTAGGACGACAAGGACGCGTACTACTTCGGAGTGGCACGGTGATCCTGTCTTGAAGTCATGTTGCTAGACAACAATGAACCTACGAGCTATGGAGAAGCGATGGTGGGCCCAAATTCCGACAAATGGTTAGAAGCCATGAAATCCGAGATAGGATCCATGTATCAGAACAAAGCATGGACTTTGGTGGACTTGCCCGATGATCGGCAAGCCATTGAGATAAATGGATCTTTAAGAAGAAGACGGGCGTGGACGGTAATGTCACCGTCTATGAAGCTCGACTTGTGGCAAAGAGTTTTTTACAAGTTCAAGGAGTTGACTACGATGAGATTTTCTCATCCGTAGCGATGCTTAAGTCCGTCGGAATCATGTTAGCATTAGCTGCATTTATGAAATCTGGCAGATGGATGTCAAAACGAGTTTCCTTACCAGTTTCGTAAGGGAAGGTTGTATGTGATACAATCAGAAAATTTTTCGATCCTAAGGATGCTAAAAGGTATGCTGGCTCCAGCGATCCTTCTAAGGACTGGAGTAAGCATCTCGGAGTTGGAATGTACGCTTTGATAAGATGATCAAAGATTTTGGGTCTATACAAAGTTTATGAGAAACTTGTATTTCCAAAGAAGTGAGTGGGAGCACTATAGAATTTCTGATGAGTATATGTTGTTGACATGTTGATGATCAGAAATGATTTTCTAGAAAGCATATAGGGTTATTTGAAAGGTGTTTTTCAATAAAAAAACCTGGATTAAGCTACTTGAACATTGAGCATCAAGATCTATAAGGATAGATCAAAATGCTTAATGATACTTTCAAATGAGCACATACCTTGACATGATCTTGAAGGTGTTCAAGATGGATCAGTCAAAGAAGAAGTTCTTGCCTGAGTTGTAAGGTACGAAGTTAAGACTTAAAGCTCGACCATGGCAGAATAGAGAGAAAGGACGAAGGTCGTCTCCTATGCTTAAGACATAGGCTCTACAGTATGCTATGCTGTGTACCGCACCTGAAGTGTGCCTTGCCATGAGTTAGTCAAGGGGTACAAGAGTGATCCAAGAATGGATCACAGACAGCGGTCAAAGTTATCCTTAGTAACTAGTGGACTAAGAAATTTTCTCGATTATGGAGGTGGTAAAAGAGTTCGTCGTAAAGGTTACGTCGATGCAAGCTTAACACCTATCCGGATAGCTCTGAGTAGAGATACCGGATATGTACAATGGGGCAACAATTTAGAATAGCTCCAAGTGGAACAGTTATTTGTAATGGCTCCAAATAGAACGTGGTAGCTACATCTAGGAGATGACATAGAGATTTGTAAAGCACACACGGATCTGCAAGGTTGAGACCCGTTGACTAAAACCTCTCTCACAAGCAACATGATCAAACCCAAAACTCTTTGGATGTTGGTCACATGGTGATGTGACCTGTCAGTGTTAATCACATGGTGATGTGAACTAGATTATTGACTCTAGTGCAAGTGGGAGACTGTTGGAAATATGCCCTAGAGGCAATAATAAAAGTGTTATTATTATATTTCTTTGTTCATGATAATAGTCTTTTATTCATGCTATAACTGTATTATCCGGAAATCGTAATACACGTGTGAATACATAGACCACAATATGTCCCTAGTGAGCCTCTAGTTGACTAGCACGTTGTGATCAACAGATAGTCATGGTTTCCTGGATATGGACATTGGATGTCGTTGATAACGGGATCACATCATTAGGAAAATGATGTGATGGACAAGACCCAATCCTAAGCCTAGCATAGAGATCGTGTAGTTCGTATGCTGAAGCTTTTCTAATGTCAAGTATCTTTTCCTTAGACCATGAGATTGTGCAACTCCCGGATACCGTAGGAATGCTTTGGGTGTACCAAACGTCACAACGTAACTGGGTGGCTATAAAGGTGCATTACAGGTATCTCCGAAAGTGTCTGTTGGGTTGGCACGAATCGAGACTGGGATTTGTCACTCCGTGTAAACGGAGAGGTATCTCTGGGCCCACTCGGTAGGACATCATCATAATGTGCACAATGTGACAAAGGGGTTGATCACGTGATGATGTGTTACGGAACGAGTAAAGAGACTTGCCGGTAACGAGATTGAACAAGGTATCGGGATACCGACGATCGAATCTCGGGCGAGTATCGTACCGATAGACAAAGGGAATTGTATACGAGATTGATTAAGTCCTTTACATCGTGGTTCATCCGATGAGATCATCATGGAACATGTGGGAGCCAACATGGGTATCCAGATCCCGCTGTTGGTTATTGACCGGAGAACATCTCGGTCATGTCTGCATGTCTCCCGAACCCATAGGGTCTACACACTTAAGGTTCGATGACGCTAGGGTTATAAAGGAAGTTTGTATGTGGTTACCGAATGTTGTTCGGAGTCCCGGATGAGATCCCGGACGTCACGAGGAGTTCCGGAATGGTCCGGAGGTAAAGATTTATATATAGGAAGTCCTGTTTCGGCCATCGGGACAAGTTTCGGGGTCATCGGTATTGTACCGGGACCACCGGAAGGGTCCCGGGGGCCCACCGGATGGGGCCACCTGCCCCGGGGGGCCACATGGGCTGTAGGGGGTGCGCCTTGGCCTATATGGGCCAAGGGCACCAGCCCCAAGAGGCCCATGCGCCAAGGAAACTTGGGGAGGGAAGAGTCCTCAAAGGGGAAGGCACCTCCGAGGTGCCTTGGGGAGGATGGACTCCTCCCCCCCCCTCTTGGCCGCACCCCTTCCTTGGAGGAAGGGGCAAGGCTGCGCCTTCCCCCTCTCCCTTGCCCCTATATATAGTGGACGGGAGGGAGGGCATCCATACCTGAGTCCCTGGCGCCTCCCTCCCTCCCGTGACACTTCCTCCTCTCCCGTAGGTGCTTGGCAAAGCCCTGCAGGATTGCCACGCTCCTCCATCACCACCACGCCGTTGTGCTGCTGCTGGATGGAGTCTTTCTCAACCTCTCCCTCTCTCCTTGCTGGATCAAGGCGTGGGAGACGTCACCGGGTTGTACGTGTGTTGAACGCGGAGGTGCCGTCCGTTCGGCACTAGGATCATCGGTGATCTGAATCACGACGAGTACGACTCCTTCAACCCCGTTCACTTGAACGCTTCCGCTTAGCGATCTACAAGGGTATGTAGATGCACTCTCCTTCCCCTCGTTGCTGGTTTCTCCATAGATAGATCTTGGTGACACGTAGGAAAATTTTGAATTTCTGCTACGTTCCCCAACACTAGCCACCTTATGCAACTAGTGCATGTCAGTCGGTGGAACCAGTCTCACGTAAGAGTACGTGTAAGGTTGGTCCGGGCCGCTTCATCCCACAATACCGTCGAAACAAGATTGGACTAGTAACGGTAAGCATATTGAACAAAATCAACGCCCACAACTACTTTGTGTTCTACTCGTGCATAGAATCTACGCAATAGACCTAGCTCATGATGCCACTGTTGGGGAACGTAGCATAAATTCAAAATTTCCCTACGTGTTACCAAGATCTATCTATGGAGTCATCTAGCAACGAGGGAGGAGTGGATCTACATACCCTTGTAGATCGCGCGCGGAAGCGTTCAAGAGAACGGGGTTGATGGAGTCGTACTCGTCGTGATCCAAATCACCGATGATCCTAGCGCCGAACGGACGGCACCTCCGCGTTCAACACACGTACGGAGCAGCGACGTCTCCTCCTTCTTGATCTAGCAAGGGGGGAGGAGAGGTTGATGGAGATCCAGCAGCACGACGGCGTGGTGGTGGAAGTAGCGGGATTCCAACAGGGCTTCGCCAAGCGCTGCGGGAGGAGGGAGATGTGTCATGGGAGGGAGAGGGAGGCGCCAGGGCTTAGGTTTTGCTGCCCTCCCTTCCCCACTATATATAGGGCCAAGGGAGAGGGGGGGGGGCGCAGCCTTGGCCCTTCCACCAAGGAAGGGTGCGGCCAAGGGAGGAGTCCCTCCTCCCCAAGGCACCTCGGAGGTGCCTTCCCCCTTTAGGACTCTTCCTTTTCCTTGACTCTTGGCGCATGGGCCTCTTGGGGCTGGTGCCCTTGGCCCATATAGGCCAAGGCGCACACCCCTACAGCCCATGTGCCCCCCGGGGCAGGTGGACCCCCTTGGTGGACCCCCGGACCCCTTTCGGCACTCCCGGTACAATACCGATAATGCGCGAAACTTTCCCGGCGACCAAAACAAGACTTCCTATATATAATTCTTTACCTCCGGACCATTCCGGAACTCCTCGTGACGTCCGGGATCTCATCC
The DNA here is from genome assembly GCF_002162155.2 of Triticum dicoccoides. Lineage (NCBI taxonomy): Eukaryota > Viridiplantae > Streptophyta > Magnoliopsida > Poales > Poaceae > Triticum > Triticum dicoccoides. The sequence continues at coordinate 706,756,368 of NC_041392.1, read as the reverse complement.
GGGACTCCGAACAACTTTCGGGTTACCGCATACTAATATCTCTATAACCCTAGCGTCACCGAACCTTAAGTGTGTAGACCCTACGGGTTCGGGAGACATGCAGACATGACCGAGATGACTCTCCGGTCAATAACCAACAGCGGGATCTAGATACCCATGTTGGCTCCCACATGTTCCACGATGATCTCATCGGATGAACCACGATGTCTAGGACTTAATCAATCCCGTATACAATTCCTTTTGTCTAGCGGTATGATACTTGCCTGAGATTCGATCGTTGGTATCCCGATACCTTGTTCAATCTCGTTACCGGCAAGTCTCTTTACTTGTTCCGTAACACATCATCCCGTGATAAACTCCTTGATCACATTGTGCACATTATGATGATGTCCTACCGAGTGGTATTTGCACAATCTCATGGTCTAAGGAAATGATACTTGACATTAGAAAAGCTTTAGCATACGAACTACATGATCTTGTGCTAGGCTTAGGATTGGGTCTTTGTCCATCACATCATTCTCCTAATGATGTGATCCCGTTATCAATGACATCCAATGTCCATGGTCGGGAAACCGTAACCATCTATTGATCAATGAGCTAGTCAACTAGAGGCTTACTAGGGACATGGTGTTGTCTATGTATCCACACACGTATCTGAGTTTCCTATCAATACAATTCTAGCATGGATAATAAACGATTATCATGAACAAGGAAATATAATAATAATCAATTTATTATTGCCTCTAGGGCATATTTCCAACAATTGTGGCCATTGAGGGCAAGCTCGTCAAACTCTTTGGCAGTCATCTTCGCCTACATGGGAAACCAGAGATAATTAATTTACGGGTGGTAAATTAAAAACCATCATGGTTGTGTAATAAGAATGCAAAAATTTGATACTCAAGTATAAACTTGAAAAATTCTCAACCTCAATTGTGTGAACATAACACTTTCAAGATCACTTAGATCTCACAGTAATAGGCTACATCACCATTACCTTGTGTATACTACAATTCAGATATAAGGAATACACATTGGAGGTAATCGTTTGTCGAGAATGACAAAGCGTATACCTCACAGTAAGAGAGGATAGTCTGCAAATGAGCAGTAGATCACAACTCATTCCCTTGTGATTCCAAATAAGATGAGGGAGAAGCATTCAAAAATTTGCAAGTTTGAAATGCGAGAGAATATCTCAATCGCAAAGACATGTTCGATAAAAATGAGATGTGATAAACACACGGAACATGTCATTCTTCCCAGATGAAATCTGGTACTTTATTTATATTATCAATCCATTACATAATATAAACACACCTACTAATAATTACACAAGTCCTAACATAGAATGAATCTAGAACAGGACTAAAATGTAAGTAGTAATCAATCTATGTACTAAACAGTACTAAACATAGACTAAAATTGCACAAATACAATAATTAGTACTAATGATAAGAAAACAAAGAAAAAAATAAAAAATCCACACATCTGGCTGGCCCACCCGCCACAGCACTGCACAGGAGAGGAAGCAGCCACCGCGGACGCCTGGGCCTGGGCCTTCCCGGCCTTTAGCCGGCCCACGCGCCGCCGCACCGCATAAGACATAGGGGGAGCGGGCGGATCGGATAAGGGTCAGAATATCCGAACCCCGCACCACCACCTCTGCTCGATCCCACTATCACTCGGCAGCACCGGCGGGAGGAGTGGCCGTCGCAGGCCCTCGCGATTCCGGTGGTCACCGGCGTAGCACCGACGACGCCTCCTCGTCCGAAGAAGAGTCGACGACGACGTGATCCGGGCGAGCGGTTCCTGGTGCGGTGCTGGCGAGTCCGAGGCTCGTCGGAGCCCACGAACCGGGGCGGCGGCTGGGGCGACGGTCGATGGCGGCGACGGCGCGCCCGAAGAGACGCCCGAAGCGCCGCGCGGCGCGGCTGCTCGAGCCCGCAGCCATCTCCTGCTGAGGCATGGCGGTGGCGTCAGCGCCCTCCATGCCGGCTCCAAGGCGGACCACTCCAGAGGCACCGGTTGGCGCAGAGACGAAGGCGAGTGCCTCCTCCTCGTTCACGATGGCGCGCATCGGCACAGGGATAAATCCGGGCGGGCCGGCGGCCTCGGCGGCAGGCGTTGGCGTCGACGGCGCGAGCCACGCGGCCGGCGGAGGAGGTGGTGGGGGCGGAGACCCAGGGCGATCCAGGCGCAGCGGCGGCCCCGTTCATCATCGGGGCGCTCGGGCCGGCCACCATCCGAGGGTCGAGCCCTATGGGCGCATGGCCACGGGCGCGGGGAGCATCGCAGTGGGCGCGTCCAGGAGCACGGTGACCGTGTCCAGGGACATGGTGAGCACCGCGACGGGCGCATCCAGCGGCGCTGCGGCCGAACCGTCGGATGGCTTGCATCCGGCGACGGAAACGGCGGTGGCTACCAATTCCATGGCGGCGAAGGGCAATGAGGTGGTAGCGGCGACCGTCCTCGCGGATCAGACGGAGGAAGAAGGAGACGAGGCCTGTCATCTCATCGGTGGCGAGTGCTTCCTCTCTTCTCCTTTCTCAATTCCCTTTTACTCTCGCTGGTTGTTCTACGCGCGTGATAACGTGTTTGAATCAGAATGATCGAATCCTCTTGATCGATGATTACAAGCCCCCTGTTATATGTCCCGAAGAGACACGACGATCCCTCGAGGAGGCGTCGGTTCCAAGAGATTGAAGGGAGACGTCGGTTGCGGGACAGACCGCAACGACGGTTTGGGCAAGGGGAGATTTTCCCCTAATTACAGAATTATTTTTAACAGTTTTCTTTTCTTTTTCCTAATGCCACGTGGACTGGGCCGTGACTCCATCCGGCGCCGACCGACCAAAGCCGAGAGATACCGACTTAACCCTCCCTGTTATTAATACCAAATCTCTCAGCCTCGAATCGTGTCTTCCACCGCCGCGAAAACCAAACCCGACGTCCCCGTCGAATCCCCGACCTCCAAACCCTAGCACCCACCCAGTATCCATGGCGACGGAGACGGGCACCGCCGCCGCCGCCGCCGCGCCGCGCCTCCTCCTGGGCCCGCCGCTGGTCCGCGCGGCGCGCCCCTCGCCCAACGCCGCCGACGACGCCCCGGAGTCGCACCCGTTCCTCGACCTCCTCGACGCGGCCTTCAACGCGCCCTCCGCCGCCGAGGCCAAGGCGGCGCTGGCCCCGCGGCGGGCGCGCACGGAGAACTGCAACGCCACGTACGCCAACTCGGGCGACCCCTGCGTCGACTTCTTCTTCCACGTGGTCCCGTCCACGCCCGCCGCGCGCGTGCGCGATCTCCTCGCCGCCGCCTGGGCCCGCGACCCGCTCACGGCGCTCAGGCTCGCCTGCAACCTCCGCGGCGTGCGCGGCACCGGCAAGTCGGACCGGGAGGGCTTCTACGCCGCCGCGCTCTGGCTGCACGACCACCACCCGCGCACGCTCGCCTGCAACGTCGCCGCGCTCGCCGAGTTTGGGTATCTCAAGGACTTCCCCGAGCTGCTCTTCCGCCTCTCCGCGGCCAGGACGTGCGCAGGCTCGCCAAGGAGGGCGCCGCCGCCGACAAGGCGCGCAGGGAGGGCAAGCAGCTCGCCGAGCAGCGGGTCGGCCTCCGCGCCAGGCTCGCCGGCCGCAAGCGCGCCCGCGAGGCCGCTACCAGGTCCGTCGTCACGGAGGCGGCGGCCGTGGCGGAGCAGAAGACCGAGGCCATGGAGGTCGATCAGAAGAAGGCCTCCAAGCGGGGCGTGCCGAAGAAGGTCCGGACCATGGCCAAGCTCGCCGTGCAGTCGCTCGAGACCTACTACGGCGACCGCGCCTACCGCTTCCTGTTCGACGCCGTGGCCGACTTCTTCGCCGCCCTGCTCGCCTCCGACATGAAGCAGATGGCCCCCGGCGGCAAGAAGAGGAAGATCGGGCTCGCCGCCAAGTGGTGCCCCACGCCGGGCTCCTCCTTCGACCGCGCCACGCTGCTCTGCGAGGCCATCGCCTGCCGCCTCTTCCCGCGCGACTCCGACCCCGAGTACGCCGAGCTCTCGGACGAGCACTACAGCTACCGCGTCCTCCGCCGCCTCCGGCGCGAGGTGCTCGTGCCGATCCGCAAGGCCCTGGAGCTCCCGGAGGTCTACATGTGCGCGCAGCGGTGGGACGAGCTGCCCTACGCCCGCGTCGCCTCGGTGGCCATGCGCCGCTACAAGGCCCTCTTCCAGAAGCACGACGAGGAGCGCTTCGCCAAGTACCTCGAGGACGTGGAGGCCGGCAAGGCCAAGATCGCGGCGGGCGCGGTGCTGCCGCACGAGATCGCCGCGGCCGCCTACCGCGGCGAGGAGGACGAGGTGGCGGAGCTGCAGTGGTGCCGCATGGTGGACGACCTCCGCGCCAAGGGCTCCCTCCGCAACTGCATCTCCATCTGCGACGTGTCCGGGAGCATGGAGGGCACCCCCATGGAGGTGGCCATCGCGCTGGGCGTGCTCACCTCGGAGCTCAGCGAGGAGCCGTGGGCGGGCAAGGTGATCACGTTCCACACCAGGCCCTCCATCCACGTGATCAAGGGCGAGACGCTGCGCGACAAGATGCGGTTCGTCGCCAAGCTCGAGTGGCACGGGAGCACCAACTTCCAGGGCGTGTTCGACCGCATCCTCGCCACGGCCAGGGAGGCCCAGCTGCCGCCGGAGAAGATGGTCCGCACCGTCTTCGTCTACAGCGACATGGAGTTCGGCGAGGCGTGCGGGCGGGGCGTCTACAACGGCATGCCCTACGGCGAGGGGTCGTGGGACACGGACTACGCCGCCATCTGCCGCAAGTTCAGGGACGCCGGCTACGGCGACGCCGTGCCCCAGGTGGTGTTCTGGAACCTGCGCGACTCCAAGTCGACGCCCGTCACGTCCACCCAGCCCGGCGCCGCCATGGTCAGCGGCTTCTCCAAGAACGTGCTCAAGATCTTCCTGCAGAACGACGGCGTGGTCAACCCCGAGGCCATCATGACCCAGGCCATCGCCGGCGACGAGTACCACAAGCTTCAAATCTACGATTAGTTTGTTACATCGATCCCTTTGTTCGTTCGTGTCGATTCTCTAGTAGAGCTTCTTTTCTGAATTGTGAACTTGCTTCTCTGAATTCGGTGGTGAATGCAATGCAGTGATTCAGACTTAGCATGATGCTTTCGTTTCCGCCTGATGTGGCCACGTTAAATTGTGGCAGCCAATTGAGTTCCCAAAACACTCGGCCAAGGCTTTGCTGAGTTTAAAGTGGCCTTTGCCGAGCGCAACACTCGGCAAAAGCATTACCGAGTTTCAAATAAGGATACTCGGTGACAGGCGTCGAATGGAGACGGCGCAGTACGTACTCGGAATCGTTCTTGGATATACACCTCATATGGATTTTTTTTAATAAGAAGTAAAAAAAACAGCGTTGACTTCAGGGCAAAAAAATTATTTATTATAGGACACATGTTTGACTGATATTTTTGGTCTTTTCTGAAAAGAAGTCAACAAGAATTTTCTTTTTTGTGAAATGTTTTTACTAATACAATAGACCAAAAGTTTCTGTCCTATAGTGGTTGTATTATCTGTAAACATAATTATGCCGTGCCCAAGATTTTTGAGTCGCCTAGCCAAGTCGAGTCGCCATGCCTCCAACTAGTGGCTCGCTGCGATTAGTCTGCGACTCGTCGTGATTAATCGCCCCAGGTGTTAAGAGGAGGAGGGGAGGGAATATGTGTTGTTGCAGGCGGAGGAGGGGGAAGGCAGCTGCTTGGAGGATACCACTAGTAGAAAAAGGGCCTGTAGTCCCGGTTCATAAGGGCCTTTAGTACCGGTACTAAAGGAAAGTTTCTGATGTTTTTTTTGAATTTCTTTTTTGAATTTTTTGATTTTTTTATTTTCAAATTTCTGAATTATTTTAACCTTTAATCTCTAATCATCCCTCATCACTGCTCAATTTAATCTCTAATCACCCCTCATCATTCCAAATCATCTAACTTCCCGGACGGTCACCCATCCTCCCACTCCCCCAGCCTGAGCACGCTTAACTTCCGGATTCTATTCTCCCTCGTTTCCAAGTCTGCACTCGTTGTTTTCCGGACAATAGTAAGATGTCAATCCTATTAACCCTCAGGAGTTTAGCTTGAGCATGAAGTCACACATTTCACTGTTTGAGTTTGAAACTATTGTTCTAAAAAACAATAATTTTTTAGTAACACTAATATTTCTTGAATAAGTAGTTTGACCATTGTTTGACCACAGTTTGACCATAGTTTGACCGATTTGACCAAAATTCAAAAAAACTGAAATAATTATTTAATAACACTAATATTTTTGGATAATTATTTAGTAACACTAATACTTCTTGAATAAGTAGTTTGACCATAGTTTGACCACAGTTTGACCATAGTTTGACCAGATTTGACCAAAATTCAAAAAAACTGAAATAATTATTTAATAACACTAATATTCTTGAATAATTATTTAGTAACACTAATACTTCTTGAATAAGTAGTTTGACCATAGTTTGACCAGATTTAATGAAAATTTAAAAAAACTGAAATTTGAGCATAACTTTTTTTTCCTTTTGGAATTTGAGGATTCTACAAATTTGCAAACATGCCGTAGGCGGTCTCCATCGGATGTAACTTTTCGAGTAGATGATTTTTCATATAAAAAACTTTTTAATCCGAGTTCGTATGCAAAAGTTATGCCCATTTTACAAATTCCAGAGAGATTTTGTAAATAAAGTCAAAATTCATATTTGTAAATTTT
>NC_041392.1:706738862-706749324 GCF_002162155.2 Triticum dicoccoides | reverse complement strand
AGGGGGGAGAGTTTGAAAATGGGACCTTTAGTACCGGTTCGTGCCATGAACCGGTACTAATGCCTCAAAGCCCATTAGTCCGGGTTGGTGGCACCAACCGGGACCAATGGGCATCGCACCCTTTAGTCCCGGTTCGTGGCACGAACCGGGACTAAAGGGCCCAGGTGAACTAGGACTAATGCCTTAGCCGCACGAACCGGGATAAATGCACCCATTGGTCCCGGTTCTGGACTGAACCGGGACTAATGGGCTTACCTGGTCTGGACCAAAGGTCCCTTTTCTACTAGTGTACTTCAGCTCGGAGAAGGCGGCGATTCTGATGTGGGATGGGAGCACGCGTCTTGCTCCTCCTCTGTTTTGTGGCAGAGAGCTGGCCCAATAGGCCCATCATGTAACCCTAGCTTCCAAATAAAATCCAACCCGTCCATATGCTCTAATCTCGACCGTGCATCTACTCTCCCATGTGCCTTTCTCCTTCGCCTCTTTCGTGCTTCTCCTCGTACAGGTGGCGCACTCTCCAGCTTCGTCTCCTCCTCCCCCGCCTTGGACTCGGGCCTCCTCAACTTCCCAGTCTTTCCTCCCTTGGCCTTGCTGAATCAAGCCGCCCTACTTCGAGGTCCTAGTCGCCCGACTAGTCGTCGACTAGCCTACCAGCCACGCGACTCGCTCCTCTCGCCAAGTCGCCTGTGCAAGCCAACCTCGCTCCAACGACTTGGCGATTAGTCGGCGACTCAAAAACCTTGACCGTGGCTGAAAAAAAGGAAAACTAAAAAGAAACCAATTTTATTTATTTATTTGCGGGGAAAACTAATTTGAATGATTGGACGTGCCATTACAAGTGTATGCTCGTGTGTGCCGTGACATGATTCTTGCATGAATGATTCATCAGTGATCAGTGTATAGAACCAGCCGATCTCAAAAGAAAAGGAAAAACAGCCGACACGGGCCGAAGTGGCGAAAGGGCCTTTTTCTACTTCTAAAAGATCATAAGCCGGCAGGCCCGTTAGCTGGGCCGGCCCATGTAGGTTTTAGACACGTCAAAAAAGGTGCAGGCATGAGGAATCGAACCACCAAACCTTTGGTCGCAGGCGCTTTGCTTTTTTCTTTTTGCGAGAAAACTTTCGATCTATTCATCAACTGTCAAGGTAGTACAAAGAACACTAGAATTAAAATTTACATTCAGGTCCACAGACCACCTAGCGACGACTACAAGCACTGGAGTGAGCCGAAGGCGCGCCGCCGCCATCGCCCCTTCCTCGTTGGAGCCGGACAAACATTGTTGTAGTAGACAATCGGGAAGTCATCGTGCTAAGGCCCCATAGGACCAGCGCACTAGAACAGCAACCGCCGCCGATGAAGAGAAGCATAGACCGAAAGGATCCAACCTGCAGACACACAGACGTAGACGAACGAAGACAAACGCCGACCGGATCCCACAAGATCCGCCGAAGACAAACCTTCACACGCCTTTCGACGATGCTTGAAACATCATCGGGACGTGGGCTAGGCGGGGAGGACCTTATTCCATCTTCAAGAAGCTGCCGCCGCCGCCGCCTCATCTTCGCTTTAACCACCAAGCCATCATCCTGCCAATGATCGTTTGTTCTCTTTCATTTCATTCCTTAGTTTGGTTTATTTATTTTCTTTATTTCTCAACCTTTTAGTCTTCTTTTAATGCAGGTTTTCTAAAAATTCTTGAAACTTTTTTCTTAATTTATGATTCTTTAAATTCGATGAACCTTTTCCCAAATTTGATGACCTTTTTAACACTTTGACAAACTTTTTTTCGAAATTCCATGATTTTTTTTTCAAATTTGATGAATTTTTTTCAAAATTTGTGAACTTTTATGAAAATCAATGGATTTGTTTCAAAATAAATGAAGTGTTTTCAAATGTATGAACTTTTTTTGAAAATCAATGAAGTGTTTTACAATTTTCTTGAACTATTTTTCATATCGTGTACTTTTTCAAAAAAATCATGAACTTTTTCGATCCATGAAATTTTTTCAAACTCGTGAATTTTTTTTTTTAAATTTGTTAACTTCTTCAAATTTATGCACTTTTTTCTCGAATTAGTGAACCGTGAGCTTTCTTGAATACGTAAACCTTTTCTTTTTGCAACAAATTCATGAACTTGTAAATTTCTAGAACAGCGTTGCTGTTGTTATCATTTAAAATTTCGCGGTATTACGGAACAATAGTGTGAGGTGGCTCTATTGGTTAGCGAAGCACGTGCAGCAATGCAAAGGCGCGAGTTTTAATCCACGACAACGCGAATAAGTTTTTTGGGATTTTTTTCACTGCTGCTGCTTGTTTGTGGGTCGGCCAACCAGGGCGCCGCAGTGATTCAGCGGCGTTGAACGCGCTGAATAGGAGGTCCCCATTCGGACACGGTGAGTTGGACGAAGAGTCCAAACCGGCCAGGCCCAAGGATTTCGTACACACGGCCGGTCAACCTAGCTAGACAAATGTGACAGTCGCAAGTTTCCTATGCAGCTGTACCGTCGATCCACAGAGCCACATCCCCACGTCCATACAGCGCAATCACAGCACGTCACCGCTGGACCACATGATTTGGATCTTGGGCGCTGTTGTTTCAACGCCGGGGGCCCGAGAGGGAGTTCTCGCGGAACAGGAGAGGGAGAGAGGCGGGTCTCCCAGTTTTTCTTCGAACCCTAGCTCAGCCTGACTCCCTGTTTCAGTGGTACAGGAGATGGCGAAAGGGAAGAGACGAACAGGGTTTCGGAGGTCATTTTGTTCGATTTAAGTACACTCCAAGGACTGTTTTATAAATGTACTAGCAGCACTCCTTGTAGATGGATCCTGTCCCCCCCCTTTCCAATCTGACCACTCATGTGCAGCTGGTGCTCCTGGTGCACGAGTTAGCTCGTTGCACTGGATATGTTCTATATCGGCGGGGAGCTGCAGCGACAAGTCTAACACTCTTGCAGGGCGTGTGGTGGGTGCGCATTCCCCCTGTAGCCATATCCGAAACGTCGGGGGAGGAAGACGACCTGCGGTTGCGGGATCCAAAGTTGGCTTTGGCAAAATCGGGTGGCGCACGCTCGACCGGCCGAATGCTGGGCCGACCGGCGCCTAGCGTCGGCCATTTCATCAAAAACAACAAAAGACCGCTGATGCTGCATCGATACCGACATGAAACGATGTACAGAAAAAAAAAAGCAATGGCAGGCGGCTCGTGAACCGACGAACGAGCCGGCCAGCATCCGTCGCTGCAGGCTCCGCTGGTTTTTATAAAGCATCCTGTCAAATGTCGAACAGAATAGCATAAACGTTCGGTTATCTGCCAACCACTGAAAAGAAATCAAGCATACGGCGCCACTATATATCCACAACCAAGCAGTCTAACAGAACGTGTTGCTATCGGAGCGGTAATTCCCTTGATTATGACCAAGCGCTTGCTGCCATGGATCAGTGTCTTGGTCGTGCTGTCGACGCTGTGGCGCTCGTGCAGCCCGGCAGCTGGTGCCGACCCGACGGCCGGCTTCATCGCCGTCGAGGTCACGGGGGACCGGTTCAAGCTCCACAAGCCGTACGACCTACCGCAGGAGCAGCGCTACGAGCTCCGTGCCGATGGCGTGCGGCGGTTCTGGGTCTACTGCGACGACAAGCCCTTCCGCGCCGGGAGCCCCACCAAGCCGCGCTCCGAGATCCTCCTCAATGTAGGTCGCATCAATCTCTCTAAACCAACCCTTCCCTCTCACTATGATTTCTGACAGATTAGCCATGGAGTTCTGTTAGTTTGACATGTCGTTTTTGGTTTCCCATTCCGGGGTGGAGCAGGTAACGTACAGCTCCGGGGTGTGGCAGTTCGAGGGGTACGGCTACGTGCGGGCCGGCACCACGGGAGTGTCCGTGATGCAGGTGTTCGGCGCGGCAGGCCCGCCGCGCAACACGACGCTGATGCTGCACGTCTACGGCGGACGGCTCGTGTACTACAACGATGAGACCAAGGTGGTCGACGACCACATCTACGACCGCTGGTTCAGGCTCAACGTGGTCCATGACGTCCAAGCGTCGGCCCTCACCGTGTTCATCGACGGCGACAAGAGGCTGGTCGTCCCAGGCTACGGCGGCGACCTCCACTACTTCAAGTTCGGGGTGTACACGCAGACAGATCCCTCGCACTACATGGAGTCGCGGTGGAGGGATGTCAAGGTCTACACCAAGACTCCCTACTGAAAAAATGTAGGAAATCAACCTGCGAGATTTCGGCATATAATTACTTGGGGACTGGAGTACATTTGATTGGCAAGTGGAAGAAAAGAATTTTGTATTAGTGTGATGAGGCAATGGATTAATGGATATGGTACATATGTCTCTATCTGCCATGAGAAATTAATGCAGTAAATGATGCGTGGATGTTTAGTAACTGATTTTGATCGTGCATGTTGCATGGATATTTAGTGCACGATTAATTTCAGAGGCGTCACAATTATATTGCAAAAAAATCAATCCACTGTTACATGCAACATGATGAAAATACGGACAAAGGCGAGAGTTCACCCACACTAAATCATATATATATTGGTTTACCTCATGTATCTTACAACTAGGGAAAAGGAAAAGGCAATTATGATGATGGTTTCTTCGAGTGAGGTTCGTGTGCACCAAGACAAGAAATGAAGAATGTCGGCCAATCCATCTCGAGGGGGACAAGCTGCCGGCGCTTGATTGTGCCAAAGTTGGTAAATTTCTTCATCGCCCCTGTCTCAAGATCTGTAGTGTACACGTTCCCGCAGTTGTCCTTGACGAACAACATGCCACCTTTCTCTTCCAAAAGTGTTAACATAAAAGTCTTGCTAGGTGGGCTTAGCTCAATAACCCGAGTGCGGAGCCACCTTATAGGAGCGGCGTCCTCTTGCCGCGTCCATCTCTCCAGTTGGGAGCCTCTCCTTTGCACATGAAGAAACGAGAGTTGCCCGTCAACATCTACGGTAAGGAGAGTATGTTGTGGTTCGTCGTAATTGTGAGGTTTATACTTTGGAGCTTTGATGATCAAATCGACCGGGGTATCAATCTTAGTCAAGGAGGTCTTGAAGGTCCCGGCATCCACTTCAATTGTATGCAAGACCGGGTCATGCATTGTGAAGTAATGAGCGAGCCAGCTTGCCGTGCCACGCCATACAACGGCAAGTAGTAACTACCGCTCTCCTTACCAGGAAAACTTAGCTTACTCGGCCAACTCCATCTTAGCTTACGGGACGTGAACTTGTGGAGGTTGTGCGGCCGGTGATCCTTGTCAGTGCCAATGACGAGCACTTTGAAGAAGGACGAGTAGCCGGACGGCACCGAGGGTTGCTGCTCGCCACTCCTCGTACAGTCTGCGCCGGTTAGGATGGCATAGCCACTCTTATCGAAATCCCCATCACACTCTAACAGAGGGAGCTTGTCACATGCGCCCGAAAGCAAATTGCAGACAGCCAGGCGGACAGATGAGATCAAGCAACCTTTTCTTTTGCCAGTGGGAGTATCCAGGCGCACGAGGAGGAGCCCGTGGCGAGTGACGAGCGGCACCGCGTTGTGCAGCAGGTCTATTTTACGGCCTTCTGTGCCACTTGTTGCTGCTCTCGGGAAAAATGACTCTAGAGAGCGACGGTCAGAACCAAACACCGACCCCGGCGCGGGGACGAAGCGTGTCACAAAGGTCGGGTCGTCCTTGATGGCGATTTTCTCCCAGAGGAAGAAACCGGGGAGGAACGACGCCGTCTCGTGGTCAGGCCAGCGGCTGCGGCGAACAAAGGAGGCCTTAAGTACGAGGCGGCACCAGCGGTTGCACGTCATGGCGCAACGGAAGAGATCAGCCACGTCGTCCACGTGCACGAAGATCTCGCGGACCGCGTCGTCCGGGAGCGATGCCGCGGACACCAACGCCGCCGTCCCTTTCATCTTCTCCCGTACCACGCGACTCCGCGAGTCTCTCGCGTACGAGGAGGATAACCAAGGTTTTGAAGGGCCTCAAGGTCCGGATCCTAATTGGAGTCATCGTCGAATTCATGTCCGTGGCGTGTTACAGTTCGAAGCCGGGATGTGTCCCCACCTAGGTGTCCCGGCTGTGCGCGGATCAGCCGGCTTGGTAGATATTTGGTCTTTCAAGTCTGAAAACCGGGTAAGTTTTGTCCGAAATCAGATATTGACCACTTTGACCGGGTTTAACAGCTGAGTCCCGCCTGTCAGGATGACATGACAGAGGTTATGGCGCTGACTAACGTATGGTTAATTGGACAAGGGGTCCACCAGTGAGCAGTCTCCTTTGTCCTCTTTGACCAATTTCACAGGGCATTTTCTTTGTTGTCTGCTCGTGAGGATGGAGCAAGCAAATTCGTCACCGGTCAACTGTTCAACCGTAGTCGCAGACAAGTCGGCGGCCCCGGACGGAGTAGTAGGAGAAGGGTCCGTCCACCGCATCTTTACCATGGTTGCATCACCACCTTCTCCTCCCGGGGCTAAATTTCGTGTTTTGACCCTTTTGTGAAACAAAATCGAGATTTGACCCCAGTTTGAAAACATTTCGGGATCTGACCCTTTTGCTACCGCCAGACCCTCAGGCGGTAGAGTCGCACAGCCTACCGCCACAGGATTCGGCGGTAGGTGTGCCTGACGGCCGTCAATCCTATAACGGCTGCTTACGTACCTACCGCCAACGCCCACGGCGGTAGCCCACACAAATCTAACAAAGGGAGCTTGTCACATGCGCCGGAAAGCAAATTGCAGACGGCCAGGCGGACAGATGAGGCCAAGCAACCTTTGCCTTTGCTAGTAGGTGTATCCAGGCGTACGAGGAGGAGGCCGTGGTGAACGACGAGCGGCACAACATTGTGCAGCGGGCCTCTTTTACGGCCTTCTGTGCCACTTGTTCTGCTCTCGGGAAAAATGACTCTAGAGAGCGACGGTCAGAACCAAACACCGACCCTGGCGCGGGGACGAAGCGTGTCACAAAGGTCGGGTCGTCCTTGATGACGATTTTCTCCCAGAGGAAGAAACCGGGGAGGAACGACGCCGTCTCGTGGTCGGGCCAACGGCTGCGGCGAACAAAGGAGGCCTTAAGTACGAGGCGGCACCAGTGGTTGCACGTCATGGCGCAACGGAAGAGATCAGCCACGTCGTCCACGTGCACGAGGATCTCGCGGACCGCGTCGTCCGGGAGCGATGCCGCGGACACCAACGCCGCCGTCCCTTTCATCTTCTCCCGTACCACGCGACTCCGCGAGTCTCTCGCGTACGAGGAGGATAACCAAGGTTTTGAAGGGCCTTAAGGTCCGGATCCTAATTGGAGTCACCGTCGAATTCATGTCCGTCGCGTGTTACAGTTCGAAGCCGGGATGTGTCCCCACCTAGGTGTCCCGGCTGTGCGCGGATCAGCCGGCTTGGTAGATATTTGGTCTTTCAAGTCTGAAAACCGGGTAAGTTTTGTCCGAAATCAGATATTGACCATTTTGACCGGGTTTAACAGCTGAGTCCCGCCTGTCAGGATGACATGACAGAGGTTAGGGCGCTGACTAACGTATGGTTAATTGGACAAGGGGTCCACCAGTGAGCAGTCTCCTTTGTCCTCTTTGACCAATTTCACAGGGCACTTTCTTTGCTGTTAATCTGCTCGTGAGGATGGAGCAAGCAAATTCGTCACCGGTCAACTGTTCAACCGTAGTCGCAGACAAGTCGGCGGCCCCAGACGGAGTAGTAGGAGAAGGGTCCATCCACCGCATCTTTACCATGGTTGCAGCACCACCTTCTCCTCCCGGGGCTAAATTTCGTGTTTTGACCTTTTTGTGAAACAAAATCGAGATTTGACCCCAGTTTGAAAACATTTCGGGATCTGACCCTTTTGCTACCGCCAGACCCTCAGGCGGTAGAGTTGCACAGCCTACCGCCACAGATTTCGGCGGTAGGTGTGCCTGACGGTCGTCAATCCGTTAACGGCTGCTTACGTACCTACCGCCAACGCCCACGGCGGTAGCCCACACAAATCTAACACAGGGAGCTTGTCACATGCGCCGAAAAGGAAATTGCAGACGGCCAGGCGGACAGATGAGGCCAAGCAACCTTTGCCTTTGCTAGTAGGTGTATCCAGGCGTACGAGGAGGAGGCCGTGGTGAACGACGAGCGGCACAACATTGTGCAGCGGGCCTCTTTTACGGCCTTCTGTGCCACTTGTTCTGCTCTCGGGAAAAATGACTCTAGAGAGCGACGGTCAGAACCAAACACCGACCCCGGCGCGGGGACCAAGCGTGTCACAAAGGTCGGGTCGTCCTTGATGACGATTTTCTCCCAGAGGAAGAAACCGGGGAGGAACGACGCCGTCTCGTGGTCGGGCCAGCGGCTGCGGCGAACAAAGGAGGCCTTAAGTACGAGGCGGCACCAATGGTTGCACGTCATGGCGCAACGGAAGAGATCAGCCACGTCGTCCACGTGCACGAGGATCTCGCGGACCGCGTCGTCCGGGAGCGATGCCGCGGACACCAACACCGCCGTCCCTTTCATCTTCTCCCGTACCATGCGACTCCGCGAGTCTCTCGTGTACGAGGAGGATAACCAAGGTTTTGAAGGGCCTCAAGGTCCGGATCCTAATTGGAGTCACCGTCGAAGTCGTGTCCGTGGCGTGTTACAGTTCGAAGCCGGGATGTGTCCCCACCTAGGTGTCCCGGCTGTGCGCGGATCAGCCGGCTTGGTAGATATTTGGTCTTTCAAGTCTGAAAACCGGGTAAGTTTTGTCCGAAATCAAATATTGACCATTTTGACCGGGTTTAACAGCTGACTCCCGCCTATCAGGATGACATGACAGAGGTTATGGCGCTGACTAACGTATGGTTAATTGGACAAGGGGTCCACCAGTGAGCAATCTCCTTTGTCCTCTTTGACCAATTTCACAGGGCACTTTTTTTGCTGTTAATCTGCTCGTGAGGATGGAGCAAGCAAATTCGTCACCGGTCAACTGTTCAACCATAATCGCAGACAAGTCGGCGGCCCCGAACGGAGTAGTAGGATAAGGGTCCGTCCACCGCATCTTTACCATGGTTGCAGCACCACCTTCTCCTCCCGGGGCTAAATTTCGTGTTTTGACCCTTTTGTGAAACAAAATCGAGATTTGACCCCAGTTTGAAAACATTTCGGGTTCTGACCCTTTTGCTACCGCCAGACCCTCAGGCGGTAGAGTTGCACAGCCTACCGCCACAGGTTTCGGCGGTAGGTGTGCCTGACGGCCGTCAATCCGTTAACGGCTGCTTACGTACCTACCGCCAACGCCCACGGCGGTAGCCCACACAAATCTAACAAAGGAAGCTTGTCACATGCGCCGGAAAGCAAATTGCAGACGGCCAGGCGGACAGATGAGGCCAAGCACCCTTTGCCTTTGCTAGTAGGTGTATCCAGGCGTACGAGGAGGAGGCCGTGGTGAACGACGAGCGGCACAGCATTGTGCAGCGGGCCTCTTTTACGGCCTTCTGTGCCACTTGTTGCTGCTCTCGGGAAAAATGACTCTAGAGAGCGACGGTCAGAACCAAACACCAACCCCGGCGCGGGGATGAAGCGTGTCACAAAGGTCGGGTCGTCCTTGATGACGATTTTCTCCCAGAGGAAGAAACCGTGGAAGAACGACGCCGTCTCGTGGTCTGGCCAGCGGCTGCGGCGAAGAAAGGAGGCCTTAAGTATGAGGCAGCGCCAGTGCTTGCACGTCATGGCGCAACGGAAGAGATCGGCCACATCATCCACGCGCACGAGGATCTCGCGGACCGCGTCGTCCGGGAGCGACGCCGCGGTCCGCGCGGCCGTCCCTTCCATCTTCTCCCGTATCGCGATCGTGCGAGTGTGCGACTGGACGAGTCTCGCGTACGATTGAGGAGAACCAACGTGTCTCCAGGCCGTGGTTTTGAAGGACCTGAAGGCCCGGATCCGAATTGGAGTCACCGTCGAATTCACGTCCGCGGCGTATTGCAATTCGAAGCCGGGAAGGCCTCCCACGTAGTATATATCTCGAGGTGTCCCGGCCGTGTGCGTATCAGTTGGATCCGTACATTAGATCGCATGCTGCTCCTGTCGCGTGGCCAGGCGTACCATCTCATGCTTCACAAGTTAGCTGCGGAGCTCCTACCGTCCTATGACGGATCGTACTTATTTCTTCTCTTTTGCCTAGGACTTTTCATGTTGCAACACGAAAAGATCTTGACATTCTTGGCAATATTGCATCGTATACATGCAGAAAAATCTGGTTGCATGACAGAATCTCCCTCCATTGCAACAAATGTGTTGAAAAGTGGTTGTAAAACACACAACATAAAAAGAGAACGCGATCCAAAAAGAGAGAGAGAACGCGAGCCGGTACTGTATGGTTGTTGGATTAATCTGGTCTTGCAATTATATGATTATTTCCTAGGAGCCTGTGCCGGCGTTGCTATGTGTGAGTTTTTTTTTCGCGAATACGCAACGATTGTGTATCATTCCATTG